>NC_064642.1:683130809-683445809 GCF_023864345.2 Schistocerca serialis cubense
ACTTTCGGGAAAACGTCATCCACAAAATAACGAAGAGTGTAAGAGCTGACAGGTGCGAGAATCATCGCTCAAAAAGCTTAACAGCTCATACATGCAAGTTACTGACAAGAATAATACGCACAAGAATGGAAAAGAAAATTAAGAATGTGTTAGATGACGATCAGTTCGGCTTAAGGCGCCAGAGACGCAATTCTGGCGTTGCGGCTGATAATGGAAGCAAGACTAAAGAAAAATAAAGACACGTTCACAGGACTTATCGAACTGAAAAAAGCGTTCAACAGTGTAAAATGGTGTAAAATGTTCGAAAATCTGAGAAAAATAGGGGTCAGCTAGAGGGAAAAACAGGTAGTATACAATATGTACAAGAGCCAAGACGGAATAATAAGAGTGAAAGACCAAAAACGATGTGTTCGGATTATATATATATATATATATATATATATATATATATATATATATATATATATATATATATATATATAAACGTCTAGTTCCGCAGGTCCAAACTGAGGAGCTAATCCCCAAGGTCATGGAACGTGTCAGTATATGAAATTAAAACATAAAAGTAATAAAAGATAAATTAAAATTTTTATGAATCCAAAAAAGACAATCATAAGTACATGTAAACACAATTAACAATATAATATAGGAATCAGCTTAATTTATCGAGGAACTCCCCGACAGAATAGAAGGAGTGATCTATGAAGAAACTCTTCAGTTTCGATCTGAAAGCGCGTAGATTACTACTAAGATTTTTGAATTCTTGTGGTAGCATACTGAAAATGGATCCAGCAGTATACCGCACACTTTTTCGCACAAGAGTCAAGGAAGTGCGATTAAAATGCTTATTAGATCTTAAAGCTTCCAAAACTCTCTTAAATTCTGATTCAATAACTGGATCCCCTATCTCCTCTAAATCGACTCCTGTTTCTTTTTCTATGACATTATACAAATGTTTCCCTTCACAGAGGCCTTCAACGTATTCTTTCCACCTGTCTTCTCTGCACTTTACAGTGGGATTCCCGCCACACTCTTGTTGTTACCACCCTTGCTTTAATTTGAGTGGGCCGGCCGGAGTGGCCGTGCGGTTCTAGGCGCTACAGTCTGGAGCCGAGCGACCGCTACGGTCGCAGGTTCGAATCCTGCCTCGGGCATGGATGTGTGTGATGTCCTTAGGTTAGTTAGGTATAATTAGATCTAAGTTCTAGGCGACTGATGACCTCAGAAGTTAAGTCGCATAGTGCTCAAAGCCATTTGAACCATTTTTTTTTTTTAATTTGAGTGGTGTCGCGGTTCTAGGCGCGCAGTCCGGACCCGCGCGACTGCTACGGTCGCGGGTTCGAATCCTGCCTCGGGCATGGATGTGTGTGATGTCCTTAGGTTAGTTAGGTTTAAGTAGTTCTAAGTTCTAGGGGACTGATGACCACAGCTGTTAAGTCCCATAGTGCTCAGAGCCATTTGAACCATTTTTTTTTTTAATTTGACCGAAGGTTGTTTTGACTTTCCTATGTGCTGAGTCAGACCTTCCGACAATGTTTTCTTTTTCAATTTAAATTCATTTTTCATGCAGCGATTTCGTCTTAGCTTCCCAGTTTCATTTCACAGTAATTTTTATTCCCGAATTTCCACCAACATTTTTGTACTTCCTTCTTTCATCGATCAACTGAAGTATTTCTTCTGTCACCCATCGTTTTTTTCGCAGTTACCCTCTTTGTACCTATGTTTTTCTTTCCAACTTCTATGATTGCCCTTCTTAAAGATGTCCATTCCTCTTCAACTGTACTGCCTACTGAGCTGTTGCTTATTGCGGTATCTATAGCCTTAGAGAACTTGAAGCGTATCTCGTTATTCCTTAGTACTTCCGTATCCCACTTCTTTTCATATTGATTCTTCCCGAATAATATCTTAAACTTCAGCCTTCTCCTCGTCACTACTACATTGTGATCTGCCTGAAGCCCACATTCTCCTGTAACCCTTTCTTCTACTCCTTCCCCTGCAACTGCATTCCAGTCCCTTTATGTACTGTATTCCCCTTTTAGTCTCCTCCATCTCTTCATCTTCAGCTTGTGACGTCGCCATATACAACTGAACCCTCGTTGTCGTTGTTGGGTTGCTGTCGATTATGATGAGAACAACCCTCTCACTGAACTGTTCACACTAACAAACTCCCGGCCCTATTCGTAACGAATTTTACTCCCGTTAAGCCATTTTCTGCTGCTGTTGTTATTACTCTATACTCATCTGACTGTAAATCCTCGTCTTCTTTCCATTTCACCTCGCTGAACCCAACTGTATCTATATTGAACCTTTGCATTTCCCGTTTCAGATGTCCTAGCTTCCCTACCAGGTTCAAGCTTCTGACATTCCACGCATCGACTAGTTGAACGCTATCCTTCCGTTGGTTATTCAATCTTTTTCTCATGGTCACTTCCCCCCTGGCAGTCCCTCCCAGAGATCCGAATGAGGGTCCATTCCAGAATCTTTTGCCAATGGAGAGATTATCACGAAAATTTTTCAATTGTAGGTCACATGTCATGTGGATGCACGTTACGTGTCTTTAATGCAATGTTGTGGTTTCCTACACCAAGGACAAGCGAGTGCCCTAAACCTCTGTCCGATCCTCTGCACTCTTTGACAGGGCCGTTGGCAGAATGAGGGTGACTTCTTACTCCTGAAGTCTTCGACCGCCAATGCTGATTATTAATCAAAATTTAAGCGATAGTGTGTTTCGAACCTGGGACCGAGGACGTTTTGATAAATAATCAAAGACGCTACCCTGGCCTACGGGTTCACACTCATTCTTACTGCAAAATAAGATGTTTGTACTTCGGTCTTTCCTGAATCCATGTCCTTCTTCCTCCAGCAAAAGTTCTTCCATCTTTCTGAGTCTCGTTTCTATGATCTTTTCTAACAGCTTCGATGTGTGTGCTGCAGCGTGATGCCTCTGTAATTCCCACATTTACATCGATTGCCCATTTTGAACAGACCGATGATTACTCCTTTACACCAATGTTCTGGGATTTTCTTTTCTTCCCATATCACTGATGACACTCTGTGTAGCCAATTTACGCTTAATATTCCAGCGCCTTCATCATGTTATGAGTTGAGATCATCAAAGTCTGTCGACTTTCCATTCTGCATGCTTTTTAATGCTGTTTCTACCTAGTGCCATGTTAATCAGTGTCCGTTGGTTTGGAATTCATTAATTACTCTATAGTCGTTGATGGTTGTGTTGCCCACCATCTCCATTTCGCAGTATGAGGAAGCACTTTTTCATTTCCTCCCTGATCCCTTCATCTGTTCGTATTAAGTTATCGTAATCTGTTTGTAGTGCAGGAAGATTTACGTATTCATTCCGTTTACGCCTTGTAGTAAAGTCCTCCCAGCACTTTTCCTTTTCTTCCTGGATCATTCGTTTTACACCTAGTTTCTTTCTCCATTATTCCTGTACTAGATGTTCAATTGCTAATTCATTTCGTAAACCATCTGTTTTCTGTTTTTCGTGGTCTCATTTTCTTTTCAGTTCGTTCCTATCTTTTACTGCTGTCTTCACCCAGTTATTCCACCAACCTGTTTCCTTCTCTTTTGATGTGACATTCGTTTTCCCGGAGATGTTCGTGGCTTTTTTTTTTTTTAATGAGGATTTCACTTATAAAAAAACATATCACAGATCTCTCTCTGTCCCCTTTATTCCAACCAGAACCTTGTGCTAGAAAGCAAGAGCCAATTAGAATGGACACACATCCGGCCTGTAGTCAAAAGTAGCCAGACGACATGAATTATTTATTTAAAAAATGCATCACAGGCCTCTCTCTCTCTCTCTCTCTCTCTCTCTCACACACACACACACACACACACTCTCTCTCTCTCTCTCTCTCTCTCTCTCTCTCTCTCTCTCTCTCTCTCTCTCTCACACACACACACACACACACACACACACACACACACTCTCTCTCTCTCTCTCTCTCTCTCTCTCTCTCTCTCTCTCCTCTTCACCTGTCAGAACTTTGTAACAAACCGCAAGATGTAATAAGAATGTAGCCCAATCTGGACTGTGCTCGAAAGTATTCAAACGACCTGAATTATTTATCAAACTATAAGTTATATATACATCTCTCTTCCTCTCCTATAGTTACAATGCAGCCCAATCTGGGCTGCTCTAAAAAGTATCTGAAATATTCATCAAAAATATGTTAAAGTATCTGAATTGCCTAAAACACTAAAGATGTTTTCTGCTATATTTACACCACTGACTTCCATAAAAATGTTCTTTAGGACCAGTTGGATCACTAAATTGCATTCGGAGCTATATATTTCATTGTGGAATATTGGAACGAATAGATATTCTCTATAAATAATTAAGTACCAGTATTTGCTTATAAAATATACTTAAGTGCTATTTCATTACCCAAAAATTGCAAAATTTTCACCCAGTTGCTTACTGTCACTAACAGGTGGCTCCACTATCAGAAGGTATTACAGTTCGATCTCTGTAGCAAGAGTTGTTTCACTGTCATCAACAGGTGTCTGCACTGGTAAAAGCATACTAAGTTTGATTTGTGAATCCCACTTGATCTTAGATATAACAGAGCCCTAAATTAAATGTTTTCCACAACTATGATGTCACAGTATTCCAAAATCTCAGCAAAACACGTCCGCAATGTAAATGTGTGATTTCTGTCGATTATCACAGCGTTTACATCAAGCTGATTGTCATCTATAAAACAAGATTGTGAACTATGAAATGTGTGTAAGAGTGGGGAGAGACTGAAGACAATGTATCATAGAAAAATATAATCTATAACAATTATTGCATGTGACTGAGACCTAGCTGAATTTAAGTACAAGAAAAGCGTTGTAAGGCTCAAAGTGTTTATGTTATCTCATTTATGATGCTTGACAAAAATCCTGCAATTTATTCCTAAGTATGACATAAAGTGTAATTTTGAAGTTTCAATCGAATCTAAACAAGTAAAGTGTATTTAGTCAAGACAAAAATGCGATGGTTATGTGGATTGTTACAGTGTGTTTACATCAAGTTTTTTCCATCCATATCCATCATCACTGTAAACTCTGAAACATGACAGGGGGGATGGGGGAGAAGAGGAGAGGGGAGAGTTTAGATAACGAATAAATAGAAAAATATAATCGATACCGATTATTACAAATTCTCTGAACCTAGGTAAGCACGGAAAAACGTTGTTAGGATTCAGTTAGTTGTTTTAATCATGTAAGACGCTTGTCAAAAATGGCACAGTTTTCTAAAATGCATCACAAAAGTAACGTTTATGGTGCAATAGTATCTAAATGTGTTAATTTTATTCAGTTTGATAATGTGTGTACTGTCATCAGCTAATTTTTTTTTTCATCAGTTTAGGAGAGGAGAGTGAAGATAATGCATCATAAAAAAACTGTAATAAGCTACACCAATGTCTAATAAAAGTACCAGTTTTTTAGGATATATCACTCAAACACTTAAACTGTAGAACAACAAAACAACACGGATTGTTTATATATACATACTCAAGAGAGACAACCAAAGACCAGATCAGTGAAAGATGTGACATCTGCAGAAACAATGTCAGAGTCGATTACTCGAAAATAAATATTTATAATCATGATACATGTGAAATTTGCAAACTTCAAATGAAATATTCCAGCATATAAATAGTCTGTATTGCTTATGAAAATGCACACTTCTTGCACGTTAAACGTAATACCAGGTCGTGATGAAAAGTAATGCTCCTAATTATTTTGTGAAAACTCTTAAAGGTTTTTAATTAAAACAAACTTAATTAAAATTCTACTTCTTTATTCTTCATGTCTACATATTAATTTCTCAACAGAATCAGCCTGGGGACGAAAACATTTCTCCAAGCGAGAGGCCAGTTTCTTGATACTGCCACTGTAGAGGGTCTGACTTTGTTGATGGACCACGATCTCACTCCTAGTTGCACCGCTTTATCGCTATCAAAGTGAAGTACTCGTAGGTGCTTTTTAGTCTACGGATGCAGATGAAAATCGAATGGCGTCGTTCGGTGTTGTATGGTGGATGGCTGGTGAGAGTGGACCCAACGTATCGGACTGATACAGATGTCGCAGCGTTCGTTTGTGGTCTGGCACTGTCATATCGAAAGAGAGGTTGCTTTATGTATGGACGAACTATTCGTATTTGCACTTCCAGATTTCTGAGGGATTTGCAGTACCCTGCAGCGTTTATGGTGGTGCCTTTAGGCATGAATTCCAAATGCACCAATCCTTGAAAATCCCGGAACACAGTGCGCATCACTTTGGCTGCTGAAAGCACGGTCTTAAACTTTTTAGGAGTCAGTTATCCCTTTGGATGGAACTCCACTCACGCTGTCTTCTTTTCGCGGTCAAAATCACCAGTCGCTGTGTTTTTAAGAAACCCATCACCATCATGCTCAAAACGCAAAAGAAAACAACAGAAATTGACACAGTTTTCTCTTACCGCAGTTCTGCAATGATGGCCTGTAGATTCCCTCGTGATAAACCACACTTACCTGAGAGCTGTGTCCGTGTTGTCCGACGACTTTCCCTGTTGAGGTCAGCAACCTGATTCCGATGAGTCTCGTCGGTTGCCATACGTGGTCGTCCACTACGAGCTCTGTCATACACTTTGAGTTTGGAGCCATCTTTTCCTTCCTTATGAGCACGAACCACCCAATGTCCCACGGCAATGATTCCATACAAACATCACCGTACACAGCTTTCATTCTTCTTTGGATTTCAATTGGAGGCACATTTTCTGCGGTTAGAAACTCTATTACAGCACACAGAATAAAAATTTTGGTGTCATGAGTTTTCAGCATGCCTTCATATATATAATACTGTATCTCTACTAAAATTCGAGCTAAATGAAATTGCAATAAAAGTAAGATTCCTTACACTCTGGAAGTACAAATAAGTTTCAGATTAAATATTGCCACATCTAAACTGTTTGTATTACTTATTAGGTACTCGTAGGTAACATAGTGGCTCTATTGATAAGCAGCACTCATCTACGACAAAACTTCTGTTGGCATACCACATTTGCAAGCTCTATGGACCTTTAAACTGAATATTTTTTTCGCTTCTTCAATCTCGGTATGTTTTTAAAATGCCCACAGCTTGCATGCTTATCAAAATATGCAAGATCTGAACGAAAACTGGAGCAAAATTGAAGATGTATTACACGAAAGATTTCACACACTTTCCAAGCACAGTGAAGCTTCAAATTAAATATTGCCGAAGCTAAACTGTCTTCCTACTTATAAAAATATTTGCAACTTTATTGGCACTGATGACAAAAGAAATTTTTAGGTTAAGCAGCACTTGTAACAATTACACGAGTGTGTTATAGGTATACCCAAGTGTGCTACTATAAAGGAAAAAGAATTACATTGTGTTAACAGTACTAATGATGACAACTCGGGCCAGTAACGGTCGAGAGAGTGGTGTGCTGTCCCATGCCCCTCCATACCGCATCCGAATGACACCATACGGCAAAAGACGACGCAGTGGCTGATCGGCAATACGCGGCTTTATCAATTTGATGACGGAATAATATTTATTGATAATTATAAACTGCCGTCGTATGCGTGATTTTTAAGGAAGAACAAAAGTAATGTGACAGTTGTCGAGACTAGTCGTTGTTGATTACAGCGCAAATAGCATTTACAGGTATTCTACACGAGATATAAACATCTTTTGCTAATGCCGGTATGGGTTCTACTCAATTTTTTTGTTCTTCTTATACAATTTTTTATCTGTGTATGTGACAATGACAAAAATGACTACATCAGTACTGACGTATGGAGAAAAATATGAAACACCAAAACACACAACTTTATCATGCCTAATACTGAGCAGGAAAATAGCTTCCATTCGTTTCGGAACGGATGAATACAGCTCCTGTATTGTTTCCAAAGGGAATTTTATACCTTCCTTCCTGGGAAACAGTGGTAAGTTCAGATAACGGTGATAGAGGCGGTTGGCGATTACGAACTCCTCTCTCCAAATTAGACCCTAAACGCCTAATACATTTGATATCTGGTGACTTCGATAGCCAGGGGAGAGACGACAACTCGCAAAACCAGTTCTGGACGATGCGAGCTGTGTGACCAGGGACCCTGACATCTTGGAACACAGTATCACCATTGGAGAACAACCATTCTACTATGAGCTGGACATGATCAGCTAAAATGGTCCTTGGCAGTAATGTGATCTTGCAGAGTAACCGTGTGGCCCATGGAACACCACGGTATTGCTCACAAATCATCACCGAACCCCCTCCATCTTTCACTCTGGAAACAGTTTGAGACAAGACTCGTCCTACCATAGACATTATTCCATTGCTTCATAGCCACGGTTTTATGGCTTCGGCATCACGTTTGTCTATTGGTACATCTGAGTTTGCAGTGGCTGAATATCAGTCCGCCCTGCAATTCTATGCTTATGGGACTTCCTTTATGTTGGTTTGGTGTTGACCGAGTGCGCAACATTCAGTCATGCAGTGATTTTTGCAGCTGTCATCCTCTTATTTTTCGTCTCAATCTTTTTCAACGCGGCCTGCCGTGGTGGCCGAGCGGTTCTAGGCGCTTCAGTACGGAACCGCGTGACTACTACGGTCTCAGGTTAACGAATCCTGCCTCGGGCATGGATGTGTACGATGGCCTTCAGTTACTTAGGTTTAAGTAGTTCTAAGTTCTAGGGGATTGATGACCTCAAATGTTAAGTTCCATAATGCTCAGAGCCATTTGAACATTTGAATTTCTTCAAAGCGCATCCGTCACCATCACTCAGCCTTCACTATCGTACGCATTGTGACTCAGCGGCTCATGTTTTTCTGATTTTCCTGTGAGAGGTATAAATCTTCGTTACGATGCCTTCTGGAACACCATACTATCTTGGTTGCGAAAGCACGTGCTATAAGAGCACAAACAATCTTCCCACGTACACTGAGCTCCGGCGTCATGCTCTCAAAGCCACGCAGAACACTGTTCTGACTTGTATTGACACTTGCAATGTATTGAACACATTGCACAGGTGCCGTTATTGGCAGCCTGCAGGTTTGACTATCATGTGTGTCTATGCTCAAGCATGCACCTGTCTGCGTGTTTCCATATTTTTCTCCAACCCCTGTCTGTTTTCCGCAAGCCACATTACAGTGCACGACGGAGGGTAATTCGTATCAATATTAACTCCTTTGTGTACTGTTCTATTCACTCAGTAAGTCAGTGCTGCACCTTATTTCTCTTACTTCTTCTCATCAACTATATGTAAGATATACAATGGAAGCAGCAACATTTTTGCAGTTTCCCTCGAATATGGCTTCTAAAAGCTTACGAGATCTTTTGACAAAATTTTCGACTCTCTTCGAGAGATCCCTATTTGGTTCCGTGTACATCTACGTCAACTTGTCTGTCCTAATTTTGCACCACTGAATTTTTCCGAAATCTCCTGTCGTGCAAACACGACGGACATATTTCACCTTGAGGTTTTGTCTCTCTAGAGCTGGCGGCAGTAACACCTTGCAGGGTGTTACCTGTACTGATGTACTACATTTTCAAAAAATCTTTCCACGAAAACGAAGTATCTCTTTCACCTTCATTACTACTGATTTTACTTGCTCGTCGTATTTCATACAGTCTGGTCCCTTTAATCCCCCAAACCAACCAACCAACCAACCAACGTATTTCATACACACAGAGCTTACTGAGAGAAAAGAAATTATGAAGTGACGAAATAAAGCTAATGGAAAAATACAATAACAGCAATTATCACACTGTATAACAATTTACTTCAATTATAATTCATAATAATGAATAACCCAACGGGAAGGCACCGGTGGTAACCTGTTGATAGAGGGCAGTTCGTAATTCGCAAGAAATATTTCCAGTAGACAATACAATAGCCAAATTACGACGTCTGGGTCAAAACATGAAATCAGTGTCCCCTTTTCACAAACGTATTTCGTACTTCGCATTGATTTTAGTGGCTGCGTTGTACTTGCTGAATTCAGAAGGCCTGTACTACTCTGCAACACCATTATTTTCAACGAATTACGTTAATTAGGTAGTTGTTTATTTAGTCCTTGGAGCTAAGCGTGCCAACTTAACACAACAAAAAAACATAATTGAAATTTACAAACATGCGTTAAATTAATTACAGGTCTATTTATTCACATCTCATAACGAGTCGCTGCACACATTGCACACACAGCATACACGTGTCGTTTCGACTGACATCATGACTATGCTGTGACCACCGGCTCTGCATTACATTGTTTGCGCGCCACCTGTCTTTCTGGAAAGCTGTGTATACGCCCTTCCGTAACGGAAATGTTGAACTGAGGGAGATGAAAAGAGATAAGCATCTTCCGCCCACAGAACTTAGGCATACATTTTTGGAGTAACAATAATTATACCCTGAACATTTATTATGAGATGATAGAAATTTTTGTTACCTTATTTTTACCAACTCTATCGTTTGTACCAAGTCCTACATTCTATTATTAAAGTGTTCCTTAATGTATTTCTATGCTGTGTATTATTGAAGAACTATACTTTAACGTTTGATGGTCCACCTATCGGGAAGTGAATATCGTAATCGGTGTTAGCAGACAGTTCACTTTCCACCTTACCGAACCTTGAGGCGCAAAGATTCTAAAAACCGACCCAGTGGGCAGCACCAAATAAAGAGACCCAAAATAAATACCCGGAAACTGCGCAAGGGCTAATACTTGGTGTTGCCCAGATACAAATCTTCATCTAACTGCCTGGACAGCAACTTAAATTTTGTAGCTGCTCACAACTGACGAAAGTTCAATTCACAAGTAGTTTCTGTACATCCCTAAGAATCCAGAATGAGATTTTCACTCTGCAGCGGAGTGTGCGCTGATATGAAACTTCCTGGTAGAGTAAAACTGTGTGCCCGGCCGAGACTCGAACTCGGGACCTTTGCATTTCGCAGGCAAGCGCTCTAACATCTGAGCTACCGAAGCACGACACACGCCCGCTACTCACAGCTTTACTTCTGCCAGTATCTCGTCTCCTACCTATCCTTAGAACTTAGAGAAAGCTTTTGACAATGTTGACTGGAATACTCTCTTTCAAATTCTAAAGGTGGCAGGGCTAAAATACATGGAGCGAAAGGCTATTTACAATTTGTACAGAAACCAGATGGCAGTTATAAGAGTCGAGGGACAAGAAAGGGAAGCAGTGGTTGGGAAGGGAGTAAGACAGGGTTGTAGCCTCTCCCCGATGTTATTCAATCTGTATATTGAGCAAGCAGTAAAGGAAACAAAAGAAAAATTCGGAGTAGGTATTAAAATCCATGGAGAAGAAATAAAAATGTTGAGGTTCGCCGATGACATTGTAATTCTGTCAGAGACAGCAAAGGACCTGGAAGAGCAGTTGAACGGAATGGATGGTGTCTTGAAAGGAGGATATAAGATGAACATCAACAAAAGCAAAACGAGGATAATGGAATGTAGTCGAATTAAGTCAGGTGATGTTGATGGTATTAGATTAGGAAATGAGACACTTAAAGTAGTAAAGGAGTTTTGCTATTTGGGGAGCAAAATAACTGATGATGGTCGAAGTAGAGAGGATATAAAATGTAGACTGGCAATGGCAAGGAAAGCGTTTCTGAAGAAGAGAAATTTGTTAACATCGAGTATAGATTTAAGTGTCAGGAAGACATTTCTGAAAGTATTTGTATGGAGTGTAGCCATGTATGGAAGTGAAACATGGACGGTAAATAGTTTGGACAAGAAGAGAATAGAAGCTTTCGAAATGTGGTGCTACAGAAGAATGCTGAAGATTAGATGGGTAGATCACATAACTAATGAGGAAGTATTGAATAGGATTGGGGAGATGAGAAGTTTGTGGCACAACTTGACCAGAAGAAGGGATCGATTGGTAGGACATGTTCTGAGACATCAAGGGATCACCAATTTAGTATTGGAGGGCAGCGTGGAGGGTAAAAATCGTAGGGGGAGACCAAGAGATGTATACACTAAGCAGATTCAGAAGGATGTAGGTTGCAGTATGTACTGGGAGATGAAGAAGCTTGCACAGGATAGAGTAGCACGGAGAGCTGCATCAAACCAGTGTCAGGACTGAAGACCACAACAACAACAACAACTTATCCTTTCTTTCAGGAGTGCTTGTTCTGCAAGGTTCGCAGGAGAGCTTATGTAAAGTTTGGAAGGTAGGAGATGAGATACTGGTAGAAGTAAAGCTGTGAGTACCGGGCGTGAGTCGTGCTTCGGTAGCTCAGATGGTAGAGCATTTGCCCGCGAAAGGCAAAGGTTCCGAGTTCGAGTCTCGGTCGGGCACACAGTTTTAATCTGCCAGGAAGTTTCATATCAGCGCACACTCCGCTGCAGAGTGAAAATCTCATTCTGGAAACATCCCCCAGGCTGTGGCTAAGCCATGTCTCCACAGTATCCTTTCTTTCAGGAGTGCTAGCTCTGCAAGGTTCGCAGGAGAGGTTCTGTAAAGTTTGGAAGGTTGAAGACGAGATACTGGCAGAAGTGAAGATGTGAGTACCGGGCGTGAGTCGTGCTTCGGTAGCTCAGACAGTCTGCCTTCGGCAGGGCAAGAGAGCGGACGCGTACGTGTTGACTTCGTGCGGCGCGCGAGCTCGCCTTGTTTACTTTCTGACGGCCGTTGCTTAAGTGCCGGCTTACCTTGTACGATCCATGGCGAACCGTTACCGTAAATCAACACTCCGATTTACTTTCTGCAACGATTATGCCCGACCCAAAGCACTTGAGGTGGAGCGTTTTCTGCGAGAGGAAGTGAAGATCCCAGCGACCGATATTATCGGCATACATTTGTCCATCGTGAGCAGCACGGTCTATGTGAAAATCATTAACGACGCGGCGTGCGAACGCATACTACGTGAGACCAAACAGGGGCTCCGCTTCTGTCACGCTGATGGCAATGTTGGGGAGGTAACCGTCGACTACACAGGCTTAGGTATGCGAACGATACGCATTTTCGAATTGCCATTCGAACTTCCAGCTGAGGAAGTCGTCGCGGCACTACGCCCATACGGCACAGTCCACGGCCACACTGCGGAGAAGTGGACACAGTTTCGGACGTATCCTGTCCTAAAGGGGGTCCGACAGGTCACCATTGATCTCCGAAGCCACGTCCCGCCCTACTTACAGGTCGGCGGATGCCGTGCCATAATTATATGCGATGGCCAGCCTCGGACCTGTTCCGGGTGCGGCAAAGAAGGCCACATTAGATCCGAATGCCTACAACGGCGTATTACGCAACTTCCAGCTGCCGAAACACCACCCACGTCGCAACCTACAGTGCTACCGGTGACCTATGCCGCTGCTCTGGCTTCTCCTACCACTTTGCAACGTCGCCCGGTCACCACAAACGACGCCATCAACGAGCCCGACCAGACACCGACGGAGAGCGCCTCGGACGACCCGCCGCCTCGGCCGGCCACCGACGCCGCTCCGAAGATGCCGGCGCAACCAGACGCTGACCCTGATCTCGGAAACACGATGGAGATCGACTCGCTCATCGTTCCTACAGCGGCCTTTCTGCCAGAACGACGCGACTCCCTTCCGTCGTCGGACACGGAGGGTCGCACAAGGAAACAACGTTCCCCGAAACGTCGCAAGCGAAGACGTCGCACCGTTTCCGGCCAAAAGGAGACGTTACAAGTCGAGGAGGACGTACCCGTCAACCTGCACGAGGCCTCAGCACCCGCTACTGCTGATGACGACGTAATGAGCGCGGATACATCTATCGGTGTGCCTGCGCCCCGTGCTGACGCTGAACTACACTCCTGGAAATGGAAAAAAGAACACATTGACACCGGTGTGTCAGACCCACCATACTTGGTCCGGACACTGCGAGACGGCTGTACAAGCAATGATCACACGCACAGCACAGCGGACACACCAGGAACCGCGGTGTTAGCCGTCGAATGGCGCTAGCTGCGCAGCATTTGTGCACCGCCGCCGTCAGTGTCAGCCAGTTTGCCATGGCATACGGAGCTCCATCGCAGTCTTTAACACTGGTAGCATGCCGCGACAGCGTGGACGTGAACCGTATGTGCAGTTGACGGACTTTGAGCGAGGGCGTATAGTGGGTATGCGGGAGGCCAGGTGGACGTACCGCCGCATTGCTCAACACGTGGGGCGTGAGGTCTCCACAGTACATCGATGTTGTCGCCAGTGGTCGGCGGAAGGTGCACGTGCCCGTCGACCTGGGACCGGACCGCAGCGACGCATGGATGCACGCAAAGACCGTAGGATCCTACGCAGTGCCGTAGGGGACCGCACCGCCACTTCCCAGCAAATTAGGGACATTGTTGCTCCTGGGGTATCGGCGAGGACCATTCGCAACCGTCTCCATGAAGCTGGGCTACGGTCCCGCACACCGTTAGGCCATCTTCCGCTCACGCCCCAACATCGTGCAGCCCGCCTCCAGTGGTGTCGCGACAGGCGTGAATGGAGGGACGAATGGAGACGTGTCGTCTTCAGCGATGAGAGTCGCTTCTGCCTTGGTGCCAATGATGGTCGTATGCGTGTTTGGTGCCATGCAGGTGAGCGCCACAATCAGGACTGCATACGACCGAGGCACACAGGGCCAACACCCGACATCATGGTGTGGGGAGCGATCTCCTACACTGGCCGTACACCACTGGTGATCGTCGAGGGGACACTGAATAGTGCACGGTACATCCAAACCGTCATCGAACCCATCGTTCTACCATTCCTAGACCGGCAAGGGAACTTGCTGTTCCAACAGGACAATGCACGTCCGCATGTATCCTGTGTCACCCAACGTGCTCTAGAAGGTGTAAGTCAACTACCCTGACCAGCAAGATCTCCGGATCTGTCCCCCATTGAGCATGTTTGGGACTGGATGAAGCGTCGTCTCACGCGGTCTGCACGTCCAGCACGAACGCTGGTCCAACTGAGGCGCCAGGTGGAAATGGCATGGCAAGCCGTTACACAGGACTACATCCAGCATCTCTACGATCGTCTCCATGGGAGAATAGTAGCCTGCATTGCTGCGAAAGGTGGATATACACTGTACTAGTGCCGGCATTGTGCATGCTCTGTTGCCTGTGTCTATGTGCCTGTGGTTCTGTCAGTGTGATCATGTGATGTATCTGACCCCAGGAATGTGTCAATAAAGTTTCCCCTTCCTGGGACAATGAATTCACGGTGTTCTTATTTCAATTTCCAGGAGTGTAAATCATGAACGTCTCACAGGCGACACTACACCACGCACAATTACAACATCTTCTGGAGACAAAATGGACGATACACCAGTTTCCGCTTCCACGGCGTGGCACGAGGAGGAGGTCACGGAGCAGGAGCCGTTACGGGACCCTGCGCCGTCACGGCCGCACCACTAATCATACTCTCCCCAGACTCCCCTGCGGCCCAGGGGGATAACGTTCCGCTGCGACGCCCACACCCTTGCGCGGACGGCGGAGTGGACCAGCCTCCAGCAATCCGACACCAGGCCTACCGGATAGCAACCATCAACACCAACAACATCCGTTCCAGGGTGAAAATCCGCCTTATGCAGGAGATGTTCTGGGCTTCGGATATTGATTTCGCCCTTCTGCAGCAAGTTCACTTGGCTAGTCTCCCGGATATTAATGGCTATACCGCCCACGCCTCCGCGAGTGATCCTATGGGCCGCGGGGTGGCCATCTACGTCCGCCACGGGATTTCTGTGACCGATGTCGCCTTCCTTCCATCAGCTCGGGGCATGGCACTTACTGCCATGGGGACACGCATCATTAATGTCTACGCTCCCTCAGGCACCGACCGACGGCATGAAAGAGCCCAGTTTTATTCCGAGGAAATCGCTCCCCTGTTCTTAGGGCGTTATGACCATTGCCTACTAGGAGGTGACTTTAACTGCGTTCTGCATCCTAAAGATCAGATTCCCCACTATACTACATGCCAGGAGCTACGTATAGTGGTGCGAGACCTCCTGCTTCACGATACCTGGGAAGTACAACACGGCGACCTTTCTGGCCATACCTTTCTTACAAGTCATTCAGCAAGCCGACTAGACAGGATATATGTCTCACAAACTCTTAGATCTGCGATACGAGGCGCCGAACGCTGGCCGCTGGCCTTTTCCGACCATTGCTCTTACATCTGTACGGTCCTCCTTCCGCCGCAATCAGTATGGCGCAGCCGTGCGCCATGGAAACTCAATACCTCACACTTGCATGACCTGGCGTGTCGCCAACAAGTCATTGAAACGTGGACAGCCTGCGAACGACGCCTTCCCCGCTACCACTCGACATTGACATGTGGTTGGACTGCGCCAAGCCGGCGATCCGGAGGACACTGATGAGATACGGGAAGGACATGGCCGACTGGCATCGCACCACTGTTGACTTCTATTACGCGATTCTCCGAGATCTGGATGCTCAACCGCCAACCCTGGACAACCAGTTGGAACGGTAAAGAACTAAGGCGAAGATAATTGCGCTGGCACGCCGGAAATTGCAAGGGGTCGTGATACGGACGCGGCGCCACGATCACGCGGAATTAGAAATTCCATCCATGCATGATATAGTGTCCGACAAACGAAGGCGTCGTCGGCAGATCATCAGCACTCTGACCACGCCTCATGGCACGCAGGTGACCACTCAGAATGACATCGTCCACGCATTCGTCGAGCACTACCGTCGTACTTATAGTGATGACGACGCTGAAACTGCAGCAGACGACTCCATTTTGAATTACGTCACGTGCACCCTCCCCCACACAGAGGCGGATGCTTTGACAGTGGCGGTCACGCTAGACGAAGTCAACAACGCAATCGCCAAGGGTGCAGTCAACAGATCGCCCGGCATTGACGGCTTACCGATTGAATTTTACCGTACCTTTCGGGACCTCATGGCCCCACGGTGGACGACTATGTATCAAGAACTGATGGCATCTGACCGAGCAATCCCACCCGCCTTTGCTGAGGGCATCATTATACCAGTCCACAAACCAGCCCGTGGTTCGATGGTCACGAGTTACAGACCGCTCACCCTCCTCAATGCCGATTACAAGATTTTCGCGCGCTTACTGGCAATGCGGCTCCGAACTACACTCCCTCATATCCTCTCGCCAGAGCAAACGACGCCTGGCGGACAGATTAACATACAGACTGCCACAGGGGAATGCCGCGACTTAATTGCGATAGCGGCGGCCTGCAGGCTCCGGGCAGCGGTCGTAGCTATAGACTTCGACAGCGCCTTCGATAAAGTGCGTCATCGTTTCCTGTTTTCGGTGGCAGCCCGAATGGGCATCCCCCCTCCGTTTCTCGACGTCATCCGGCGTCTTTACGACAGTGCCAGTTCACGTGTCCAAGTCAATGGACGTATAGCAGGGACGGTACGTATCTGCCGTTCGATACGGCAGGGGTGCCCCCTCTCTACCCTCCTGTATGCTATTGCGCTTGAGCCCCTTATTGGGGGCTTGACGACCAAGCTCTCTGGCCTCACCCTACGCCAACACACTTTTCGCTGTCGGGCGTATGCTGATGACCTCCTCCTCCTCATTCGCTCCGGCTCTGAGATTCGGGATGTCCTCGAATTGATTACCCGTTATGGGGCTGCCGCTGGCAGTGCCATGAATGTCGCCAAATCTTCTGCAATGCACATTGGACGCGGCCTCCAGGAGGGTGAAGTGGCACCACTGCCGCTTGTGCGGACTTTCCGGTACCTGGGCGTTACCTTTACCCCCACGGTCACACGCATGGCGGCAACGAATTTCCGTCGCCTGTTACACGTCATCCGCAACGACGTCCGCCAGAACCTCTTGCGCCGCCAGGACACACTTCAACGGGTTGCGTTTATTAATCTTTATGTGGCATCAAAATTGGTTCACATCGCGCAAGTTCTCCCTCTGCCAACTGCAATTGGGCGCAACCTTCAGGCGGCTTTTGGCTATTATCTCACGGCGGGTTCAATGTTTAAAGTTCGTTATGAGACACTTACCCTGCCCTCACGGTATGGTGGCGTCGGGCTCGTCAATGTCCGTATGCGAGCTGCAGCCTTGTACATGAGTACCATGAGAAAACAGTGGATGGGCCAGGGTACATCTCTAACACGCAGCTTGCTTGAGGTCCTCCTACCTGCTTCCACCTCACCACCAGTGTCTGTCGGCCATATCGTGCCTCATATGTCCCATATTTCGACCTTTTTCGTCGACTACAGTTACATACATACCAGTCTCCCAGATACACGCCCACCTAGGACTAAGGATTTTTACAGCCTGTTGGTGCGCTGTGTTCCCCGGAATGTGATGGAGACCAAACACCCCTCCATCCAGTGGCCCATAGTGTGGACTACCGTCCACCAGCCCTTCCTCCCTACGAACGTCCGGGCACTGTGGTACCACATAGTCAACAGGAAATTTGCCACGAAGCAACGCCTGCACAACATTGGCTTGTCAGAATCCCCTCTTTGTCTCCTTTGCCAGCAACTGGATACTGATGAACACCGTCTGACATGCGCCTCATCGCAAGATGTATGGCGCTTCGTGCAGCAAATCATTGCCTGCTATCTCCGGGTGCCACCAGACACAGTCGAGCCTCGAATGTTTCTATACCCGGAGGACCGACATTTTCCCACCGCCAAATGTCATGCTATTACGTGGGTCAAAGGATAGGCGGTCGCTTATCTCTTTAATGAGGGACCTAAATCCCGGCTCGACTTCTGGACCTATTTACGAACAGCCCATGCAGCTCTCGAAAACACACCACGTTACCAAACATTATTTGCTAATTATCTTCGAGCGGTCTTTGTTAGACCTCCACTGAGTTGGGGGGTGCCTGGCACAGAGGGCACCCACCCCTCCTCCCCCGGCGGTGTCTGATTTTCAACCGCCTACGATCTATTCTACTTCTGACCTCCGCGGATGGGAGAGCGCGTCGCAGATTGCGCGGATTTTATTTCTTTTTGCTTTTACCTTTTTCCTTTCTTTTTCTTTACCCAGAATTTATATTTCTTTTCTCTTTCGCATATGTGTTCCCATAATTTCATGCTATTAGTGAATATTACAAAAACACATGCAAATAAATAAATAACAACGCCTTCCACTACTGTTGATTCCTGTTTCTCCCACTTCCCTAAGCACCACAGGCTCGGTGGTGGTGAGGGGGACACTGTGGCCAGGCCTCGGGTTTCGACCCCTGCCCACTTTGCCCCCCGAGCCCCCACCGGTCCATTTTAAAAAAAAAAGATGGTAGAGCACTTGCCCGCGAAAGGCAAAGGTCCCGAGTTCGAGTCTCGGTCGGGCACACAGTTTTAATCTGCCAGGAAGTTTCATATCCCTAAGAATATTTATTGCACTGAAAAAATTACATATTTAATCTCACTCAGGAGTGAGAAAACCGTGGAAAGTTAAACTCAAATAAGCAACCGCTTCCAAATAAAACTAATTCAAACAGTCTACAAGTCACAAGTAACAAGTGATATAACTCAAAATATTATATTGGCTACAATTATTCAGTCACTGCGCTTGTTGAGACTGGTTGACTTTCAGAATTTTCAATTAAAGCAAATAGAAGGTTCATTCATTTAAAGCCTTGGCCTGGTGCATACGCCTTTCAGTACATAATACAGACAAGGAACTAAAACTTTACAGTCATCATTTCGAGAGATTTATATTGGTGCATTGTCCCAAACACTCCATGGTTGCTGAAATATTGTAGGTCAGCTGTTGCCAATCACACAGCCTTGGCTGGATACTTTTCCTTCTTCCTGCTCCTCGAGATGCTGCGTGGCGATACGATAACAACTTTTCTGCAACATATTTTCCAAAAACACTAATACAAATACATTTCCTGCACTCGTGGCGAGCTTTCCCGGTCGGCAGTGATCGTTTACAAAATATCTCCCAAACTTACATCATGCTGGAAGAATAAAATAAAAGTTAATAGACGAAGTAGGACAACCGTCACAGACCTTTTTTAAATATATCGATTTTAGTTACCATTCTCCTTTCCTTAGGCTGTTTATTGTACAGTGTTTTTTTCTTTTTGGGACAAATGCTTCTGTTTAATTATTCTTGGAACGGTTAATATAAGTCTGACACTTCTTTTGTTCACGAATGAATTTCTTAATGTAGTAATCACAAACTATTTCCTTTAAGTGCATTACAGTTTTGTAGATGCACTAATATTACCGTCGCCCCCCCTCCCCCTCCCAAACTGTACAATGAAGTCAATTTAAGGCATTCCTAACAGAAACAAAAGTTTTGGACAAAAGTCTTCGATCTCAGTTCGAAAACATTGTTCTTTGGTGTTAACAGCTTTCGACTCTAGTGGAAGCTTTTATAAAAAGAATGTTGCAAAGTCCTGGACACTACTCTGAATGTGCCGCCCTGGGTTTATCACAAAGTAGCAGCGCTGCTCAGTCGCTGTTGGACTGCCGGTTATTATTTGTGCTTTAATATCCCTGTTAATATATACCGACAAAACAGACACCTCATTAGACTAATTTTGGACCACTCTATCGTATGGGCATGTAAAATTCCAGTTTAAAAATGATTTTGTTTTTAACAGGAAATAAACAGAATGCTTTCAGTCGACACTGGTCGTCTCATGAAAGACGTGATGAACAGTATTTATTTGGGATGACTCCAGCTACACGGCGCAAAAACGAAAATGCGAATATCTGCTGGAACGTTAGAGAATATGTGCCTGACAACCAAAACAGCTTCACATATGCTGCCACAGACTCGTATGGGACAGTGTTATCAGCATCAGACAGAGTTAAAAACGAGCCTCCTTGTGGTTCTCCATTTGACCGACTTTTCGAATCATATAATATCCAGATTTGTGAGGTAGTCGTATATGACAATGGCCCAATGTTGGACTGCATGGAATGTGAGAATGTGCATGGTCGTTATCGAGGTTGTCCACCGTGTCTGACCACCACAAAGGAGGATAGCCATTCTGTGGAACAAGCATATTGTAGTCCCTTCGCATCTACGAATGCTTTCTGAGAACAAGTACTAGATTCCCTACAACATTCTATGTCACCCTGCACTGTTGGTCAGATACTAGCAGCAGCCGAATAGGGAATTACCGTCCAAGCGTAGGCTGTCGCTGACAAAGAGCTCCGATTGGAGCGAAAAGCATGGATTGCTCATGCATGGCATACCATTGTGTTTAGCGATGAATCACGGTTCTGCACTACCCCGGATGACTAGCGTCGGCGATTATGGTGAAGACCTGGGCAATGTTTTCGTTCTTCCATTGTTTTGAAAAAGCATAGAGGTGTTTCCCCTTGAGCTCATTGTTTAGGGAGCAATGGGGTATGACTTGAAGTCATGGCTGATAGTCACAGAGCGATTTCTGGTAACCTAACGATACGTCACGGGACATCTGAGTCTTCGTGTGACAGTATTGTGGTGCCATTTACCAACAGGACAATGCTCATTCACACATGAAATGTGTGTCTGTGAACTGCAGGCATAATGCTGAAGTATTCCTGTGGGCAGCAAGATCCCTGGTACTGTCTCTGATAGAACTCATGTGGGATGAATTTGGGCGACAATCCTTTCCTAGTGCTCGTATCCTGTGTATCAAAGACCAACTACAACAGTTGTGGGCCAGTTTTCCTCGGAAGAGGTCTAAAACGGACATATGACACCCTTCCCATCCACATCAGAGCACACGTCCAGGCGTAATACAGGGTGAATAAAAAAGAATCATCCGATTTTAAAAATATCATAACTAAACTAAACTCCGTCCAAACAGGCCTTGGATGGCCCAATGGTACCGACCGACCACCGAGTCATCCTCACCCCAAGGGCGTCACTGGATGCCGAAATGGAGAGGCATGTGGTCAGCACACCGCTCTCCCGGTCGTATGTCAGTTCAATCACCCCGCTTGCAAACAGTGCTTGGCAGACCGGATGGTCACCCATCCAAGTACGAGCCCAGCCCGATAGCGCTTAACTTCGGTGATCTGACAGGAACCGGTGCTACCACTGCGGCAAGGCCGTTGGCAAAAATATCATAACTATTAGTTATTTGGGATATGAGCGTGAACAACGTACTGTTGGAAAGAGCAAACGCTCGAATTTTACATAGTCCCCGCTAGGTAGCAGCAGTATGCACCCATTTCAGTTCTAGTAATAATGGTATCGTGGCAACAAAGCATTTTGTGTTCTAAGTTTTGCGCAGTGCGGGTCAGTAATAACCGTTCAGCGTGACTTTCGTACTAGGTATGGTGTGGATCCCCCTACAGCACGGAGCATTAGACGATGGCATGATCAATTCCGAGAAACAGGCTGTTTGTGTAAAGGCAATCGCCGGCCGTCCCCGAGTGTCTGACACAGACGTCGAACGTATCCGCCACAGTTTCACAAGGTATCCGCAGAAATCTGTTAGCCGTGCAGCTCGACAGTTCAACATGCCCCTAATGTCCGTCTGGCGTGTGTTGCTTCGACGTTTACGCATTACACCACATAAAATTCAGCTACTGAAGCCTCTTCGTGTAGGTGACAAACAACAATGTGTGGAGTTTTGTAATTTCGTTCTTGGCAAAATGGAGGATGGCAGTTTTCTTCCAAGCTTAGTATTAAGCGACGAGGCAAGCTTCCATTTAAATGGAAAGGTAAATCGTCATAATGTAGAATATGCGGTACGGAGCCACCACATGAAGTTGTACAAGGTGAGAGGGACTCTCCAAAATTTAATGTGTTTTGTCCAGTTTCACGGGAAAAGGTTCATGGTCCATTTTTCTTCGCCGCGAACACTGTTACAGAAAGCAGGTATCTCGATATGGTTGAGAACTTTCTTTTCCCTTAGATGAAGACTGATTCGAACGACTTCATTTACCAACAGGATGGGGTACCGCCACACTCCCGTCTGGAAGTGCTGAACGATGAATATGCCGCACTGGGCTAAATGATTCAGCCTTAGATTACTGGCCTCCGGGGTCACCGGATCGGACTGTATGTGATTATTTCTCGTGGGGGTTAATAAAACACTCTGATTATGTGCCTCCCTCACCAACAACAATGAGTGAACAGAGACCTCTCATAACAGGAACTGTGGAAGCTGTAACTCAAGATATGCTCGCTGCAATTGTAAGTTACTTATGTAAACCGCTAGTTCGCTGGTCTACAGTGGGAGCTATTTCTATTTGTAGGTGTAAGCTACACGTCGTAACATTATCGATGGTAGTGGGCTGAAACGAACCGTATTAAGTACCGAATTGCATCCACACTTGGCAAATATCTGCGGTTAAGCTACCATCAAAAGACAATTTTTTACAACAAAATTTACAGGGTCGCCACTAGCCCAAGCCCTTCCTAACATACAAGAATGACTGAACTGGAATTAATTCAAATTTGGAATTCAATGGGAACAAATGAAGTAGCAGGACACACAGTATTATCCTTTACGGCATATTTATTCGTTAATAAAGATTTTGAAATAGCGTGCACATCCTATGGGTACCCTTAGCTAGTGCCTGAACATGAACTACATTTATCTGTTTTCGATAAGTGAAATTATATTGTACAATTTAACTGTTGTGATTAATGGGAAAGGTGAGGAAGGGGAAACTGGAAACATCCTCTCAATCCTTTAATCTAGATTCACACGACAGAGAAAGATCACGGGAATAACCGATCACCTTTACAAACATGCACTGATTTGCAAAGAGGTTTATTTCCGTTGGAAGATATGGTCAGCGAAAGTACATGAGATGAGAAGCCGAGCGCCCACGTGCAAAGAACGCAGTTCACCACGTGGTGAACTGGGTCACACATTTATGGTTTCAAAGCTGAATTTGAGTGGAAAGCACAAATACAAGAAGCGTTTCTTTTCTTAGTGAACGACTATAAAATAAATTTGTCACTACAACGGAAAACTAAATCACCATGGCAGAAACCTTCCGATGATTCAAGGTACACGTGGTCCGTTAAGAATTAAACCATTACAAAAGTTTGCCTTAATTCACGAAAATCCGATGTTTCAAAGAATTTATCCCGCACAAAACAGATAAAATTAGCACTGGAAAAACCTATCGGTATGCAGTAGGAAGCGGAAACGTACATGGTTTACCAAACCCGTAGTACAATACGAACACAAGCATATACTATCACCAAGAAACCACAAAAATAGAAAAAAATAAAACCACTCACGCAGAACACACAATTAGTCTCATATTGGCACGAGATATAAGTTCACTAGCTGTTCCTAATCATGTTCAATAGTGGATGCTCCACACGACGATGTCCCAAAGGAACAAAGCCAATTTCCTCCACAACTATTTTGAAACACGATCATGACCTATTATTCAATTGTACCACAGTCCGAGCATAAATTCGTAAGGTTTCAGTTAGGCTGAACGACTTAAATATTCCAACGAATTTAACATAGAAAAATCGCGATTAACACTACCTCCTGTTTTGTCATTAGTACTAGAAGCCTTACTTAGGAGCTGCGAACCGTACTCACCATCAGCCTGGAGAAGTGTGCCTGCTCTGCACAAAGCTCCTAGCAACCCCTGGCTGAGACGGAAGCTACCAGAGGGATTGTTTCCGCCACCAACCTGACAAACACACAAATCTCGGGACAAAGGGCTGAACCTCGGATGAACCTCTTTGCTCAGGTAAGCAATTCTAAGTTGGTGAGCCTGTGAGCCCTGCCTAACGACAGGCACTCATCTTCTGCTCCCAGCAGACGACAACCAACTAGCTTTCACCAAAAAATAAGCCCGAAAAGATACGTAAAACACCCATTCACTCACATTCAACCACACATAAGGTAACATAACGGAGGGGCATGATAAATATGGCTCATGATTTCACGTAGAACATAAAATTAGAATGCAATACATTGAAATACTAGTGCAAGGCACCATTTGCTTGCATTCCAGCTCCACTGCTCAGTCTCTCTGGCAGAGTTAATAAGCAAAATCGCAATTATGCAGTGGATCAAATGAAACGTAACTGAATCATATGAGGCAAACATGTATAAAAAGACTCGACATAGACAATTCACAATGGGGGAACAATTTGAATACCGCATTGACAAATGCCGCGCATCTCCAGGGATCTCAAGGGAGGGCGGGGGGGGAGGGGGGGGGGGGAGGAGGGAACATTGAACACATATGAAAAGGTATGAAAAAAGCTTTTTGAGTTTCCAGTTTATCAAAAAACAAAATTCATTGTGTATGTTTATTAGGTTCAGAAATATGGACGTGCCAAATCGGATGAATCTTTTTGATAAACCCATTATTAGGCAAGTTAAATTAGTCGAAAAAGTAACGGTCACGTTCAGTAATACCAAATTCTACACACTGAAGAGAGCCTTATTTTGAATGTGTTCTTTTTTCTTCGTGCAGATGCTGCTGATGATGGGCGTGTGCCTAGTACTAGTTCCGCAGTAAATAAATAAAAATAATTTCTATTACATATTTTCAGGTACAGATGTATAATGAAGTTTTTACGAGCTTCTGACCTGGATATACAAAATGATACTTCTTCAGTTGTTCTGTTGGGCCAACAGTTTAGTTAATAATTTACGTCGAAGTTGTTGTTAACAGATACGACTTCTAGAAACCGCCTGTGTTCTGATCACAGCTGTTCACTGATGCTGGAACAAGCAGTCACGGGAGACTTTCTTGTCTATGTTTACAATACATGGCGAATACAGACGAAGAAAAGTATGCCACATTTGCGTCACAGCATTCGCCAAGAAATGCTGCCTAAAAACTCCAGAGAATGTGCAGCGTTCCTATACTACTACCGTCTGTCGCTTCGTTCACAACCGCAATTTTTATGTGCTTTTCGCGATCAGTATTCTGCGTTCAGGCTAAGTATCTCTATAAAATCTTTGTAATCTGATCTTCGTCCGTATAAATTAGTTATTTTATGTGCTTCCTCACCAATCATTGTAAGCTACAGAAAAATAGCTACAGCTTCATAAATATTCGTTTGAGTGTAAAATGGTATATAATTTTTAGATTCCTTTCAGCATTATATGTACCAAGCGTTTGTTTCCCCTGCTGCTCGAAAAGATATCCTGTATAACTGAATGTCTGTTCCCACACATGGACTGTCTTTCAGGTGATAGTAAAAATTTATGTATTTCGTAGCCTTTATCGTCATTGAGCCATCATAAAACCATAAGCTGATGTCGCACTATCACCTGATATTAAGCTAGTGTGTTTGTACTGTTCTTTATCCTTTTCCACACTATTCTAAAAGAATTATAATTTTATGTCTGTTACTAGCTACCATGTTGTTTGTATGTACTTCCACAAATTTGTATTACCTGTCAAATGTTTTACTGATGAAATATGTATTGGCTGCGTAGAATGGGAATCAAACGCTAAACTAAACTCTTTTCGCACATAATTATTTGACATCCTTTATCCCAGAAGGGAACTCACATCATGTTTCAAAACAATGACCAGAGTTTCGTATTAGCTTTCCTACAACCAATAAACGCTGGTCTTCTGCACTTACTGCTAACAACATTTGTCCTGTTGCGGAAACAAGTCGGAAACAGCTCCACTCAACGCATCACACACTGAAAGATTCATCCGTATTTGCAGACCGGTGACTGTATGTGTACGGCAAAGAGCTCTTGCCGATATTTGCCGTGAATCTGTGTAATCTGCATGTTTGTCTGCTGTTAAAATGAAACCGTTGTTGATAAGGACTTAAAGAGCTTTGTGCGATTACCTATAAAGCTTATATGGCCCGTACACCAACAGAAACTGCCATGTTGCGGACTCCATGAACTTCCCATTTATGATTTTCGTGGTATAATCTATGAGCTTACTACACACGCATCATGAAATTCATTGCTGCATTTCGAGATCCATCTAAACACTAAACTGTAGCATGGATTAAAAGTTATTTGGTAGAACTAAGTCAATTAGATAAAAAAACGTGCTCAGGCAGATTTAAATACTCTTAACTTATTTTGCTGAGAATGTCCATTACTTACAGACATTCCAGAGGAACTCTCATATATTTTAATTTTTAGTCGTTCACTGTTTTCTCTTATCTTGAACTAATCTGTTCATCTCTTAGCAACTACTCTATACACCTATTATCTGCTGTTTTCAGTCTGTTCCTTGTTTGACGCTACAGTTTTTCTAAGAAATTATTGCTCCTCCAGTACTTCATTTATAACTTCTATATGTCTTAGTAGATGACCCTTCCCTAGGTAAAGACTTTTATAGACTTCTTTACTCGATTATTCCTTGCTGCAAATGTTCTTTCTAATATTTACAAGCTCATTTCACTTTAACATTTTTTTCAATATATCACGGCCCCAAATGCTTCTGAATCTACAGATTTACCTTCTCTTCATTTGACATCTGTCTAGTGCTGTAAAACAAACATACAATTTGGGGAACTTCTTATTCAGCTGCACCCCAGAATTTAATTCCAGTAAAGTCTTTTTGTTGAAGAAAGCTTTGTTCTTTGCTTGGATCACCCACTATTTAACCTTCTTCACAAGAATACAGAATTTTCTCCTACTCTCTCTTCTTCCACTAATGTTAAGTAATTCACTATTCTAATGCCCATCTTCTTCATCCATTGTGTCTCAGTCCTACTTGCTCTTACGCAATTTTTTCATTATTGTGCGGCATTTCAATGCAACAGGTTTCGTAACTCCAACAGCATTAAAGTATAAAAAAATTAAAAAAAAAGTAAAGTCGAGCAATCTGTTAGGTACCACGTTGGACAGTTATTTTTTAAAGTATTATTCATATCATCACATTGTGCAGATGCTTAAGATTAATTATATGTAGTTATCAGAAAAATTTCATAGACAGTGTGGCATTTGCAATGCACATCAAATACAAAGATTGGGTGCACTACTACTAGGAATATAAAGGACATTTCACTTGATTTTAGCAGCACGAGATATTCTGTTTTGACCAAAGGTAGGACTGATTGCAGTTACCCTGTAACACTGCCTCTACTAAACGCAAAGTAATAAGTGTTATCCCTTTTACGGGATTAATCGAACGTGATCGTATGTCTAAAGGGTTAAAGTAATAGAAGTGCTAACTTTTCCTTTCAAACTCAACATTCTATTAAAAAGAGACACTAGAGCTTCCAACAGGTTTCGAACCTACGTTCACTAAGCTCTAGGAACAATACGTCACCAGGTAAAACCATGATGGTGTGTCTAAAAGGTTAATGCAATCGGATTTTTGACTTCATTTCCAAAGACAGTATTGTATTGTAAAGCGAGAATAGAACTGTAAATTGGACTCGAATCTAGATTCATTAAGCAATTTCTATAGTGTACAACCAGGTAAACAAAAACGATAGCCACACCAAACCGGAGAAATAACTTCAAAGTAGTTGTGAATACGTTCAGCACTCAGAATTAAAATGCAAACGCTGATTACTGGAACTAAGAGATAACATGTTAGCGACATGAAACACACACAACCTTTATGAAGTTCCCTATTGTTAAACACGAACAAAGTAATAATTTTTTCCACACTACAACACTACCATTTCAATAAACAAAATATTTCTTTAATGAAAATTAATGTCAGTGATCAAAACAAACCCTAGCATATGAGTACCCTAGATCTGTAAGAGCATTCAACAACACTTTCAGTCACACCTTTCATACGCAGAGTATACATGATAAATTTTGTAACACTGATTCACGCAGAAGTAACTTTAAGCAAATTTAAACCAATTACTTTCTGGAGCTTGCTGATTTTTAGTTGACGTGGAAACTTTCAGGATCGGGAAACGTACCCTAAAAATGGTTATGTGGCTTAAGTCAAAGATGTTCTCTGTACAAATAAATATTGAATTTCACACATACATTCACGCACTGCAATGAAATGACTCATCTATACACTGATAAAATTCGAAATAATCCATACATTGCCTGGAGATGTCAGATTGAAGATCTGCTGCAGCGATGACTCTGTAAAGTATTATGCAGTCGTAGCTCCTCAGACGAATTGTATAACATTTTTCTTTTCATTGTCAGACATCTTAGAGAATTCCACATTTTGCCACGTTGCAAAATACAGGTAGTACTTCAATCCGACGCCCTTTTATAACAATTTGAGATAATTTTGCCTCACTTTCGACTCTAGGATGTTCACACTTCGACGACTAGCTACGGACTCCCTTTGGCGTGCTAACACCTCCCAGACTTAAGATGACTCTTTCACCTTTTATTTCCTAGCCATTACAATCATGTATATCCGCTATGCATGCAAGAGTTTCTTTTAGATTTCATTTTAATAGAAATATTCTTCTTAATCACAATCAACGACAGAAATACATGTATTTCAGAACAGACAATAATAATAACACATATTTTAATCAGATTTGAATCCATATGATTCCCTTGTGCACAGCGATCGCTGAATATAGACAATGGAGGAAAGAACTGCAACCGATCGCGAAATCTATCGTTTTGTCACAGCAGCTCTAGATTTCAACTATTACATGGTCGTCCTCAGAGCATATTGCAACAGATGACATTAGTGACGTAATAAGCAGTACTACTTATTGTAGAGCATACAGGAGTCTAACATGAACTATTCATGTTAGCCTCCTGTATACTTTACAGTAACCAGTATTGTTTATTACGTGACACTCAGGATTAATGCCACTGTTGCTGTATGCGCTGAAGATTATATAATAGTTGAACTCTAGATGAGTTGTAATGAAACGACGGACTTCGTGATCTATTTCTGTTCTCTTCTCCATTGTCTACAGTAATATTTACTTAGCACATAAGTGCTAATGTTACGACATTAATGACATGAAGTACTGGTGCTCCTATGATTGAAGATCTTTCCATCGCTTAGTAAGATTAAAAAGAAAACAATAACATGTCCATTGTGATAATAATTATCCCAATGCCATATTACTAGCTGTTATGTTCTACTATATGACAAACAGCTGATTGACAGGTGAACATATGTTGGAGTGCCTGCCACTGAGTAATGTGCATTGACAGCCAAGTGTGCTCGCAGCCGCTTGGTCTGGTAGGGCAGGGTGTTTACGGACCATGTCTCACTGATGATCATTGCCTACATACACAGTCACTCCTGTATGACCTCACAGCAGATATCGCCCTCTACACCCACAACAGAAGCGGGGTGTTATCAAGACGTTAGCGGACAGAGCTAGAAATATTTGTGAACCTGAGTTGCTCGACGCTGAGATGGAACATCTCCACAATGCACTAACGAAGAACGGATATTTGTCCGCCGAAATAAAACGTGCGTTGAGGCAGCCACGCAGAAATCATACTGACGTACAGGCTACTGCAAAATCTAAGGTTTTCCTGCCGTTTGTTAAAAATGTAACGGAAAGAATAGGGAGGATCTTGACGAAGCGGAATATTACCGTAATTTACAAGCCCACCAGGAAGATCCAGGAATACCTTAGGCCTGCCAAGGACGCTCGCAAACCATTGGAAAAATCTGGAGTGTATAGGATCCCATGCAGCTGTGGTGATGTTTATGTGGGTACCACCAAAAGAACTGTTTCTAAACGTTTGGAAGAGCACAAGGGAAATTGTAGAAGAGGAGAAACGGAACGATCAGCTGTTGCGGAGCATGCTTTCCAGCCAGGGAACCACAATATTCGTTTCGAGGAGACGCAAGTACTAGCGGCCACGAGCGGATATTACGAAAGGCTCTACAGGGAGGCAATCGAAATCGCTAAACACCCAAATAATTTCAACCGAACGGAGGAGGGCGTCAAATTAAACGGTATATGGATGCCGGTGTTAAAGAAGATGTGTACCACTCGCCCACTACTGGGTGATGGCAACGGCGATCGACGGCGAAGGACAGCGGCCAATTGCACTGACGTTTTCAAAACACGTGACGTCACGCCGCGGCGCGGGGGCGCGCGGACACGGAATTTAGCGGCAGTCAGTAGCGAGCCAGTGTGTGTTTTGGACCTTCCATCAAGCTACGGACCCCCTTGAAGATGTCTCCCGCAGTCGAAGACGAAACGTTGGGAATCACCACGGAATTCATCAACCGACCACGGCATAACAGCCCGGATAGTTATAATGGACATGATATTTCCGGCCGTGAAAGTTTACATTTTAGTATTTCAGATCTTCATTTTGCCTGCCAAATTATTTGTTAGCAACTTCCATTGCTGTTGCTTTGTGCACTCTTTCCTCACGTAAAAGGAAACGTTGACTGGTATCACAACATTCGTCTAAAAGCATGCGTGCTTAAGCTTGAGTAAATTTTAGTTTCTCTGGCATCTGCTAACAATGGTCTATTGAGTCATAAATGTTGTCGAGAGTCTACGACTGCCGCCACTGTATTGCTTTTATTGTCCTGAAATAGGGACGTAAACTCGTATTGGTTGCCCATCCTCTTTCTGTGACTACAGTAGCACTCTCAGAAAGGTCCATTGAGTGGAATTTTCCACTCTGTTCCTGGTCCACTCCACACTCTGCAAATACACTACACTGTGATCACAATGTCAGCAGTCTTCGTTCTGCACATAATTTTCTCACAGTACACTTCTGTGGGCTCTTTGACAAATCTATTGCCGTAGAAAAATGTTATATGATGTTATTAAGTCCAGAAACTACATGCTGAAACGCTTGATTCGCAAGTATTAAGTTTTCTAGTGTCTGAGCTCTTCGCCAGTTATGCTCATAGTCAGAGCCACCGGTCTCCATACGGAAAACAGATGTTTAAAGTAAATGACAGTGAATTGGCAAATCTATATCACGGATCAGGCCTTATAATAAATTCCTAAAACATAATGTGCATAAAAGTAAGTTTCGTTACGTGTGCATTGTAAGAATTACAGTAAATATCATGTAATTAGATTTGTAAGCTTGTTATTATAGAGCAGGCTTGGAGGCCAAATAGTATGACGGTGTCGGAAAGATATGTCAGTCATATATCTGTGATACTAACGATTCAGGTTTGCAACGCCAGGGTTTGCTCTTTGACATTACTGAGCACGACAGGAAGTGCCTGACAACAGTTAACAGTAGATAGCGTATTTGCTCAGTGGTTAGAGTTAGAAGTAACTGCTGCAGACTAATTTTTGCACATTAACGAAAATATGAACTTCTGTTCCGTTCACAGTATTATTGATTGTCGGTATTTGCAAAGCTTAAGGTTGAAGGTGTTAATACATAAACCTGTGGCTAGTAACATTAAATCAGCGTTAGCCATTTGAGGAAGCCTACAGTATTCGAAACCTACTTAAGGTAGCAGGCATACAACAAAGTACAACGGCAACATTGTGACTGGGGTATTACATTGTGGCCACACTGCACTCTAGCCTTTTATCATTAAATACAATAACTCGGCTCAACAAACAACGTATTGTTATGCTGCAGTGTGTTCTTGCATGGTGCTGAGATTATTGATGGAAGCTAAACTTACGTGCATTGTACTTGAGCTGATCACAAACCCTTTCTGTTTGCAGGTGGAAAACCTGTTTGTAGATTTTTTGGAAAGTTTCTGCTACTGCTGACCAACTGAAGTTAAGCTGATATAAATGAGTTACGTGCAGACTATTTTGTATAAAGGTTAAATTTTACAAAAAATTTCTTCAGTAATGGGAAAGCGAAAAAGTTGTATCTGTGAATTATAGGGGTAAATTTGTGACAATACACATACTTGCATAAAAGAGTGTGACGACAGAAACTGTAAAAAACAACTCTCATTAATGAATGAAGGACATTTTTGAATTATTTAGTAAAAACGACAAAGTTCTATTTCTGATTACTTCTTTGGTTCTAAATATAACGCACAGTTGCTTAGAATGTTCTATTAAATATGTCATGGTATGTCTCATACCACTGAACTTTTTCTAACACTTTAACTACTTACCTAGCTTAGAGGATATTGTGTCAGTTTATATGTTGTGGCTGGTTTTTCTCATACGGTTTCACTGAACGTATGCGTAAGTAAGTGTGTAAGTAGGCTGTTTATGTTTTCTCTATGTAAGTAGGCTGTTTATGTTTTCTTATTGGCAACGTTACGTAGCGCTCAATATGAAAATCACTGGCTGTGCTGTGTGCAGTCTGTGGCTGCTTTGCATTGTTGTAATACTCGCCATTGTAGTATTAGGCAGCTGGCTGTGAACAGCGCGTAGCGTTGCGCAGTTGGAGGTGAGCCGCCAGCAGTGGTGGATGTGGGGAGAGAGATGGCGGACATTTGTAATTTGTCATGAACTGCTATATTTATACATGATGATATCAAGGTAAATATATTGTTTGTTCTCTATTAATATCTTTCATTTGCTAACTATCCCTATCAGTAGTTAGTGCCTTCAGTAGTTTGAATCTTTTATTTAGCTGGCAGTAGTGGCGCTCGCTGTATTGCAGTAGCTTGAGCAGCGAAGATTTTTGTGAGGTAAGTGATTTGTGAAAGGTATAGTTTAATGTTAGTCAGGGCCATTCTTTTGTAGGGAATTTTGAAAGTCAGATTGCGTTGCGCTAACAAAATATTGTGTGTCAGTTTAAGCACAGTCTTTTGTAATTGTTCAAAAAGGGGACGTTTCATATGTCGACCCTTAGCCGAGGATACCTCACTGGAATCTTCTGATTTTTTCTTGTAGTTTGTGTAATTAGTGTAGATTTTGTTTATTGCTAGCGCGTAATTGTAGAGAGAATCTCCTTTGTAGCTGCAGTCTTTCATTGTTGTACAGTAAAACAGTTGTGGCATGCATGTAGATTTGCACCAAGTATTTCGCAGCTGCAATTAACTAGATATTATTTTCAGTGCTATGTTAATGTGTTCTCTTATTTTTGATCTTCAAATTGTGTTTTTCTGTGTTGTCGTGTGAAATACAGTGACAATAATGGCGTGTGAAAAACGTAATACTAGGCTCCAAAGTAAACTGAGAAATGACAGTGAAAATGAAAGCAGTGTGTTAGCGCCGCAGAGTAATGAATTAACTAATGTTCAAAGTAGTAATTTGGTAATTGCGCATAGGGAAATGGAGCGGGCAGCAAACAATGGTGTAGACAGTGAAACAGGTAGTGAACAGGGAAGCGTTATCGATCGATTGGTCGGCAACAGCTCGCCTCAGGAATCGGGAATGACAGAACACAATATTGCAAATACTGCAGACTCAGGTTTTGGGTTCTCACCGTTTTCTCAAATGAGTCAAGACACATTTTCCGCTTGTCAAAATGTGAATGTTGCCGGTGCAACTTCACTGCCGAAAAGCACTGAGGAACATGTTTCAGACACCAGTGCATTATTATTACAATTAATGCAACAAATGGGACAAAAGCTTGAAAAGTTAGACACAATGGAACAACACCAGAGACAAACACAGCAACAGTTACACACAATGGAACAAAATCAGAGACAAACATAGCAAAAGCTTCAAAAGTTAGACTCATTGGAACAAACTCTCGAACAAACACGTGAAGATTTAACTGCTGAGTTACATAACATTGAATCGAAATGTAAGAAAGTGTGTAATGACGTAAAAACACAAATTTGTGAGCGTTTTCAACCTATTTTTTCGCGGCATGAAAATGCATTACAGAATCACGAAGCAGCCATAAAAGAACTGCAAACCATTGTTCATGAAAATCATGAGACCTTGTCGCCTAAAATTGACTCAGTTGCATCTACCGATTCGGTTACGCAACTTGCAAAAACTCAAGAAAACTTAAAGGACACAGTAGATTCGATTTCAACACAAATGGACACTCTGAAGCTTGGTTCAGAAAAACACACTGAGGAAATGTGTTCATTATCAGAGAAAGTAGTTGAACTTTCGGATCAGCTAAATAATTTATCTACGAAGGTAGATGATAATCTGAATGACACAAAACCGGTAGTCTTTAACAACACAGAAGAGACCGAACAAATTAGGAAACTGAAACAAAATCTGAATCAAATTGATACGCAACACCAAAGAGAAATCCGGGAAGTACAAGATCAGCTAACACAGGTAATACAAGAATTACGTATTTCAGAGGACACTCGCGCCCCAATAAGGGAAGAGGGACATAGAAATACGGAACAGCCACAAAATAATAACATAGGGCATTTCGGAAGTTATGAAAGAAATTGGCAATGTGCACCGAATTTTGAGTTGGAACCGCCGAAGCGACGTAACAATGACCGACATGCGACTCGCCGACATGATGATTTTGACTATAAGCTGTTCATTACTACACGTAAATTCAAAACGTTTAAGAATTCTGCCAACGACATTCATCCACAAGCGTGGCTCCATCAATTCTCTCATTGTTTTCCTCCCAACTGGTCATTGGAGCACAGGTTAGAATTTATGTGTGGCTACTTGGAGAATGAACCAGCTGTAAGAATGCGATCGGTCATTCACGATTGTCACAGTGAAGGAGAATTTTACCATGCCTTCCTCTCAGCATATTGGTCTCAAGCTACACAAGACCGTGTAAAACATGGCATCATAATGATGAAACATTTCGAACAATCTGAATTCTCCAGTCTTGTGAAATATTTTGAAGACATGTTGCACAAGAATCAGTACCTGTCAAACCCATACAGCCCCTCAGAACTCATCCGCATTTGCTTACTCAAATTGCCTGAACATTTACGACATATTATTTTAGCAGGACGTTGCAAAGATGACATTGAAGCTTTTCAGGGTCTGTTACAAGAATTGGAAATTGACACTGACAATCGGGGAACGCGGAAACAGGAGCACAACAATTACAGGTCACATCTGTCACAATTCCACGATGAAAGAAATAATAACTGGACACGACAAGGCTATTCTCACAACACATATCGTGACCAAAACAGACACCACCCGTATGACAACCGTTGGCAGAGTAGTAATAATTACAGGGAAAGATCACCTCTCCGTGGTAATGACTATCACAGAGACAATCAGAGAAACAGACAATATGGGAACCAAAATAATTATTATTACGGGAGACAGAATAACTTTAGACGCAACGGTCCAGCGCGCAGTTACGATTCAGGGAGAAATTCTCCACCACTTAACCGACAAGAAAGAAACTACAGGAACTACCGACATGACGACAGACGATGTGATCGTAACGACAGACCTGAATTGCATCAGAACTGGCGGGATTCAAACAGAGCTGGGCCCTCTCGTCACGGTGAATTTGTAGAAGGTAGGTCTCCAAATCCCAATAACGGCGCGCGCCAACATAGAGACAGACAATGACTCGCACAGCAGGCAGCCGCGTGCGCCCGCTGGCTCCGAGAAAAATAACATAAGACGCTAGCCTTGAGAAAAATTTTAGCATTCCTTACCGATGTATACCACATGATAATTGCGTTGAAGTTGAAACTCTGCGTACTAGGAAGAGTAAAGGTTTACACCACATTTCACATGTAAAACCGTTTATTGAAAGATAATCTGCTTTTTAACTTTGTCTTTGCCATATAACTTTTCACTTTACATTACTAGTATGCTGTGTCAGACTTAAGAAACTGTTAACATTCAACATTGTTTGAAGTTAAATATCCAGTCTAGAACCTAGGCAAATTTTTAAACAGAAATTACGAATGCATTGTTATAGTGAACAGTCGACACAGTGTTGTATTTGTACATTCTTGCTTGTTAGTTGCACGATTACGTAACGACTATCAGGCTTACATACTTAGGACACATACTGGTACTGCTAATGAGATTTTAATGCAACATTTTGGTTTACTTGAAAATACATTCTGGGTTTAAAGTACTTTCTGTGAGATACCAGACGACACAGTGGTTAGTTTATGTGACAGCTACACGATTTTATCACGACGCCACTAATGAGTGACAATTTACAATGTTGCTTTTGCAGTGTTTCTGTTTTATATCTGCACAGTTTTTCTGAATTCTTCTGGAAAGTAAAACAGGTTTTAGTAGTAACTTTTGTAGTATAGCTACAATGAGACAGGGTTTTCCGTAGCACAACAATACGTTACAGTACAGTACTTTCTTCATCACAACAATAAGCGTAATAACTACGATATCAGCCGGCCGAAGTGGCCGCGCGGTTCTAGCGCTGCAGTCTGGAACCGTGAGACCGCTACGGTCGCAGGTTCGAATCCTGCCTCGGGCATGGATGTGTGTGATGTCCTTAGGTTAGTTAGGTTTAACTAGTTCTAAGTTCTAGGGGACTAATGACCTCAGCAGTTGAGTCCCATAGTGCTCAGAGCCATTTGAACAATTTGAACTACGATATCTATACACAAAGCATTTTACTTTTGTTTATCATGAGGTAAGTACATTGACTTTAGCAGAACTTTGCTTACAGAGGACGATAACTACGACAGTTCCACAGAATTATCTTACAGCAAGACGCGCATTTAGCGCTACAGGACACGCATTTGAGTGATTAATCTTATACTTAAAACACTTATTTTTAAAGATTTTTAATTACAAAGAAAGTTTTCCGTGATACATTTCATTCCATTGCTGTAATCTGTAACACCTGAGGGTATAATTACATTAATCCTCAGGGGGGTACACGCTTACTTTGTGTACCATGTGTGTGGCAACCACAAGGAACCCTAGCTAATATGGTATTTGCTTATACAACTTTACACATCGGTACCATATTTTCTCTGACACACAAGTTAGTGCCTTCAGTAGTTTGAATCTTTTATTTAGCTGGCAGTAGTGGCGCTCGCTGTATTGCAGTAGCTTGAGCAGCGAAGATTTTTGTGAGGTAAGTGATTTGTGAAAGGTATAGTTTAATGTTAGTCAGGGCCATTCTTTTGTAGGGAATTTTGAAAGTCAGATTGCGTTGCGCTAACAAAATATTGTGTGTCAGTTTAAGCACAGTCTTTTGCAATTGTTCAAAAAGGGGACGTTTCAAGTGTGTAAAACTTATGTTTAATTATCTTGCTTAGTGCAGTTCAGCTTTTCTCATTCTTATTTTCTTTCAATGGGTTAAGACTATAATTATATGAAATTTAAGAAAATTAGAGAAATAAATATCGCTAAACGGGAAAAGTTTGCGTGAAAACACAAACCCCGTAATATTGGACAAATTTGTGGTAAAGTTCTAACTCTGTGTTCCCCGAAACTCTAGCTCAGCTCATTTTGTGACAAATGAACATAATTCTGCTTTCCCTGTCTTATACCTCATGTCACGATGTGGTCCGGAGCTGCTAATAGCTTTGTGACATTTATTATTCCATATTGCGAATACTTACTTCAATGAATATACTAATAAAAATCTTTATTGCTATCAATATTCGCGACCACGGAGCCCTGAGCTGCGTTTGACGATACTTTCACTTACTTGCATCAAAATCCTTCTATTTACTTTCCTGTCGGCCTCTTTTGGCCAAGTCTTGTTTTTCCGTCCCAACGGTATTACACTACTGGCCATTAAAACACCACGAAGATGACGTGCTACAAACTCGAAGTTTAACCGACAGGAAGAAGATGCTGTGATATGCAAATGATTAGCTTTTCAGAGCATTCACACAAGACTGGCGCCGGTGGCGACACCTACAACGTGCTGACAAGAGGAAACTTTCCAACCGATTTCTCATACACCAACATCAATTGACCGGCATTGCCTGGTGAAACGTTGTTGTGATGCCTCGTGTAAGGAGCAGAACTGCGTACCATCACGTTTCCGACTTTGATAAATGTCCGATTGTAGCCTGTCGCGATTGCGGTTTATCGTATCGCGACATTGCTGCTAGCGTTGGTTGAGATCCAATGACTGTTAGCAGAATATGGAATCCGTGTGTTCAGGGGGTAATACGGAACGCCGTGCTGGATCCCAACGGCCTCATATCACTAGCAATCGAGATGACAGGCATCTTATCCGCATGGCTGTAACGGATCGTGCAGCCACGTCACGATCCCTGAGTCAACAGATGGAGACGTTTGCAAGACAACAACCATCTGCACGAACAGTTCGGCGACGTTTTGCACCAGCATGGGCTATCGGCTCGGAGACCATGGCTGCGGTTACCCTTGACGCTGCATCACAGACAGGAGCACCTGCGATGGTGTACTCAACGACGAACCTGGGTGCACGAATGGCAAAACGTCATTTTTTCGGATGAATCCAGATTCTGTTTACAGCATCATGATGGTCGCATCCGTGTTTGGCGACATCGCGGTGAACGTACATTGGAAGCGTGTATTCGTCATCGCCATACTGGCGTATCACCCGGCTTGATGGTATGGAGTGCCATTGGTTACACGTCTCGGTCACCTCTTATTCGCACTGACGGCACTTTGAACAGTGGACGTTGCATTTCAGATGTGTTACGACCCGTGGCTCTACCCTTCTTTCGATCCCTGCGAAACCCTACATTGCAGCAGGATAATGCACGACCGCATGTTGCAGGTCCTGTACGGGCCTTTCTGGATGCAGAAAATGTTCGACTGCTGCCCTGGCCAGCACATTGTCCAGAATTCTCACCAATTGAAAACATCTGGTCAATGGTGGCCGAGCAACTGGCTCGTCACAATACGTCAGTCACTACTCCTGATGAACTGTGGTATCGTGTTGAAGATGCATGGGCAGCTGTAACTGTACACGCCATCCAAGCTCTGTTTGACTGAATGCCCAGGCGTATGAAGGCCGTTATTACGGCCGGAGGTGGTTGTTCTGGGTACTGATTTCGCAGGATCTATGCACCCAAATTCCGTGAAAATGTAATCGCATGTCAGTTCTAGTATAATATATTTGTCCAATGAATACCCGTTCATCATCGTCATTTCTTCTTGGTGTAGCAATTTTAATGGCCAGTATTGTAGGTTCCGAGGCCTGAGGGAGTCTTTCGTTTTCCCTCCTCAACTCGTTGTAGAATATAATGTTCGATCACCAAAGGATAAGGGAAGAAAACACTGAAGAAGAAAATCAGGACATCCTGCTGCCTTGCAAGATTAATGACACTGGAGCACCAAAGGCTAGAAGTTGCCAGATCTCCATAAAGAACGCCGGTGGGAGAGGTTGGGCTTGTGAGCTGTCGTGAAAGCAGCCAGCCTAAGGAAAGGAAAATCTTGAAAAGCAAACCCGCCGAGGGTAGGCCAGCGATGTACTGGAGGTGTAATTTCGCTGCTTAGTGTACCAGTACTGTGCCACGTGAGGTACGGACTACGAATATAGGCTGTACAAAGAAAGGGTAAGTGCGATAAGAGCGACAACCTCACGGTGGACTGAGGGGTACTGAAGAAAACAGGCTTTAGCCTAGGGAGAAAGGAAGAGAAAGAAGAAGGAGAAGAAGAAGAAGAAGAAAGAGAAGACTTGATACGCTTTTGCTCATTAGAAACAGAAAACCAATGCCTTGTGGGAAATCAGTGAGAAAGGAGCGTCCCTAGCCTTTGAAGGAAAACTATAATCCTATTTCTTGTAATTCCGCCGGACGTATTGATGTATCAGTCTTACTCATACATCCGGGGAGGACCTAGGCGTGACGCTGAAGGATACACCCACTGGTGCCAAGTCTCGTAGGCACACAATATCGGTTTAAGGACTATCGCGGACCGACTCGGCCACACACATCTCAGCTCGCTAATGTGTACTACACGCTCTATCGTGAAAATTTTTACGAAGTACTTGCCTGTTTTCTGGACGCTGATTTTACTTTTTTATCCTTTGTCGTCGACGTTCACCTTGCACAAGAACATGTCTATTCCTCTAGCAAGATGCTGTCTCCGTTATCCTTCGACCGTATGTTGTGCAATCAGTGAGCGGACGAAGGCTTATGCGTGTACCTATGGAGTGGGTTGTATTGGAGTGTGTTCCCAGGCGGACAAATTTACCGAGTCGTCCAGCATTAACATTTGAGTTATTCAGTAAATCTCCAGAGTACATTAACGGCCAAAAGTCCGTGTTTCTTTTTTCTCCAAGGAGAGTCAAAATCTTTTGTTCAAATGGCTCTGAGCACTATGGGACTTAACGTCTGTGGTCATCAGTCCCCTAGAACTTAGAACTACTTAAACTTAACTAACCTAAGGACATCACACACACCCACGCCCGAAGCAGGATTCGGACCTGCGACCGTAGCGGTCACGCGGTTCCGGACTGACACGCCTAGAACTGCACGGCCACACCAGCCGGCAAAATCTTTTGTATTCAGTGATTTATTTGTACTCAGTTCGTGTTCAATAAAAACCGGTGTTGTTGGGGATGCAGACCTACAACATTCTTGCAGAAGCACTATCAGCGCCAGAGGGTTCCCTGTGAAATGCAATTCTACTTCCTGTGATTCTTAGTGATGAAACAGGAAGCTATATAATCGGAATGACGTTCAAAATGGATGCCATTAGAATGTACGAGGGGAGTTCAGAAAGTAAGCTCCGATCGGTCGCGAAATGGAAACGACTATGAAAATCCGATAAAGCTTTGCACAGATGTGTTGGGTAGTGTCTCTAGTATAACCCCAGTTAGCATCACGTCGCTCTTCTCATTTCTGAGCTCGCAGTGAGTGCGTAAAGATGTCTAGAAAATAGTGTCTGCCGCCAAGTACGAGGCCTGGTGAGAAATTTCGCCTGAAGCTATGCAGGTAACATTACATAACTGTCGTGCTGTTTCGTCTTCACGACAATTCTCAGCCGCATTCTGCAGGGGCAATGAAGATGCTCCTGCATCGTTTTCAAATGGAAATGTTAGATTACCCACAATACAGTCCGCAATTGTCTCCCCCTGAGTTTCATCTCTGGTCACATGAACCGCTGTCTTTGAAGACAACATTTTGATCCAGACAACGAGGTGCAGGCCAGCGTGGAGAATTGGCGGAAAGCACTGGCGGCTGCCTTCTATGATGAGGCTATTGATAAGTTGGTACAACGCTATGACAAAAGTCTAAGTCAGAACGGCGACTACGTAGAGAAGTAGCTGAAAGGTGTAGCTAATTGTTACAAGTAAAACATTTCTGATGTTCACTGTGGTTTCAATTTGGCAATCAATCGGAGCTTACTTTCTGAACAGGCCTCGTATTTATTTACTGATCACCATAAACTGATAATTTCGACACAGTTAATAATGATTAACTGAAACCTAAAAATTCCCTGAGAGCATAGTCTTTCGACAGAAATCGATCGGAAGGCATGTTATCGGCAACTGGCGACTATGGCACGTAGCCTATTCCTCGTACTTACACTCGTGATATTTCGTAGTCGTTCGTAAATTTTCGTTAGTTTATGAAATCTGACTCCCGACTACATGAATTCTGCAGTACCCTTGCTCACTGAGCGCTACATGATATCTGTAGACGCGACACGGAACTGTAAAATTGGAAAATAAGGAAACAAAATGTGGCTTGAACAGAAGGGGTACCTTATAACTTCCATGGCTTGCACAGCGTTAAACCTACCCCAATAATCCTAACCTGTGAGAGGGGAGTCACAGTTTAATTTGGAATCGAATCATGTGTCTTTCTTGGCATATCTTCACATCGTTAATAAGTACAGGCTAGCGTTAAGACAGACAGAAAAATTTCAAGGATTCTATCCCATGACCTTTCGGTTTTGTGGAAACAACGTGAAACCTAAATCACACTGACTAGAAGAAGAGTGGACCACTCCTCCCCCCCCCCCCCCCCCACACTCTAATTGAAGGTGAGTATTTTGACTGTTTCACGATGTCGTTTTGCTGTCTGTCCTGTTCTTCGTATCTTGTTGAGACCCTATTGGTGGAAAGCTAGCAGCTTAGCCTACATTTCAAGGAGATCAATAACAATTTTAAAAAATTACATGTTACTTTTATCGAACATGGTGCCTTTCGACTAATAGCCGACGATGCTAGAAACACTAACCGTTTGATTTACTTGGTTTTTCCCACATCATTCTGCGGCGTTCCTATTAAACATTTCTTATCCGCAAACTTCACACGCCACAGAAAACAGCAAGCGCTAACGTAGTACTACAGTGCGACGAGGTCTTAATTCACTGCAAAGAAGCAACACCAACTGGTGTCTGCTACTTTAGCCTAGGCGTTGTATTCGAACTGAACTCCTCTCTGCTATACAGCACGCCAAGTATTTTTTAAAGAACGTGCTCCAACTTAACCGAAGTTAATTAGCAAAGTTACTGGTGCCAAGTCGGTAATCGTTGCGGAGAAAGGGCAAAAGTCTTCTCACCTGGAATAATGAAAGGACAGCTTGAATACCATAAAAAAAACTAAAACAAAAAGAAACAAAAAAGTCGAGCAATTAGTTCTTCCACCGAATGTTGTAACCGCATAACACGACATGAATTATTTCAACATATTTAACTCCAGCACGAAGATCTGTTTGATATTACATGCGAGAAATCACAAAATAAGTAGCTTAAACTGGTAATTATATTTGGTACACCTGAAATTGAAATTGGTACTGCAATGTTCTCTAATATCGCACTCCCGGTGAAAATGGCTCAGTGGTAAGACGCAGGACTTCTAGAGGACGGCGGTTCGAAGCTCCGTAAGGCTATCGGAGTTTAAGTATCCGTGATCTCACTAAGCTACGATCGGATGGTTCCCTTGCAAGGGTACAGTAGATTTCCTTCTCTGTCCTTCCCCAGTCTAAGCGTGCGCTCAGTCTACGAGACGTTATACGTGATCCTTCTTAGACATGCTGTTATCACGAGCATAGTTTTTAAATCATTGTAGACACGAACCATTTACAACAATAATTTTTATTTTTTCATTAAATATTTATTGCAATGCGGAACTGTACCTGCTTCCGTACACATCTACACTGTCCAATCACTATCTCCCATGTTTCGCGATAATACAAAACGAGCTGCCCTTCTTTGTACTTTTTCGAAGTCATCCGTCAATCCCACCTAATGCGGATCCCACACCGCATAGCAATACTCAAGAATAGGGCGGAACATTCTAAGTGTTCTGCCAATGAATCGCAGTCTTTGGTTTGCTCTACCCACAACATTACCTATGTGATCGTTACAATTTAGGTTACTTGTAATTGTAGTCCCGAAGTATTTAGTTGAATTTACAGCATTCAGATTTGTTTGGCTTATCGCGTATTCGAAATTTAGCGGATTTCTTTTAGTACTTACGTTAATAACTTCCACTTTTCTTTATTCAAACTCAGTTGCCACTTTTCACACCATAGAGATATCTTATCTAAATCATTTTGCAGTTAGTTTTGGTCATCGGATGACTTTACAAGACGGTAAATGACAGCATCATCTGCAAACAATCTAAGACGGCTAGTCAGATTGTCTCCTATGTTGTTAATATGGATCGGGAACAATAGAGGGCCTATAACACTTCCTTGGGGAATGCTGGATATTATTTCTGTTTTACTCGATGACTTTCCGTCTTTTACTACGAACTGTGACCTATGTGACAGGAAATCACGAATCCAGTCGCACAACAGAAGCGATATTCCATAGGCACGCAGTTTGGTAAGAAGACGCTTGTGAGGAACAGTATCGAAAGCTTTCTGGAAATTTATAAATATGGGCTCAATTTGACATCCCCTGTCAATAGCACTCAATATTTCATGAGTATAAAGAGCTTGTTGGATTTCGCAAGAACGATATCTTCTGAATCCGTCTTGACTATGTGTCAATAAATCGTTTTCTTCGACGTACCTCATAATGTTCGAATACAGTATATGTTCCAAAATTGTACAGCAAATCAACGTTAGTGATATGGGCCCGTAATTCAGCGGATTACTCCCACTTCCCTTTTTAGGTATTGGTGTGACCTGAGCAATTTTCCAGTCTTTAGGTACGGATCTAAATACTTTGAATATTGATAAAAACTTCCAAGTACTAATGTTTGCAAAGTTCATTTTATCAGAATTTTTACGGAACTGCATAGCTAAATTTAACTGCAGTAGGCAACAAGGTCTAGATTTGTTTCACTATATCTTTGAGTTAGCAATTAAATTTATTTGTGTCGGGTAAATGTTTAACCAAACTGAAGCCGTGTTATTTAAATGAAATTAATTATCGTGAGTACAAATACTTATGCTACTTAAGTGGTTATCTCGCCTCTCTCTTCACACAAGTAATTTACCGGGTAATAACAGTAATAGTTTCATGCTACTTCTGATTACCTTTGACCTAGCCGCGAGTTTGGATAATGTAATGAAACCAGTGCAAACAAACACTGTACCCATTTTTACTAACTTTTCTGCCTGCGTAGCAAGTCTGCTTGTCGGCGGCGTCTATGTAAGCCCAATTTACGAGCATGCAAAGTATACGCGACGCCAACAGTGTACTAAATATCCTTCACCTCTTTCCTAAGAATCCCGACCACACCTTACGTTAAAACCAAAGCACTTTAATTGCAAAGAAGAGAGAGAGGCGATACACTGTGTATGAAAAGAACTTATTTCGTTACCGTAGTTTTGTGTGTGTGTGTGTGTGTGTGTGTGTGTGTGTGTGTGTGTGTGTGTGTGTTTGTGTGTGTGTTTTGCTGGAAGTGAACTATTTGTTTTGGTTGTTCGGCGAACAGTTTGGGCGTGAATGTGAACTCTCTTGTTGGCGGAAATCATTTCCAGCGCGAGAAATGTCAGCTGGCAAGTAATTTTAATCAGGTTACAGTTGTCAATCCCAGCCGGCATCCTGTGACCGAGCGGTTCTAGGCGCTTCAGTCCGGAATCGCGCGACTACTAAGGTTGCAGGTTCGAATAATGCCCCGGGCGTGGATGCGTGTGATGTCCTTAGGTTAGTTAGGTTTAAGTATTTCTAAGTTCTAGGGGACTGTTGACCTCAGATGTTAAGTCCCATAGTGCTCAGAGCCATTTGAACCATTTGTCAATCCCACATTGCCCTTTTGATCAGAAACTGTAGACCAGTGTAGGGATTTACTAAGGTCTTGTGCACACTAGCATACAAAGTCGAGCGATTTAATTTGCAAGAATGTTTGCCTGTCGAAGCCGCGGCCGGCACACGATATACACTCCCGGAAATTGAAATAAGAACACCGTGAATTCATTGTCCCAGGAAGGGGAAACTTTATTGACACATTCCTGGGGTCAGATACATCACATGATCACACTGACAGAACCACAGGCACATAGACACAGGCAACAGAGCATGCACAATGTCGGCACTAGTACAGTGGTTATCCACCTTTCGCAGCTATGCAGGCTGCTATTCTCCCATGGAGACGATCGTAGAGATGCTGGATGTAGTCCTGTGGAACGGCTTGCCATGCCATTTCCACCTGGCGCCTCAGTTGGACCAGAGTTCGTGCTGGACGTGCAGACCGCGTGAGACGACGCTTCATCCAGTCCCAAACATGCTCAATGGGGGACAGATCCGGAGATCTTGCTGGCCAGGGTAGTTGACGTACACCTTCTAGAGCACGTTGGGTGGCACGGGATACATGCGGACGTGCATTGTCCTGTTGGAACAGCAAGTTCCCTTGCCGGTCTAGGAATGGTAGAACGATGGGTTCGATGACGGTTTGGATGTACCGTGCACTATTCAGTGTCCCCTCGACGATCACCAGTGGTGTACGGCCAGTGTAGGAGATCGCTCCCCACACCATGATGCCAGGTGTTGGCCCTGTGTGCCTCGGTCGTATGCAGTCCTGATTGTGGCGCTCACCTGCACGGCGCCAAACACGCATACGACCATCATTGGCACCAAGGCAGAAGCGACTCTCATCGCTGAAGACGACACGTCTCCATTCGTCCCTCCATTCACGCCTGTCGCGACACCACTGGAGGCGGGCTGCACGATGTTGGGGCGTGAGCGGAAGACGGCCTAACGGTGTGCGGGACCGTAGCCCAGCTTCATGGAGACGGTTGCGAATGGTCCTCGCCGATACCCCAGGAGCAACAGTGTCCCTAATTTGCTGGGAAGTGGCGGTGCGGTCCCCTACGGCACTGCGTAGGATCCTACGGTCTTGGCGTGCATCCGTGCGTCGCTGCGGTCCGGTCCCAGGTCGACGGGCACGTGCACCTTCCGCCGACCACTGGCGACAACATCGATGTACTGTGGAGACCTCACGCCCCACGTGTTGAGCAATTCGGCGGTACGTCCACCCGGCCTCCCGCATGCCCACTATACGCCCTCGCTCAAAGTCCGTCAACTGCACAAACGGTTCACGTCCACGCTGTCGCGGCATGCTACCAGTGTTAAAGACTGCGATGGAGCTCCGTATGCCACGGCAAACTGGCTGACACTGACGGCGGCGGTGCACAAATGCTGCGCAGCTAGCGCCATTCGACGGGCAACACCGCGGTTCCTGGTGTGTCCGCTGTGCCGTGCGTGTGATCATTGCTTGTACAGCCCTCTCGCAGTGTCCGGAGCAAGTATGGTGGGTCTGACACACCGGTGTCAATGTGTTCTTTTTTCCATTTCCAGGAGTGTATATCGAACGTGCGATTCTAAAGCGATCACGCTACTGTGGTGGCGGGCATTCTGATAAATTATTTGTGAGATGCTAGGAAAATCCAAACGATTTACGACGGTAGTGATTGGGATGTCTGGTACTGTAGACGTTTCTTAGGCCTGTTGCCTCACATGGAAGAGTCTAATTTCATGCTTGGCAGAGCCTGCCCAGGATACGGCAAAAAGGGAATACACATCAAATGGACGTTCTCATGATGACAACGTTGACGACGAGTGAGGTAAGTCGTTTCCTTTGTAGTTACAACTATTTTAGTAATGCTCTTCTTTTGTCATTGCTGTAGTGGCCACTATAAACATGATCATAACGCCCGCCACCACAGTCGCGTGATCGATTAAGAATCGCACGTTCGATATCTATCGTTTGGAGCCAGCGGCTTCGATAGGCAAACATTCTTGGAAACTACCCGATTGAGAGACATTTATCGTCTCTAGACACGCTTTTGCAACAAAATCTCAGAACTTTTGACTCGCGTTTAAAATGGGAGACATGAGACAATTCCTAAATAATGTTGCGCAACGTGGACGTGTTGGTAGATATGGCCTACAGTTATCGTCATTGCTCCGTGAATTTCTTATTGTTAAACGGTGCTTAAAAAGATGTGGCCAACGGAGAAAGTGTTGCAGCTGACAAGATTTTCACGTGGCGTCATATTTGTGAGAAGTACCAAAATGCGAATATACAGGGCTATTCAAAAAGAAGGAACATATTTCAAGCATTTATTGTTTCCAAACTACAAATCCAACGTTCCCGTTCAAAACGGTTGTTCATTTCCTGCTACACACTAGGCAGCTGGTCTCTCGTTATCGGATTCACAGCTGCAACAATGCAATGTCGCACGCAGACTTTCAAAATTCTCTGGCATAGGAGGGATAAAAAAACTCGGTCTTTTTTGTAACCCCACAGAAAAGTCACAAGGTGTGAGGTCTGGAGACCTGGGAGGCCACCGTTTATGAAGTTCATCTTCTGTTTCTCCTCTTCCAAACCATCGTCCTGGAATGGTGTCATTCAGATAACGTCGGATGTACTTAGAGAATTTCTCTGCTCTGCAGGAAATGAGCCACCATTTTCATATTTGTCGTGTAAGACATGGTACTCACACTGAGTGCATGAAAAATTTGAGCTCTTCTCTTTCCAGAACATTGGAATTGTATTTCTATCTTTTGTAGTTTAGAAGCAATTAATGTTTGAAATCAGTTCCTTCTTTTTGAATAGCACTGTAAAAATCGCGCCGACCGGGGTGGCCGAGCGGTTCTAGGCGCTACAGTCTTGACCGCTCGACCGCTACGGTCGCAGGTTCGAATCCCGCCTCGGGCATGGATGTGGGTGATGTCCTTAGGTTAGTTACGTTTAGTAGTTCTAAGTTCTAGGGGACTGATGACCTCAGAAGTTAAGTCCCATAGTGCTCAGAGTCATTTGAATTTTTTTTGTAAAAATCGCAGCAACAAGCAGTTGACTATCGAAGAGTTGGTAAAAAAATATTAATTATCATCGAGGATGTTCAAAATCATGCTTCTTCTACATTCAAAGTCGAAATTAAATTATAGCCGAAACAAGACCCATCCGCAAACAGTACACCTTTCCACCAACGTCTCCTCTCTCGATTTCTTTCACTATCCATTGTTTCCAGTGCACAGGCCGAGAGCCCAATAAAATCAGACATGTTTAACAGATATCGAGGAACAAAGCATCAAAGTGTGTACATGAGACAAAGTATCTAGACTATCTATATTCATTGTCTAGGTACGTCTATATGCAGTCCCTCTAAAACGTCTATAGACAATGTCTCGATTTTGTATATAAGTGCGTACTTACCTCAACCCTTAGCTTCCCAGGAGATTTTTTGCGCTCAGCAGTTTCTGCGATACAAAGTCATATTAATAATGCACAAAATATATATTCAAATATATTTTAAAGTTTATTTTTACGAAAGAACACATGTAAACAAAAGCTGTGCAAAATGAACGTGATATTACATGATAATGTTAATGATATGAAAACTCAGACACCCTGCACTCTAATTTTTTCTGTATTTTTATTGGTAAATGTACATGTAATAATAAAAAACATAAATTCCCATAAAACATTCAAAGAAATGAAAATCACACTAGTAATTTTCTGGTTATATAAGACGTCTGTCTCTTCTCTTCTGAGTCGTTCGACTTCCATTCTTGGTTCTCCTACCTACAGCAAAAACACGGTGAATGGATACACGAAGTTCACGGGCTGTGTGATAGTTGTCGACTTGCTTTTTATCTGTTGTGTCACCAATGAATCTGCAAGCTTCTTCAAAAAACTAAAGCGGCACACCTGAATATCATCTTTGTAGGAATTGTGACGGACAACATGCGGAAAAATAATGCCATTGGCCATCGTTGGAAGAGGCTTCGATGACCAGCCATATTTGTTTCAATTACATATATTTCTAGCAGAGCTTTTAGCTAGCTTTTAGCTAAAGATTCAGTCTCTACAGTTCTGTCTTCATCTCTTTATTCACTTGTTTCATTCAGGGATTTCACACGTGCAAACTAAAATCGTCTTCATTTACGTTCTATTCCTATTCTGAATGATGTTCACTTTTAATTTCGTTGTCACTATCTACGCCAATATTACTTCCTAAACTGTCTTCAAACCATTCTGGAAAAGTACCTTCAAAGTCACAGTCCATAACATGAATAACAGATGAAATATGGCTACTGAATCCATAACTAAAAGCCCCAGGTGCGGTCACAGAGACCGCTAACACAAGAGAAGCAATATAGGTTCACGTCACATCCAAGTGACTAATTGTAAGGCACCCCTTATTTACAGATAAGAGAGCATTTTACTTTATTTCCAGTTTTGTTATTTCACATACGTGAAGTGAATATATCAGCGCTGTTGTACGTACGGAGTAAGGAGCAGGCGCTAGGTTCCCAAACTGGCTAGCATAGACATTCGGCCACCTGGCACTTTCACAGCCAGTGGGATGAGGTGCCAAAAGAGAAATCGCTCGTGACTTCCGCAAAGACATACGTAGGAAGAGTACATTTACTCTGGAGCAAATCATGTAATTGTTATTAATAAATATTTGCTAACAGTTGTAACACCCCACCTGTCACTTATCTGGTTTTGGCTTGTGTTCACCCCAGCTAATTGACTAACAGATCAACAGAGAGTGCAAAACTGCCGCAATATCGGATAACGCAAAGAAAGTAATAGTGCCATGTGACTCCTGATTTAACTGCGGTGGCAGTGTTGACATTAATTGATGCAGAATTGATCACTTTTAATTAAAAATGGGTGCACGTTGATGATATATTCAGCTATTGAACACCAGATGCAAATGTTGAACATAAAATAAATTAAGAAAGTTACTTGGGATTTCAACTACTTGATTGAAAACAGAAGCAGTCGATTAGCACAAATTTATTTTAACTCCTGACCTTCAATCATCACATTACATGACTCTCCTAACAGGTAGTGGTAATAAATAGCGTTTACGTGGAGTAAAGCATGATAAATCAAAATTAATTCCTATCGACTGACCCAGGCGTAATGCGAAGTGCGAGAAGAATTCCCCAATACGTGGCCCATGAAACCCTCATGGAAACTTTGCTGACGTGATCAAACAAATTAATCAGTGGCCTAATTCAAGCCGGAGCGGGTGCAATATCACCGAATTCAGCGTGGCAGGGTGTCGTCATTGTGAGGACGTCGGCTGGCCCCGTGGTGCCGTGGTGCTGCGAGGTTGCGCTCGTCTATTCACTCCTAGCTATTTTGCTCAGTACATAGCTGAACCAAAACTTTCCATCTCCAAGCTCAATCGTTCCATTTGCTAAGTCCTAGACTGCAGAGCAGCTCTCTCTCTCTCAGGCAAGCTGAGTAAAGAACGCCACGTCCGCACTCTAGGCAAACAGGGAATGGAAGACCACTACAGAGACTTCTGCCAGTCCGCTCTTCGCCTTGGTTTCCCCTCCAGCAAAATCACTTACGCCAATTGCAGCGCAAGTCGCGTTAATTATGTGTCGCTTCCCAGCGCTGACCAATGCCTGCTCTGGGAAGTAAACGAATTCCCACAAAATTTCCCTTCCTCTCACCTCTGCTATTTAGCTCCTCCCAGGCCACCCATCAAGGTTAGCGTCTGCATAAAACACTAATTTTTCCGGAATTCTGACTCCCAGGATAGTACTTCAAATTCCTTCGTCCTACATTCCCATTGGAGGCCAGTGTATTTCATGCTGTCGCTCTTCACCTGATTTACTTCAGAGTCTGCGGACCGTGAATTCAGCATGAAGTTGCTATAGTCACGAACATGCATGTTTTAGCCTCTGTTGACTGCTCCACTGTAGCTTTGCGTGGCTTTATCGCATGTTTCACTGGAAACAGGACGACGGACATTTATCAACAGGCGTACAAGTTCTCCGTCCGCTTCCCGGTAAACTAGCATGGGGTCAATCACCCCCTCACTGTCACTCATCCTAAGGTAGCTGAAGGCCGCATCCCGTTACCGCTTTCTCAGAGCTTGAGCTTCCCTAAGCTGCCTATTGTCACTTCCCTTTGCCGCTCCCCAGCCGGCCATGGTCAACTCTGAATACTTCCCTGGGATAAACAAGCCACCAGTAAATCGACGCGTTTCCACAAAGTTTTCATATCGTGTGAATTACTTTAAAACCATCACCCAACATTAATTATTCCAATATGTCCATACTATACCCTCTACCAGATGCATTGTGCCTTGTCAGTCATTTTCGTTCAGCCCTACTTTCGCTCAACGTGAGTTAGGTGATCTTTAATGACTTCATGTAAGGTGCATAGTTCTTGTCATCTTACACAGAAGTTGCGTTTTGCCACGCAGATATTAGGAGAAGTCCAAGGGTCGTAAATACTATCTTTCAGTAATTTTATAATGCCAGGAAATGTTGATATTAATAACTAACTGAATTACTTTGGCTTGAATGAAGATGTACGATCTTTTACGAACTATGCCGATTGTATGCTCAAGTTACAGGCTGTGCACCACAGTCGGTAGTCACCAGTAGTCACAGTGGCATTCGGTGCAAAAATTATTTGCACAAAAAGTTCTTCCCCGTTATTACATAAAACATAGATAGTTGTATTGCACTTTCAGAATCCGAATCCCTGCCATGGCTCTGCAAGGGCACATAAAAGTACGAGAGCATCTCCACGTAACAGGTAGGCAGAATTCCAGCGCAGCCGCTCACTACGTCAGTTCAAGGACTGACAGGTTAAATTATGACAAAACTCGCGTAACCTCATCAATTCAGAGTAGCACATGCAGCCTACGTCCTCAATTATTTGTTGGATGTATCCCAGTCTCTGTCTTCCTCTACAGTTTTTGCTCACTGTAGCTCCCACTAGTACCATGGAAGTCATTCACTGACGTCTTAACACTTGTCCCATCATCCTCTCCCTTCTCCTTGCAGTGTTTTCCACATACTCTTCCCTTTCTGATTCTACGCAGACCCTCTCATCCCTTACCTTATCAGTCCACCTAATTTTTCACGTTCGTCTGTAGCACCACATCTCAAATGCTTCGTTCCTCTTCTGTTCTCGGTTTCGGACAGTCCACGTTTCACTACCAAACAATGCTGTGCTCCAAACATACATTCTCAGAAATTTTTTCCTCAAATTAAGACCTATGTTTGAGACTGGTAAACTTCTCTTGGCCAGGAATGCCTTTTTGCCAGTGCTGGTCTGCTTTTGATGTCATCCTTGCTCCGTCCATCATTGGTTATTTTGCTACTTAGGTAGCAAAATTCCTTAACCTCATCTGCTTCTTGACCATCAATCCTGATGTTAAGTTGCTACTTCACATTACTTTCGTCTTTCTTCGATTTGCTCTTAATCCATTTTCTGTAGTCATTAGATTGCTCATTCCATTCATGTATTTCTTCTTCACTTTCACTCAGGATAGCAACTTCTTCAGCGAATCGTATCATTGACATTCTTTCACCTTGTATTTTAATTCTGCTCCTGAACCTTTCTTTTATTTTCATCATAGCTTCTTCGATGTACACACTGAACAATAGGGGCGAGAGACTACATTCCTGTTTACACCCTTTTTAATCCGACACTTTGTTCTTGGTCGCCGCTCTCATTATCCCCTCTTGGCTCTTGTGCATTTTGCATATTACCGTCTCTACCTATAGCTTACCCCTATTTTTGTCAGAATTGAGAACATCTTGCATCACTTTACATTGTCAAACGCTTTTTCCATGTCAACCAATTCTATGACGTGTCTTGATTTTTCTTTGGGCTTGCTTCCATTATGAACGACAACGTCAGAACTGCCTCTATAGTGCCTTTACCTTCGCTAAAGACCAACTGATCGTCATCGAACACACCCTCTACTTTCTTTTCCATTCTTCTGTTTATTATTTTTGTCAGCTAATTGAATGCATGAGCTGTGGAGCTGATTGTAAGATAATTATCTCACTCGTCTGGTCTTGCAGTGGAAGTGTGTGGATGATATTTTTCCGGAAGTCAGATGGTATATCGCTAGACTCATACACTCTACACACCAACGTGAATAGTCGTTTTGCTGTCACTTCTCCAAATGATTTTAGAAATTGTGATGGAATGTTATCTATCCCTTCTGCCTTATCTGATCTTAAATCCTCAAAATCTGTCTTAAATTCGGATTCTAATACCGGATCCCCTATCACTTCAAAATCCACTCTTGATTCTTCTTCTATCACATCAGACAATTCTTCCTCATAGAGGCCTCCAATGTACTGAACAGTGTAATTCCCGTTCACTCTTAATGTTACTACTCTGGCTTTTAATTTCACCGAAGGTTGTTTTGAGTTTCCTATATGCTGAGCCCTTCCGACAATCGCTTCTTTTTCGATTTCTTCACATTTTTCATGCAGCCATTTCATCTTAGCTTCCCTGCTCTTCCTTTCTATTTCACTCCTCAGCGACTTGTATTTCTGTAATTCTTAATTCCCCTGAATATTCTAGCACTTCCTTCTTTCATCCCCCTATGCATTAGCCATAGAGTAACAAGCAACCCCACCTGGGACGTTACGGGTTAATAACGGAACGACTGGAACTGTTTATGAGATTCTTGGCAGAGAGCGACACTGACGCATTACAGGAAATGGACGGCAATCACTCTGAATGGAGCGCAGATAAATCGGCTGCGAAATATTTGTCCACCGGGGCGAGTGCACAGCTGGTTGACGGGCTGGCGACAGCACGCGGACGGACGGTGGACAGGGAGTAATTTTTGCTAATGGCCCTCGTCGCGGTGGGTGCGAGCAACGAGCAGCGGCGCGCATTGAGCGGTCCTCAATCGCGCCTATTAGCTCCAGCCGACTGCAAAAATGGCCTCGCAAATCGGCGCGGCCGGCCCTTTGTGCGTCCCACCACAGCCGCCGCTGTAGCTGTCCGCCATTGGCGAGCGTTTATACACAATGGGCTTCATTTTTGTAGCAAATAACGGCGCGCTGAATAAGTCCTGCGGCGGCTCCCTCGCGACACAAACAACGCCGGTTACATCAAAGAAAGGGCCGCCTAATAACTCGCGCCACGCAAATCTGGGACAAATGTAGGAGAGGCGACAGGCGTCCCTGCGTGGACTCGCGCCGAATTAGTGCGTAGCGCACAGTGAAAATGTTTCTGTGTGTGCCTGCTACATGGCGGTGCAAAAGACAAGGCCAGTCATTCTATATACACTACTGGCTATTAAAATTGCTACACCACGAAGATGACGTGCGAAATTTAACCGACAGGAAGAAGATGCTGTGGTATGCAAATGATTAGCTTTTCAGAGCATTCACACAAGGTTGGCGCCGGTAGCGACGCCTACAACGTGATGACATGAGGAAACTTTCCAACCGATTTCTCATACACAAACAGCAGTTGACCGGCATTGCCTGGTGAAACATTGTTGTGATGCCTCGTGTAAGGAGGAGAAATGCGTACCATCACGTTTCCGACTTTGATGAAGGTCAGATTACAGCCTATTGCGATTGTGGTTTATCGTATCGCGACATTGCTGCTCGCGTTGGTCGAGATCCACTGACTGTTAGCAGAATATGGAATCGGTGGGTTCTGGAGGGTAATTCGGAACGCCGTGCTGGATCCCAACGGCTTCGTATCACTAGCTGTCGAGATGACAGGCATCTTATCCGCATGGCTGTAACGGATCGTGCAGCCACGTCTCGATCCCTGAGCTAAAAGATAGGGACGTTTGCAAGACAACAACCGTCTGCACGAACAGTTCGACGACGTTTGCAGCAGCATGGACTATCAGCTCGGAGACCATGGCTGCTGTTACCCTTGACTCTGCATCACAGACAGGAGCGCCTGTGATGGTGTACTCAACGACGAACCTGGGTGCACGAATGGCAAAACGTCATTTTTTCGGATGAATCCAGGTTCCGCTTGCAGCACCATGATGGTCGCATTTGTGCTTGGCGTCATCGCGGTGAACGCACATTGCAAGCGTGTATTCGTCATCGCCATACTGGCGTATCACCCGACGTGATGGTATGGGGTGCCATTGGTTACACGTCTCGGTCACCTCTTGTTCGCATTGACGACACTTTGAACAATGGACGTTACATTTCAGATGTGTTACGACGCGTGGCTCTACCCTTCATTCGGGCGAAACCCTACATTTCAGCAGGATAATGGACGACCGCATGTCGCAGTTCCTCTACGGGCCGTTCTGGATGCAGAAAATGTTCGACTGCTGCCCTGGCCAGCAAATTCTCCAGATCTCTCACCAACTGAAAACGTCTGGTCAATGGTGGCCGAGCAACTGGCTCGTCACAATAAGCCAGTCTTGATGAACTGCGGTATCGTGTTGAAGCTGCATGGGCAGCTGTACCTCTACACGCCATCCAAGCTCTGTTTGAGTCAATGTCCAGACGTATCAAGACCGTTATTACGGCCAGAGTGGTTATTCTGGGTACTGATTTCTCAGGATCCATGCATCCAAATTGCGTGAAAATGTTATCACATGTCAGTTCTAGTATAATAGATTTGCCCACTGAATACCGGTTTATTATCTGCATTTCTTCTTGTTGCAGCAATTTTAATGGCCAGTAGTGTATGTGTAACAATGTTTAGCTTCCGTGGTACCAGAGGGAGTTGTATAGGACAGAAACTGCAGAGGAAGACAGACATTGGAATACATCTAGCAAATAAACGAGGTCGCAGGTTGCAAGTGCTACTCTGAGATGAAAAGATTTACACAGGAGAGGAAATGGTTTCGGGCCGCATCAAACGAGTCAGAACTGCCTCTGGATCGCGGGGTCCTGGGATCTATTCCCGGCTGGGTTGGGGATTTTCGCTGCCTGGGGACTGGGTGTTCCTGTTGTCCTCATCATTTCATCATCATCATTATCATCATCATCATCATTCGTGACAGTGGCTAGATTGGACTGTGTAAAAATTAAAGTGTGGAAGAATTGGGACTTCGTATGGGCGCAGATGAACGCGCAGCTGAGCGCCCCACAAACCAAGCATCATCATCAACCCAGTCAGAAGACTGAGGACTCAGAGAGAGAAAAATAACAGACATACTACATTGTTAAGGCTTTCGTGGCCACTTGTTGATAAATTGCCCGTTGGCTTCTGTCTCGGGTTCTTCGGCCGACATTTGTTTCATGGTTTTTTTGAAGTTCCTCCGGCACGAGTGGCCGGCATTGTCAAAGCTTTATCTTCCATTGCTGGTGGGTAATCCACTTGTGCTAGTGAAAATTCAGAAAAATAATCCAACAAATGTTGGCTGAAGCACTCGAGACAGTAGCCAACAGGCAATTTGATGACAGTCATAACAGCTTCGGTAATACTTTGGCTGTCTCCAGATTCACAAACAGTAATCTACACTCAAGTCTTAAAATCGGCATTTTTTTTTTGTCGATCTCATTTTGTTACTTATTGTCCGTTCTATTTGTTCGGGGCGGACGTCATATGGCGCTTGTTCAAGTTCATCGTTGAGCCATTAACTCAGTTTTTTTATTACAGAGGGCAGTTAACCCTCCGGCCAGCCGATCTTTTTTGTATCGCCTGCTTACTTTTTTTGTTTCAAATAAAAGGCGACGTTCTTCATGAAATAAACAATATTCCTTGAAAACATGAAACATAAATAAGTATATTTTCTCAACATCCTTCTTCTTTTTTTGCAAACATAAATAAATGTACAGTCTCAACTTCAGCAACAAACCACCTTATTATTATTTTTTGTTGCTGTTGTTTCATAGGGGAGCACATGAGAAAGAAAACAAATAGGCTGCAGATACAGAGCTATACGTGAACATGTGTAAGGAAAAAAATTAGATGATGAAGAGGAAAGAGAAGTAATAGAAATTAGGAATACTTTCTGCGACATGCTCCACTTTTGTGCGCCGCCAGATCAGCGTCCATTCTATCATTGACCATTAGAAGGGGAACGTGAAATCGACCAGTCTTGGCTGGCACGTTTCGTTGAGAGTCCAGCTCCGAGACTGGTTGGCGAAAATACTCTGCAAATAGTTCACGGAAGTGGCGCGATAGTGTCGATGTCGGCGAACGGTGTGGTGCTGTACTCGGAGGAGTGTCCAGAAGGTCGCCAGATCGACGATGTCGTCCCGGAAGAGGCGGTTGACAGCCATGCCACTGATCCATGTGATGGCGTGCCACTTAGACGATGGAAAGAGGGTCGTGCCGGGATGTATCATCATGGCAGGAGAAACGTGGTGTGGGGTACTCGGAGGTAAAAAGCCACTTTCTTCTGTACGAAGATCCAGACAGCTGCCGCTGGCCTGCACTCAAAACGATGTAAATCTGTATCTTCGACGTTGTACTTGAGGTACAAGGGTGAGTCCACCAGCGCGATGCCATGCAGTTTCTGTCTTGTAGTATATTTGCCGTTGACCAGAAGGTACCACGTCGCGGGGGTGTCAGCGGTGTGGTATGGTTGGTGGATCGTTTTCCAAACTGTAGGCCAACCTAGGGGTGACGTGCTTCGACGGGGTTTCGGGGTGGGGACTTTCAGAGAAGGCGGTAGAGGTCGCGGGTGGTAGTCTTCCTGGTCCTGGGGAGCTCGGTGCATATGTAGCTGTATTCCAAAAAGAAACGGCCGAGGTGCGACATCGGAGGTGGGATGTGTGCCAAACACGTCGGTGGGAGTCTCAAAACAGGTGCGAGCTCGGTGGTCAACATTCCAGTAAAACTAGCATTTTTGCTTTTCCATAACCGAAAGATAGTATTGGTGTAAAGTTCCGCAGTTCTGGCTCTCACGTTAATCATATCGAGGCCACCATCGCACTTCGGTAAGGTAAGACCTTCATACTGGACTTTGGAGATGCGTCCAGAACATATAACATACCCGAAATCCGCCTGTAGTCTGGCTGCCATTGTCGCAGTGATGGGCAGAACCTGCGCGATATGGAGTATCCGGGCTGCCAGGTGGGTATTGACGAATGTGACTCTCTGGTAGCGGGCGTAGTAGGTGATTTTGTATGCTTTTCCGGATGCGTTGCAGTAGCGACCGAAAATTGATCGCCGACGTGCAGCGAATATCTCGCGTGTACACCAATGCGAGACAGCGAAGGGTGTCCACCAAGTGAAAGGGTACATCGCTGTCTGCGGGAAAGCCGCGGCCGATCTTCCTGGCGCATGATTTTGCGACGTTCATAGCGCTCCCTGCCCCTGCACCGTAACGGGTAATCCACTGCATCGAAGCTTGTACGTCGGCCGCTGAACGTACGACGAGTGCCAAGTTGTCCGCATAGGCTCGGCAGCGGAACTCATGATCCCGCAGTGGAATACCTGTCAGGCATCGTCGTAATCCGCAAATGAGTGGTTCCATCGCAGTGGCATAAAGCAAAGTCGACAGTGGGCAACCCTGCAGTTCAATCCGTATAGGTTCTGTAAGTCTGCCCTCGACGAGAAGCCGCTACGTTACCCCATAAAGGAGCCGCAAAATCACTTGCGAGAACGTCGGGGGAATCGCCGTCCGGCCCATCACTGCGTTGAGGAATGTATAATTGATAATCAGTTAAAACGTTTAATTGAAGTCGATGAAGATTCAAGTGCCTGGCAGTCGCGAGTGTGTTGCCATAGCTATCAAATCTCGATATTCACTGAGGGCTGTCTGTATACTATGATCGCGGCCTGAGGATGTTTGCTCGTGGGAAACAATTTCTCGTAATACATGTTTGAGTCGCACAGCTAGAAGGCGTGTGAAAATCGTGAAGTCGGGACTGAGTTACGTGATCGGCCGATAACTATCGAGTCGTCTTCCTCCTGCAGGTTTCGGGTTTACCACGCCGGACAAAAGTTCCCAGAACATGTTGTACAATGTATCTCCTGGGCAACCTCAGCAATTGTCTCTGCACCGGCAGGTACTCCTTGATAGAGAAGTCTGTAGTCCGATGTGAAGGCATCCGTAATGGTAGCTTGCGAAGTCTGCCGTCGTCCATCAGGTAGGTCTAAAGTTGTCATTTAGGCCTGTCGGCGTCGACGAACATTTTAAGCAATGTGATCATAGAAGGTTCTTTACCGTTAATCTTATCTTGACCGCGTGCTCGTAGAATGGCTCCTTCTCTGGCCAAGGTTAAAATCTTTGCCTTAGCGTGTCGCGCAGCAGTTGAAGTTTCACGTGGGAGCCGATGTTGTTGGTGTTGATGGTAGCTATTCGGTATGCCTGATGAAGGATCCGTGCTGTCGATAGGTTCGTAGATGGTGAAGATTGTCGTGGTATCTTCTGGAAGTCCATAGTAGTCGCAGGAGTCGTCGTAGAAACATCCCCCATTTTAGTGTTGGTCTAACGGAGGAACAGATCTCATTTCCGCATCGGGTGGAGGTGGTAAATCCAAGTCATCCGCCCGTGAAAAATGTCCTTCAGTTTCAACACTGGTGAGAGGTGGTAGCACAGGCCGACTCGGCTCAATTGCGTCGGTGACGACGGGCGTGCTACGTTCCATGGCTTCTGGGCGCGCGGCTTGCTCACGATCTCTGTTGGACGGCTCACTGTCTTGTGGATGACGTGTCTCCGTGGCAGAGGAAACGGATTTACCGTGTACTCCGTCAGATTTATGCTCTGTCGCTTCGTCCTGCGGAGGGGCCTCAGTGGTCGATTCTGAGGTCTTGCGGTGTTTTTTTCGTCGTTTGGGTGACTTTTGCTTCCGGCAATGTGTTTCGGTGTCTGAGGAAGGAAGAGATTCGCGTCGTTCCGGTACAAAAGCCGCGCGTTCTATGATGCAGTCTTCAGTCTCCATAAAACTCTCGCTGGTATCCTTGTGATCTTTTAGCGTGGGTATGTCCGGATGTAAGTCATGTTCGCGGCGGCACTGCCGGTGGAAAGGTGCTGTGACGGCACCGGATGTATGGGTCCAGAGAGACTCTCATGAACTGCTTCTTGTGGGGGCTGGACGTGCAGTGTCACCGCATATGTGAGGGGCTGTTGTGGTTCGGTCGGTGTTCGTATCGTCGTGCCTTATGATGCGGCTTTGCAGGCATTCGTTAGAGACGTGGCCTTCTTTGCCACTACCGGAACATGTTCGGGGTTGTCCGTCGTAAATGGCCACCGAAAGGCTGCTGCTTTTTTTTTTTTTTTTTTTTTTTTTAGGGCGCTCAACTACTAAGGTCATTAGCGCCCAGTGACAAACTTAAGTGCACTAATAGCGTAGAAAAAAGCTGGTGGGAAACATCAGAAAGTACTTACAAGGACACAGAGAAACAAAAGAATTAGATCTTTTTGGACAAGTCTGTCAGTGTAATGAAACAAAGGACACGAGCAGCTGCTCGAGTGTCATCAGCTAAAAGTTCCTGTAAGGTAGACGGCATACAGAGGACAACACGAGCGTGAATAAAACGGGGACAGGACAATAAAACATGGCGCACCGTCAATGGTTGACCACAGGGGCACTGCGGGGCGGGGTCACAGGACAACAGGTAGCGGTAGCTAACTCGACAATGCCCAATCCGCAACCTGGTCAAAATGACCTCCTCTCTCCTGGAAGATCTGTTTCGATTTCTCTCACACCATTAAGCACCGGATACGTCGTAAACTGCGCCCATGTCTCGGCTACGTGGCTCTGGACTTTTCCGTACGGGCTTAGCGCCGTGATGACTTCATCTTCATTCTCCTCGAAAGGCAGTTCGAATACACAGATCGTTCGAAGGCCAAATCCTGCATGGTCGACATCTATAGGCCCGATGTTGCCGTCGGAGTGTCGAAATTTTAGTCCATGTCGCGTACGTTGAATAATCTCGTTGCAGGCAGCGTCTGAAGTCATCCTAACATGAACGACGCTGCTAATGATCGATAGGTTTGTTTCGATGAGATCGTCACGGGGGATCTTCACGTCTTCGGGTAGGAAGCGTTCGACGGCAAGTCCTACGTTTCAAAACGTGAATTTACGAGTGTTCTTCCTGTAAGAGTTGGCCATTATACAGGGTGTCCAGAAAAGGACTCCCTGATTTCAAAATTAAATACCTCGAAAACAAAGATCGATAGAGGAATGCAGTAAACGGTATGTTTATCGTGAAAGCTGCAAGAATTTTATACAGCAGTTTAAAATAATAGTTACTAAGCTGCTAACAGATGGCGCTGTACGCTGTACAGCTCATATCAGCAAACATAAGTGAAATAATCGTATGAAAACAATCTTTTCAAACAATCACATCACACTGTTTTCAAAATGTTCACCATTGGCACTACAGAGGTGGCGCAAACGAAGAATGAAATTCGCCATCACATTTCGTAGTGTCTCAACCGAAATGGATTCACATGCCACAGAGATCGCCGATTCAAGCTCGTCTAGAGTGGTAGGATGCTTCGGGGTAGACCATTTCTTCCACTGTGCCCCACAAAAAAAAAGTCACAGGGAGTCAAATCCGGCGAATATGGAGGCCAATCCATGCCTGCACCAGTAAATTTGGGATATTCCAAAGCAATGACTCGATTCCCAAAGTATTCCTCAAGAAAGCGAAACACTTGTTCGGTCCGATGTGGTCGGGCTCCATCTTGTATAAACCATTCAGTACCTGGTCGATCCTCTAACGCTTGCTGTGTGGCGACAAATTGTTCCAAAATTGCAACGTAACGTGCACCAGTGACCATTTCTCGAATGACAAAAGGGCCAATAATGCCTCTGCTGCATACTGCAGCCCACACAGTAACTTTAGGAGAATACAGGGGTTTCGCTTCACACCAGTATGGCTTTTCGGAACCCCAAAATCGCCAGTTCTGCTTATTCACGTATCCATTCAGGTGGAAGTGTGCTTCATCTGTAAACCAGATGTAGCCAACATCAAATCCTTCACTATCAATCATTGTGAGCATCTGATTAGCAAAGGCAACCCTTTGTAGGACAGCTCGTACGGGTATGGCCTGGTGCGTTTGAATTTTGAATGAAAACATGTGTAGGCTCTTTCTCAGTATTTTCTGCGTGCTGGAACGCTTCAAACCAGTCTCAGATGCAATTCTACGGACGGATGACATTGGATTTCGCTGAATAATTCCAGAAACTGTGGCGATATTTTCAGGCGTAACTGCGGTTTGCTTGTGGCCATCATGCCCCAATAGATCATCTGTTACACTGCCTGTTTGTTGAAATTTTGCGAAGAGCGTACGAATGTTTTTCGCATCCGGTCCTTTTGTAACATTAAATCGTGCTTGAAAACTTCGCCTTGTTGCCGTAGGACTCTCTTACAACCTGTGGTACTGTAGCACCAGACAAACGCGTTGTTCAATGGAATACATGGTTTTAATCTCTTCCTTCGGTACGCTAACCTCCTTTCACGTTTCAATAGTGGAACTGATCGCTCTGGGCTTCGGATCACTATTTATATTAGGCATTACGTATGGCGATTACAGCGCCATCTGTTAGCAGCTTTTGTAACTATTATTTCAAACTGCTGTATAAACTTCTTACAGCTTTCACAATAAACATACCGTTTACTGCATTCCTCTATCGATCTTTGTTTTCAAGATATTTAATTTTGAAATCAGGGAGTCCTCTTCTGAACACCCTGTAGCTTGTTCGACTGAGAAGTGCGGTGACGGGGAAGTAAACAAACACTCGGCGTGGACGGCCGAGCGCGGTGCGCACTGCTGCCCTGCCGAAGGCAGGCCGCCGACAGAGCTACCCAAGCACGACTCTCGACCCGTCCTCACAGCTTTAATTCCACCTGTACCTCGTATACTGCCTTCCAAACTTCACAGAAGCTCTCCTGCGAACCTTGCAGAACTAGCACTTGACCGTGAAAGGCAATGGTCGCGAGTTCGAGTCTCGAGTTCGAGTTTTAATCTGCCAAGATGTTTCATTGCAGTTCATATTTATACGTCAGACGTTGCACTTTGTAAACAAAGCGTTGATTACACGTCATATTTAATCGAAGAACATCAGGGGCATGAGATCTACCAAGTGGTGCCCCACTTTCTCTATTCTTTGTGCCATATAAGCAATCCCCTAAGAGCGAAGCAGAATATGGCATACACTGATGAGCCAAAACATTATGATCACCTATTTAACCGCCTCTTGGTCCATATTTGGAAAGCAACATAGCAGTCATTCTGCTTGACATGGGTTCGACAGGTCCTTGCCAGGTTTCCAGAAGTGTGTGCCACGAAATGGCTACGCAAAGGTCACACAGTTTCTGTAAATTATGGGCAGGTTGTTTGCAGGCATGGAGCTAGCACCTCACAGCATGCCACATGCGTTCCAGTGGATTCATATCAGGGAAATTTGGTGACCAAATACTCAACATGACTTCCCTATCGACTGTAGCGCGGTTCCGGCCTTGTAGCATGGACAGTTTTCGTGCTGGAAGATGTTATCGCCATCGGGCAAAATATTAAGCATGAAGGGATACAAGTGGTCTGCAATACGGTTCACGAAGTCCACAGCTGTTATCGTATATTCGACTGGTACCACAGTTTCCTTGGAAGCCCAATTGAAAGTTCTATACAGCATAGTACAGCCCCCACTGGCCTATATCTGTGATGCGGGACATATTTCAAGTGGCTGTTCGTGTGGACGATGACATATGTGGACATGGTCACCGAACTGGTATACCAAAAAAAGATCCAACCAAGCGACAAGCTCTCATTGATCAATCATCATTGATGACGTTGTAGGGTTACTATGGGAACATGTGGGAACCGTCTGCTGCATAGGCCCATGTTCAACATTGTGCGCTGAATGGTGTGCTCCGAAAATTTCATGCTTGCACCAATCGTCCAGATCATCCACTCTCAAAACTCCGCCATTTCTCTCCCCACGTCCACCACTGCTGGCGGCTCACCTCCAACTGCGCAACGCTACGTGCTGTTAACAGCCAACAGCCCAACACTACAATAGTCAACAACAATGCAAACCAGCCACAGACGGCACACAGCCCGAGCGACCGCTACGGTTGCAGGTTCGAATCCTGCCTCGGGCATGGATGTGTGTGATGTCCTTAGTTAGGTTTAAGTAGTTCTAAGTTCTAGGGGACTGATGACCTCAGATGTTAAGTCCCGTAGTTCCCAGAGCCATTTGAACTGCACACAGCACAGCCAGTGATTTTCATACAGAGCGCTACGTGGCGTTACCAATATAAAAACCTAAACAGCCTACTTACAGCGTGATCACATGTTACCGAAAGTACAATATAGCGAACTCTTGCAACAAGTCTGATTACAAAAATGACTTGAAAAACTCGTTGCTAATGGGCATACGAGAATACAAAGAAGTAATATGGGAAGCACGAACGTCAACATCACACAGAAAATGGATCAAAGTACCGAAAAGTAGTTACATACGTCAAGATTCGAAAAACCGACTAACTGAAATTCTACGAACATAATACGCGCAGAACGTGGTTTTAATTTTGACTGACAACGAAGGCCTTTCGCGAAACATTCATGAAAATAATGAAGGGTTTCGTTAACCAGAGCATTCAGCGCAACACCTCGAGGATAGGTCCTGTCTTTCTCGCAATCAGCAGTAAAGAGCCTGCTCGCACAAAAAGTTATCATCTATGTTTTCCCCGCAACCTGTAGTAGTCGTCACATTCCGTGAACAGTTTAAAGAACAAAGTAACACAGGTGTGTCGTGTACCCCGAAGAGTTTCCTGCTTCAGGAATATTGATACTCATAGGGCAACTTTACTGCAGCAAATATTTCGTCTGCTGAAGACATACGAAGTAGTGGAAGCGTGACCAAAATCTGTGTGATGAGGCATAATCTTTCGAAGACGGTATACTAATAATTGAGTGTCTTTCAGTGACCAGGTGCAAGACTTTCAGTTGCACGCCAGTTTGGCGACTTGCGTGTCTCTAATCTAACCCAATTAGTCAACCGGGGAAGCAGCACCTACAGTTTAACGTGACATCCGAATCACGTGTCAATCGTGGCGACTTCCCACCTCTTTCAGAGGTGAAGGTTAAATTATAGGCAGTGGACTGGTAGGAGCCATTAACAAGTGGTAAGGTGTCGGGCTAACAAGAACTCGTTGAAAACAAATTTATTAACAACAACACTTACTCAACAATTATTAGAAAACATTGTCTTTGAGCCCAAAGCAGTTATAACATCAGTTAAAAATTTCAACTGAAGGTCGATAACTAATTGTGATAATAAGTTTAAAATGCCCCAGGTTATTTAAAAATGCATGTAGTAACCTTTAAACAAATTTATTATAACAACTGACAGCAATTGAAACCTAAAAAAGTATTCATATAAATCCAATTTAACAAAAGCGCTTGAAATACACAGCAAATTACAGCGGAGCCCCTTTACCACAAGCTTTGTACACGCCAGTTTCTCGAGCTACAATTTAAAATTTCCTCTATTACTGTACCGGAGTAAGGAACAAATTACATACGGTAACTACTTAACTCAAGAGCAAATCTGCATCTGCTGCTAGTTCAGTGGGTCTGCAGAGCCGTAATCTTGTAATCTTATTTTATTTCACACGTCAGTCTTGCGCACACTTCCTGGCAATACTTTACACACATCATTAAATTGGCGTGATAAGGCCTGAAACATAAATCAGTTATCACTACTCCCACACAAGCATACAAACAATGACAGCCCACCAGGACAAACTCAGTGAAAACATTCTAACATGAATAGTTAAAACAAATAAATGACCAGTCACGGAATATTGGAACTAACTGCGCCCGACTCAATTACAATTTTGCAAGACGAACAACTACAACACACAGATGGGCAAGTACTCAATAATAAAGTTACACAGTTCCGCGTGGAATTATCCAGTACTCGTGTGTCAATGCAACCAGGGTGCAGCAACAGTATAGTAACAGCTCCACAGACTCCCAACCCATGCTTTAACCACCCGTCTCCTCCGGGCAAAACCAATACTGTGTAACCTAAACGCTCTTGCATGCAAAAGAGAACCTCCTATCCAAATTGCAGCTTCCCAAACACCGCCTCCCAGCTACAACTAGGCCACGCTATCAGTCAAGAGGCGGCCAATTTTTTTACCAGCCGATACGAGGGCTATTAGGAAAGTGAGGTCCGATGGGGTGCAAAATGGAGACCACAATGAAAATCTTAAGAAGCATTGAGCAGATGTGTTGGATAGTGCTTCTACACTACTAGCCATTAAAATTGCTACACCAAGAAGAATGCAGATGATAAACGGGTATTCATTGGACAAATATACTAGAACTGACATGTGATTACATTTTCACGCAATTTAGGTGCATAGATCCTGAGAAATCAGTACCCAGAACAACCAGCTCTGGCCGTAATAACGGCCTTGATACGTCTGGGCATCGAGTCAAACAGAGCTTGGATGGCGTGTACAAATACAGCTGCCCATGCAGCTTCAACACGATACCACAGTACACCAAGAGTAGTGACTGGCGTATTGTGACGAGCCAGTTGCTCGGCCACCATTGACCAGACGTTTTCAGTTGGTGAGAGATCTGGAGAATTTGCTGGCCAGGGCAGCAGTCGAACATTATCTGTATCCAGAAAGGCCCGTAGAGGACCTGCAACATGCGGTAGTGCATTATCCTGCTGAAATGTAGGGTTTCGTAAAGATCGAATAAAGGTTAGAGCCACGGGTCGTAACACATCTGAAATGTAACGTCCACTGTTTAAAGTGCCGTCAATGCGAACAAGACGTGACCGAGACCTGTAACCAATGGCACCCCATACCATCACGCCGGATGACACCCCAGTATGGCGATGACGAATACACGCTTCCAATGTGCGTTCACCGCGATGTCGCCAAACACAAATGCGACCATCATGGTGCTGTAAGCGGAACCTGGATTCATCCGAAAAAATGACGTTTTGCCATTCGTGCACCCAGGTTCGTCGTTGAGTACACCATCACAGGCGCTCCTTTCTGTGATGCAGAGTCAAGGGCAACCGCAGCCATGGTTTCCTCGGGCTGATAGTCCATGCTGCTGCAAACGTCGTCGAACTGTTCGTGCAGATGGTTGTTGTCTTGCAAACGTCCCCATCTGTTGACTCAGGAATCGAGACGTGGCTGCACGATCCGTTACAGCCATGCGTATAAGATGCCTGTCATCTCGACTGCTAGTGATATGAGGCCGTTGGGATCCAGCACGGCGTTCCGTATTACCCTCCTGAACCCACCGATTCCATATTCTGCTAACAGTCATTGGATCTCAATCAAAGCGAACAGCAATGTCGCGATACGATAAACCGCAATCGCGATAGGCTACAATCCGATCTTTATCAAAGTCGGAAACGTGATGATACGCATTTCTTCTCCTTACACGAGGCATCACAACAACGTTTCACCAGGCAACGCCGGTGAACTGCTGTTTGTGTATGAGACATCGGTTGGAAACTTTCCTCATGTCAGGTGTCGCCACCGGCGCCAAGCTTGTGTGAATGCTCTGAAAAGCTAATCATTTGCATACCACAGCAGCTTCTTCCTGTCGGTTAAATTTCGCGTCTGTAGCTCGTCATCCTCTTGGTGTAGCAATTATAATGGCCAGTAGTGTAGTATGCCCGTCGATCGCTTCACGCCGCTCTTTTCACTTCCGACAGCACAGTGAGCACGTAAAGATGCTTAGAACTATAGTGTCTCCTGCCAAGTATGAGGGTCTCGTGTGAGAAATCGCCTGATGCCATGCAGCCCACATAACAAAAGTCATACGTTTCCCGCTGCATGACAATTCTCGGCCGCACTCTGAAGGGGCAATGAAGATGCTTCTGCAGCGTTTTCGATGGGAAGTGTTTGATCACCCACAATAGATCCGGTAATTGACTCTCCCTAAGTTTCATCTCTGCTCACATGAAGACAACGTTCTGGCAACAGGGCAGAGAATTGGCGGAAAGCACAGGCGGCTGCCTTCTATGACGATGATATTGAAAAGTTGTTACAACGCTACGACCAATGTTTAAATCGGAGCGACGACTGTGCAGTAGAGATGGGTTGTTCGCGAACTAACGAGTCCAAAGGAACGGTTCACCAAAGATGAACGGAACGAGCGAGGAACGAATTCTAAGGAACGGTCTTTCATAGTTCACTTCGGTCGCGGCTTTCTACTCATAGTTCCCGGGAACGGGAAACGGTCGGTCTCGTTCCCGCAACGACACTTCAGCCGTTCTCGTTCCAGCCTCGGTCCCGTTCCCGTCTGTTTCGGTCGCGGCTTTCTACTTATAGTTCCCGGGAACTGAAAACAGTCGGTCTCGTTCGTGAACGGCATGTCGGCCGGTCTCGTTCCAGTCTCGGTCCCGTTCCCCTCTGTCTCGGTCTCGAACGGCCGGACTCGTCCTTCTTCGCGTGGCCACTCGTCGCAGCCACTGCCGACTACTTATAGTTCAGTATGGAGCTGTTGTTGTTCGTTTCGTTCGCTTCGCACCCCCATTCTAGATCTGTTTCAAATCTTTTTTTAAGTCTGAACTTCTGGTTCTTTTCGTATTCTATTCAGCGTCCACGATCGGTAATTAAGATGTATTTTATAATTACGTAAACTACATAAAAATTACATGGTAGTAATACATACATGTCTTCAGTTAACAAACCGAGGTATCAACTTACTTCACTAAATCGATAAACAGCAGAAGAAATACTTGTAAAAAGGCAAGATTTTTTGTTATTACACGTGCAAAGGACGGCACGGCACACACTTGTGGCCATTTTCCGCCTTTTTTTTTTATCCAGGGTAAAAGAGTATGTTCATTGTCATGGCAGGCAGATCGACTTATAACCGAATGAAGCCCATGCTTCGTAATCGAGTGTATGGTGTCACATTGTGTAAAGAGAATATGATAACTCCTACAATATTATTTCAGTGACACAGGGTGGTGCACGAAAAATCGGCCCCGAGTACTAGACTGCTCACTGTCGCTTACCAATCGTCATCTATTGTTTCTAAGTTGTTTGCATTAGCTTATTTGTTATTTCTTCACTGCCTAATTATTACATGTTTATCTATTATGCTCGTAGCGATCAACAAATCGTGCGTAATTGGCGAGCAGTCTGTACTCGGGGCCGGTTTTTCGTGCGCCACCTTATATTATGTCACTGCGATCAGCCACACAACGCTACAGTTGGCTAAAAGAGATGTTTTTCAGAATCACGAAGATCACAAGTGTGTGAGAATTCTGTTATGAATAAAAACTCTGTACTCCAGGGGGGAGGCAAGTCCCCCTCTTGGCGCCTTCCATCTTTAGTCATCTAGGCTACTAATTTTCAGTTTTTCATAAGAACCATGTACCAAGCACAATGAACGGTGAACGAGTAAAAATGAACGGTTTCCAAAAACGAGTGATCACCAGAGAACTAGTTCCCACGGATGAACGACTTTGCCCTCTCTACTGTGTAGAAAAAACAACACTTTTGATTTTCACAGTGGTTTCCATTTTGCGATCGATCGGACCTTATTTTCCGAATAGGCCTCGTACATGCATTGCTGCCAGCACATGACCCTGCTCGCCACTTTCGTCGTGTCGCTGCTAACTCGAGACTCCTTCGCTGCCCTTCGCACGCCGCGCTACCGACCTCATTCGCGCCACAAGTCCTCTGTCAAAGAGATTCTACACAACAAGCGATTCCACCAGAGAGGCAAAACGTCGAAAAATTCCAAACTTTGCGGAAGGTTTCAACGCACGGCACAGGCAGACTGAAAATTTCTGTGGTCAGACTTGGGTTCTATCCAGTGACCTGTCGGTTTTCATGCCCGTGCTTTACAACTAGACCACCGAGCCCTACTTCAGAAGATGATGGTGATAATCCTTTGCGTCACATTTTAGTGGAAACAAGTCCGCAGCTCGTGGTCGTGCGGTAGCGTTCTCGCTTCTCACGCCCGGGTTCCCGGGTTCGATTCCCGGCGGGGTCAGGGATTTTCTCTGCCTCGTGATGACTGGGTGTCGTGTGATGTCCTTAGGTTAGTTAGGATTAAGTAGTTCTAAGTTCTAGGGGACTGATGACCATAGATGTTAAGTCCCATAGTGCTCAGAGCCGAGCCTTAGTGGAAACTGAATGGTGGTACGTGAATGGTAGGAGCCGTGTTTCTAGCTGATCTCTCGAACAGGAGTCACAGTAATGGTAATGGGCTAAGGGAGTGAGAGGAGAACGTGTGTTAGGGAGGCACAGTGTCGGAGTGGTAGGAATGGGACAACCTCCGGCCCTCGGGAGGGCTGTGCGGTGCTCCAGGGTAACCTAGCGAAGAAGATACACGGCGGGCCTGGCGAAAGTTAGGCAGGTGGCTGCAGCGGGAGGTGTGCGTGGCTGTAGCGCCTAATGAGTTTTTACGGGCCCTGAGCTGCCGCTGACGTATGGCGCCCCCGGGAGGCTTGAGGTGCCTTTCGTGTTAATTTCACGCTCCCTGGCTCGGCTCGGCGCTGCTCCAGTGACCCTGTTGTTGGCGGGTCTTCAGGAAGCTGCCGGCGCAGGGCGTCAGGCGACGCCGCCGTGGCCCCATCGTCAGACTTGAGGGCGCTCCTTACCAAGTCAGATATACAGGGTGTCTCAGCTATCTTGTCCACCCAAAATATCTCTGGAACAATAACAGCTATTGGAAAACGACTTTCACCGGTATCAATGTAGGGCTGGGGCCCATGAATGTACATATTTGGAAACATTCTAAAACGAAAGCATATGCGTTTTTTAACACAAACTTATGTTTTTTTAAACGGAACTCCTATATTTTTTCTTCAGCAATCCATAGCATGACAAAGCACATACACAATGGCGTTGATTGCATCGCAATATTCCCATTACATCCCGAGATGCTGAGACGCGAAGTTGACGCTTGAAACACCCTACATGCGCTGCTAGCGCACGTCCTGAGGCACAGGCGTGAATCCCATGCTGCCCGTAATCGCGATGTGATTGACATGTGTAATCACACCTCCATACTTATCAAGAGGTCCGAAACGAATAATACGGTCTGCTGCCATCAATTCTCATAAGCACATAATGGTTTCCCTCTTGCACGTTTTACGTATCTACGTACACAATATGAACCAGTACCGATCGGAGTACACCCGTCAGGTTGTCTTATTTATCCTGCACACCCAAAATAAGGTTTATCTAATGCGTTATATGACCCATTGTGCCTGTCGCGCAGGGCCTGGCTCTACCTAGTCAAGTGCCCAACGTAGTTCCCACTACTGCCACGGTTACCACTTCGCCTTGTTTATGATTTACGACCCATGCAAACACCTGTACTCCACCACCCTCTGAGCATCCCATTTGTTGTTGCTTTGGCGTGCAGTACACCGCTTGCCAGTGTAGTCGTGCATCAGAGTAATCTAGTGACGGCACGGAGGTAGTACACATTGTGAGTAAACGTTGTGTTGTGGAACTTATACTGTACAGTATAATGTACACACATGAAGATATGGTAGAAATGCTGCTGATCTATGGAGAATGTACGTTGACGGGAAATACGTTATGAGATTGCTTGTTTGTTGATAGTACTGTTAGCGAACATTATGATTATTAAGTTAATATGTCTGTTTTCTACCCTACTCTACATACCTGTACTGTACCCTGTTATAGGTGGACGAAATGCTGTTCAGGCGGAACGACTGTACAGAAGACGATTCCCTGACAAGCCATCGCCTTCGCGCCGGATGTTTGGTCGTCTCACATCTCGTCTACGTGAAACGGGAAGCTTAAATCCAAGACCTCGACATCGTCCTAGAACACGCACAGATGAACGTGCTGAAGTTGCTGTGCTCGTTACCATAGCTGTGAATTCTCAAATCAGCACACGTCAAATTGAACGTGCAGTTGGTGTGTCGAAATCAAGTGCACAGCGTATTCTTAAACGTCATAAATTTCATCCTTACCATGTTCATTTACACCAGGATCTTCATGTAAATGACTTCCGCAATAGGGTAACATTTTCTCGGTGGGCTCAGCAAAAACTTCTGACTAATCCAAATTTTTTTGCAGATGTTCTCTTTACCGATGAGGCATCATTCTCCAACAAAGAAATTGTCAATATGAGGAATATGCATTATTGGTCCGCAGACAATCCAAAATGGCTCCGTCAGGTAGAGCATCAACGTCCGCTCAAATGGTTCAAATGGCTCTGAGCACTATGGGACTTAACATCTTAGGTCATCAGTCCCCTAGAACTTAGAACTACTTAAACTTAACTAACCTAAGGACATCACACACATCCATGCCCGAGGCAGGATTCGAACCTGCGACCGTAGCAGTCCCGCGGTTCCGGACTGCAGCGCCTAGAACCGCACGACCACCGCGGCCGGCATCAACGTCCGTGGAAAGTTAATGTTTGGTGTGGGATTATTGGAGATACCATTATCGGACCTTTCTTTATAAATGGCATCCAAAATGGCAGACAATACTCCAGATTTATACGACACAATCTTCCTGTTCTCTTGGACACCGTACCTCTGAACCGGAGAATGGTCATGTGGTATCAGCATGACGGATGCCCTGCACACAACGCTTTACGAGGACGACGACTTCAGAACCGTAAGTTCCCTGGTAGGTGGATTGGGCGAGGTGGCCCAGTTAGGTGGCCTGCCCGATCTCCGGACCTTACACCGCTGGATTATTTTCTTTGGGGAACAGTGAAGGATGCTGTTTACCAACATGAACCAACAACACCAGAGGACATGAAGCAACGCATTATTGATGCTTGTACAGCCATCAAAGAGGAAACAGTAGCACGAAGTAGGGCATCCTTCATCCGCAGAGTGACCCTATGGCTGCAAGCCAGTGGGCATCACTTTGAGCATGAGATGTGAACGCTTTGTTTAGTATGTAGTGCTGGTATCACAGTGGAAGTTTCTACAAAGGGCCATTTTACCCAGTGATGTTAAGAAACATTTGTTTGCAACAATTTGTCATTTAGCGCATTAGATAAACATAACATTGATAATTATGTGATAATAAAACTAATTGGTTAAACATGTTTACATTCATCTTCTATGTCCTACCTGAACTTCCCAAATCAAAACATTTTTACCTAAACAACGGTAAAACTTTTAGTCCACTTGCTCGTTTCACTAAAACCGTCAACATGAATTTTACTATTACGAGTGAATGATTAACTGTCACTTGCGCTAGATCTACAGTAAAGTAAAGTTTTAACGTTGAACGGCATTACCTTTTTAGTAACGGATTAACGATAAGCGAAGTTAACTTTGTGACTAACGTTGCGGTACGCAGATTTGTTACAGAACCGCATCACCCCTAGCCTATGGGATAAATACCTGCTGGAATGTACGACGTTAATGCAGGATGGCAGCAGACCGTATTATTCGTTTCGGACCTCTTGATAAGTATGGAAGTGTGACTACGCATGTCAATCACATCGCGATTACGGGCAGCATGGGATTCACGCCTGTGCCTCAGGACGTGCGCTAGCAGCGCATGTAGGGTGTTTCAAGCGTCAACTTCGCGTCTCAGCATCTCGGGATGTAATGGGAATATTGCGATGCAATCAACGCCATTGTGTATGTGCTTTGTCATGCTATGGATTGCTGAAGAAAAAATATAGAGTTCCATTTAAAAAAAACATAAGTTTGAGTTAAAAAACACATATGCTTTCGTTTTAGAATGTTTCCAAATATGTACATTCATGGGCCCCAGCCCTACATTGATACCGGTGAAAGTCGTTTTCCAATAGCTGTTATTTTTCCAGAGATATTTTGGGTGGACAAGATAGCTGGGACACCCTGTATATAAAATGGCTTCTTACGGCACTGCTAGTACCTTGTGACAAACAACAAATTGTAAACGGTAAGATATGCAAATTTTCAGTAGTATTTGTCAGAACACTGTGTACTTTGCTCAGGAAATAGAGCAAATGGCTCTGAGCACTATGGGACTTAACTTCTGAGATCATCAGTCCTCTAGAACTTAGAACTACTTAAACCTAAACTAACCTTAAGGACATCACACACATCCATGCCCGAGGCAGGATTCGAACCTGTGATAGTAGCGGTCGCGCGGTTCCAGACTGTAGCGCCTAGAACCGCTCGGACACTCAGGGAAATAGAGCATACCAAGTGTGAGGTGTTCGTTGAGCAGTTTATATGCACCTAAGATGGTATAGATTCGATCCCAGCTGACAAACAGGTAAGGAAGCACCTCAAGAGATCATCAAGATCTAAGAGAAACAATGTCCCGCAAAGGGTAACGTCTTATTAAATGAAAATTTCTGGAGGTTGTCGAATTCAGCAGGGTACCACACCTCACATACTTACAATAATTTAGGGATCATGCAACTGCTAAATGAAGCTAGCGGTCACTATAACAATTTAGTTTATCGCCATAACACATCAAACAAAATGATTTTCACCACCGAAGCAAACGTATAAACGTTTCGTAAGAGGACAACAGATTGCAAGTACAAACTGTAGGCTTGACATTTGGATGGGCGCACGAAAGCGTAATGTGAAACTATATCACAAATACAGTCAGTGACTGTTAAAATGGTTAGTGATTTAAAGAAAGAGCCCTGGTGAAGCAAGAATGAACCGAAATACTTTTGCCAAATGGCATGATGGGTGCAGTGGGCTGATGAAATTACTATCTTCATGAACCTCTCGCCTCGGAAGCTCCATCGACGGCACATGCTTACCATTCATAAATGGTGCGAATTTGGAAGACGGCTGCAGTAGCGGCTATAAATTCAGAGTCCAGTTCAGCCTCTGTCGTTTCTTTGTGAGGGAGACAGCTCCGTCTGCAGCTCTCTGCAACAACCAGGAGCAAGTGTCTTTCTCGATCTCTCTCCGGCAAGTGTATTCTTGAAATTCCCTGAAGCAAGCGCTCCTGACTTTATTCTACGAAGCTTGGTTAGTTCTGTCAGCGTCGGAATATCACCGACCAGTTGCAGCAGACCATGTGAGTTATATGTACAAAACGCATGATTCACAATCAGCAGCTTTTCAATGTAAATCCCAAGTATCGACCACTTTCAGTCATAGACCATCTTTATGGATTACGGTTAAAACCGTTTAAGCCACAACATCACTCTGTCATTGCTTAAATAATGGCCACGTTTCACATGTAGAGCATGCCATGAATTTCAGCATTACACATAGGACTTTTAAAGAAAAAATGCTGATCCTTCGTATGTTTGCCTTTAAAAGTCCTATGTGTAATGCTGCAATTCATGGCATGCTCTACATATGAGTGATGACAGTTTGTGGCCCAAGACGGCCTGTGACTGAAACTGGTCGATATTTGTATTTTAAATAAAAAAGCAGCTGATGGTCAAACATGCATTTTATACTTTACTTGACGGCTGTTAGTAGTCACATTCCAAAAATGTTCCCTAATTTTATAAACGAGCTGAACAATTTGCTCTTCTCGTGGGTCACGTGGAGATTAACCAATGATGGTGTGGCCTAGAATAGAGGCAGAAGATCTCTCCCACTACATGACGAATTTCCAATCATGGCAGCCAAATGCCTTGCACGTATTCACGTGTGGTAAATCTCTCTTCTAACGTAACTAATTACTGTGAGGCAACCACAGAACTCTCTACTCGAATTTGTGGAAATGCTTCCAAAGGCTGGTCCCACGGTCTGAAGCAGTGTTTTCACCTGGCCTTCATATCTTACCTGCCTCAGAAAGATTCCCTTTAATGCCTTGGATGATGCATTTTTTGTGGAACACAGTCAGCAGCATCCCGGTCCTTGTAAGTTGACTTCTCTTTAGCGAACCAGCTAAAAGAGCCCCAAGGCTGCAGAAATAACAGGTGTCCTTCAACTGTATAATGGAGAAACGAAAAGAAGAAGTACTCAGCACTGTAATAATTGGCGGTAGTGATTACTGTCTGCAGTTTTCATGCAACTTCAAAGAATTTTCTATACTGACTATTGGGATCTGCACATTTCGTTATAAAATTACGCTAAGTGACAGTTCTGGCATAAACTGTCGAAAGCGGTCTTCTTCAAAATCTGGTAACTCCACCTAAATCGGTACTATTTGCAAGTTGCTTACAGTCGTTTCTCCAGCAAGCCAATGTAAATAGGCATCTGATTATTATCAATGAATCCGTCAGATCTATTTCACGCAGTTAAGTCTCGTCATCGACTTATTCGTTAGCTCTGGCTGCTTATATGCAACAGTAGCAAGCCATAAGGAAAGAAAACAGTCGTTTGTTTTTAGTTATTACTTTTGTGTTTTGTGCACTAGAATTTTCCTTAGTCCTAATCCTATAATTAAACCCAGAGTGCATGGTTATGTTTGATCTGAGTGCGGAGTGTCGCAGGTGATGGAAATTGGTAGTCTGCTACAATGGTCTAGCCAACTTGGGATGTAAGCAGGATGGCAGAAAAGTTCATTGCGCGGACAGGACCTGTTGTATGGTGCTGGATGTACCGTTATGTTGGTTAGGGTGTACGGCCTTTCTCTGGGCAATTGCCCCTTCACAGCTCTAACAGAGTCCACTAGCTGTTGGCCATAGGTGGACACTACTTTTCCATTGGACGCAGATGAGACGGGTTCCTATGGTGGGCACACTGTAATGGCACAACAAAAGGTACTGAAATGTTTTATAAGTGCGTTACCATTTTGTTTAACAATTACATGTTGAATTTTTGGATGTTAATGGCTAATTTAGTAGTGATTTAGGACGAAACTTTACATGGGCACAGGTCGCTATAATTTCTGTGGGAAGCACTTTGTGTGTAGACTGAACTGCTACCTCATGTGGTTATAGCACAGAGAAATCATGTCTTTGCTAACGATTCATGATTCACGGTCAATACATCAAGTAATTTCAAGGACCATTTTTTCAAGTGGAACTATGAGACCTTTTCAAGTCTCAGACATTTAGAATTCGTGTATGAAAACTGAGGCAGCGAATGAAAATTTGTACCAAGGCTTGGATTCGAATCCAAGTCTCCTGCTCACTAGGCAAATGCGCTAACCACTATGCCACCCTCGCACAGTGGTTTTGCACACCTGCATGGACTACCCTAGGATCCTAGCTAGACAGTCCACGCAGTTGTGCGGTGGCAGTTGTGCCAGGATACCACAGTGGTTAGCAAGGACATCCGAGCAGCTGCCCAAAGCCACTGAGCCACGGTCGCATAGGTAGGGTACAAATTTTCATTCGTCACTTTAGTCAGCATATACAGGGTGGTCCATTGATAGTGACCTGGCCAAATATCTCACGAAATAAGCATCAATCGAAAAAACTACAAAGAACGAAACTCGTCTAGCTTGAAGGGTGAAACCACATGGCGCTATGGTTTGCCCGTTAGATGGCGCTGCTATAGGTCAAACGGATATCAACTTCGTTTTTTAAAACAGGAAACGCCATTTATTATTACATATTCATGTAGTACGTAAAGAAATATGAATGTTTTAGTTGGACCACTTTTCTCGCTTTGTGGTAGATGGCGCTGTAATAGTCACAGACACATATGTACGTGGTATCACGTAACATTCCGCCAGTGCGGACGGTATTTGTTTCACGATACATTACCCGTGTTAAAATGGACCGTTTACCAATTGCAGAAAAGGTCGATGTCGTGTTGATGTATGTCTGTTGTTGTTGTTGTTGTGGTCTTCAGTCCTGAGACTGGTTTGATGCAGCTCTCCATGCTACTCTATCCTGTGCAAGCTTCTTCATCTCCCAGTACCTACTGCAACCTACATCCTTCTGAATCTGCTTAGTGTATTGACCTCTTGGTCTCCCTCTACGATTTTTACCGTCCACGCTGCTCTCCAATGCTAAATTTGTGATCCCTTGATGCCTCAAAACATGTCCTACCAACCGATCCCTTCTTCTAGTCAAGTTGTGCCACAGACTTCTCTTCTCCCCAATCCTATTCAATACCTCCTCATTAGTTGCGTGATCTACCCACCTTATCTTCAGCATTCTTCTGTAGCACCACATTTAGAAAGCTTCTATTCTCTTCTTGTCCAAACTGGTTATCGTCCATGTTTCACTTCCATACATGGCTACACTCCATACAAATACTTTCGTAAACGACTTCCTGACACTTAAATCTATACTCGATGTTAACAAATTTCTCTTCTTCAGAAACGATTTCCTTGCCATTGCCAGTCTACATTTTATATCCTCTCTACTTCGACCATCATCAGTTATTTTACTCCCTAAATAGCAAAACTCCTTTACTACTTTAAGTGTCTCATTTCCTAATCTAATTCCCTCAGCATCACCCGATTTAATTTGACTACATTCCATTATCCTCGTTTTGCTTTTGTTGATGTTCATCTTATATCCTCCTTTCAAGACACTGTCCATTCCGTTCAACTGCTCTTCCAAGTCCTTTGCTGTCTCTAACAGAATTACAATGTCATCAGCGAACCTCAAAGTTTTTATTTCTTCTCCATGGATTTTAATACCTACTCCGAATTTTTCTTTTGTTTCCTTTACTGCTTGCTCAATATACAGATTGAATAACATCGGGGAGAGGCTACAACCCTGTCTCACTCCTTTCCCAACCACTGCTTCCCTTTCATGCCCCTCGACTCTTATAACTGCCATCTGGTTTCTGTACAAATTGTAAATAGCCTTTCGCTCCCTGTATTTTACCCCTGCCACCTTCAGAATTTGAAAGAGAGTATTCCAGTTAACGTTGTCAAAAGCTTTCTCTAAGTCTACAAATGCTAGAAACGTAGGTTTGCCTTTTCTTAATCTTTCTTCTAAGATAAGTCGTAAGGTTAGTATTGCCTCACGTGTTCCAACATTTCTACGGAATCCAAACTGATCTTCCCCGAGGTCGGCTTCTACCAGTTTTTCCTTTCGTCTATATAGAATTCGCGTTAGTATTTTGCAGCTGTCGCTTATTAAACTGATTGTTCGATAATTTTCTCATCTGTCAACACCTGCTTTCTTTGGGATTAGAATTATTATATTCTTCTTGAAGTCTGTGGGTATTTCGCCTGTCTCATACATCTTGCTCACCAGATGGTAGAGTTTTGTCATGACTGGCTCTCCCAAGGCCATCAGTAGTTCTAATGGAATGTTGTCTACTCCCGGGGCCTTGTTTCGACTCAGGTCTTTTAGTGCTCTGTCAAACTCTTCACGCAGTATCTTATCTCCCATTTCATCTTCATCTACAACCTCTTCCATTTCCATAATATTGTCTTCAAGTACATCGCCCTTGTATAAACCCTCTATATACTCCTTCCACCTTTCTGCCTTCCCTTCTTTGCTTAGAACTGGGTTGCCATCTGAGCTCTTGATATTCATACAAGTGGTTCTCTTCTCTCCAAAGGTCTCTGTAATTTTCCTGTAGGCAGTATCTATCTTACCCCTAGTGAGACAAGCCTCTACATCCTTACATTTGTCCTCTAGCCATCCCTGCTTAGTCATTTTGCACTTCCTGTCGATCTCATTTTTGAGACGTTTGTATTCCTTTTTGCCTGCTTCATTTACTGCATTTTTATATTTTCTCCTTTCATCAATTAAATTTAATATTTCTTCTGTTACCCAAGGATTTCTATTAGCACACGTCTTTTTACCTACTTGATCCTCTGCTGCCTTCACTACTTCATCCCTCAGAGCTACCCATTCTTCTTCTACTGTATTTCTTTCCCCCATTCCTGTCAATTGTTCCCTTATGCTCTCCCTGAAACTCTCTACAACCTCTGGTTCTTTCAGTTTATCCAGGTCCCCTCTCCTTAAATCCCCGCCTTTTTGCAGTTTCTTCAGTTTCAATCTGCAGTTCATAACCAATAGATTGTGGTCAGAATCCACATCTGCCCCTGGAAATGTCTTACAATTTAAAACCTGGTTCCTAAATCTCTGTCTTACCATTATGTAATCTATCTGATACCTTTTAGTATCTCCAGGATTCTTCCAGGTATACAACCTTATTTCATGATTCTTGAACCAAGTGTTAGCTATGATTAAGTTATGCTCTGTGCAAAATTCTACAAGGCGGCTTCCTCTTTCATTTCTTCCCCCCAATCCATATTCACCTACTATGTTTCCTTCTCTCCCTTTTCCTACTGAAGAATTCCAGTCACCTATGACTATTAAATTTTCGTCTCCCTTCACTACCTGAATAATTTGTTTTATCTCGTCATACATTTCATCAATTTCTTCATCATCTGCAGAGCTAGTTGGCATATAAACTTGTACTACTGTAGTAGGCATGGGGTTTGTGTCTATCTTGGCCACAATAATGCGTTCACTATGCTGTTTGTAGTAGCTAACCCGCACTCCTATTTTTTTTATTCATTATTAAACCTACTCCTGCATTACCCCTATTTGATTTTGTAGCCGGCCGAAGTGGCCATGCGGTTAAAGGCGCTGCAGTCTGGAACCGCAAGACTGCTACGTTCGCAGGTTCGAATCCTGCCTCGGGCATGGATGTTTGTGATGTCCTTAGGTTAGTTAGGTTTAACTAGTTCTAAGTTCTAGGGGACTAATGACCTCAGCAGTTGAGTCCCATAGTGCTCAGAGTCATTTGAACCATTTTTTTGATTTTGTATTTATAATGCTGTAATCACCTGACCAAAAGTCTCGTTCCTCCTGCCACCGAACTTCACTAATTCCCACTATATCTAACTTTAACCTATCCATTTCCCTTTTTAAATTTTCTAACCTACCTGCCCGATTAAGGGATCTGACATTCCACGCTCCGATCCGTAGAATGCCAGTTTTCTTTCTCCTGATAACGATGTCCTCTTGAGTAGTCCCCGCCCGGAGATCCGGATGGGGGATTATTTTACCTCCGGAATATTTTACCCAAGAGGACGCCATCATCATTTAATCATACAGTAAAGCTGCATGTCCTCGGGAAAAATTATGGCTGTAGTTTCCCCTTGCTTTCAGCCGTTCGCAGTACCAGCACAGCAAGGCCGTTTTGGTTAATGTTACAAGGCCAGATCAGTCAATCACCCAGACTGTTGCCCCTGCAACTACTGAAAAGGCTGCTGCCCCTCTTCAGGAACCATATGTTTGTCTGGCCTCTCAACAGATACCCCTCCGTTGTGGTTGCACCTACGGTATGGCCATCTGTATCGCTGGGGCACGCAAGCCTCCCCACCAACGGCAAGGTCCATGGTTCAAGGGGGGGGGGGGGGGGGGGGGGCGGGGGGATGTAAGTCTAGTGTGATCAAAATGTCCAACGGGTGTGTGCTACGTATGCTGCTCGGTATCCTGGACGACATCATCCCAGTGTCCGGACCGTTCGCCGAATAGTTGCGTTATTTAAGGAAATAAGAAGTGTTCAGCCACATGCGAAACGTCAACCACGACCTGCAACAAATGATGATGCCCAAGTAGGTGTTTTAGCTGCTGTCGCGCAAGAATCGGGAATCTCAAAAACGTCGGTATTGAGAATGCTACATCAACATCGATTGTACCCGTACCATATTTCTATACACCAGGAATTGCATGGCGACGACTTTGAACATCGTGTACAGTTCTGCCACTGGGCACGAGAGAAATTACGGGACGATGACAGATTTTTTGCACGCGTTCTATTTAGTGACGAAGCGTCATTCACCGACAGCGGTAACGTAAACGGGCATAATATGCACTATTGGGAAACGGAAAATCCATGATGACTGCGACTAGTGGAACATCAGCGACCTTCGCGGGTTAGTGTATGGTGCACTATTATGGGAGGAAGGACAATTGGCGCCCATTTTATCGATGGCAATCTAAATGGTGCAACGTATGCTGATTTCCTACGTAATGTTCTGCCGATATTACTACAAGATGTTTCACTACATGACAGAATGGCGATGTACTTCCAACATGATGGATGTCGCCGGCCGAAGTGGCCGTGCGGTTAAAGGCGCTGCAGTCTGGAACCGCAAGACCGCTACGGTCGCAGGTTCGAATCCTGCCTCGGGCTAGGTTAGTTAGGTTTAACTAGTTCTAAGTTCTAGGGGACTAATGACCACAGCAGTTGAGTCCCATAGTGCTCAGAGCCATTTGAACCATGATGGATGTCCGGCACATAGCTCGCGTACGGTTGAAGCGGTATTGAATACGATATTTCATGACAGGTGGATTGGTAGTCGAAGCACCATACATACCATGACCCGCACGTTCACCGGATCTGACGTCCCCGGATTTTTTTCTGTGGGGAAAGTTGAAGGATATTTGCTTTCGTGATCCACCGACAACGCCTGACAACATGCATCAGCGCATGTGCGAATATTACGGAAGAGGAACTACTCGCTGTTGAGAGGAATGTCGTTACACGTATTGCCAAATGCATTGAGTTGACGGACATCATTTTGAGCATTTATTGCATTAATGTGGTATTTACAGGTAATCACGCTGTAGCGGCATGCTTTCTCAGAAATGGTAAGTTCACAAAGGTACATGTATCACGTTGGAACAATCGAAATAAAATGTTCAAACGTACCTACGTTCTGTATTTTAATTCAAAAAACCAACCTGTTACCAACTGTTCGTCTAAAATTGTGAGCCATATGTTTGTGACTACTACAGCGCCATCTATCACAAAGCGAAAAAAGTGGTCCAACTAAACCATTCATATTTCATTACGTACTACACGAATATATAATAAAAAATGGGGGTTCCTATTTTTTAAAAAGCAGTTGATATCCGTTTGACCTATGGCAGCGCCACCTAGCGGGCCAACCATAGAGCCATCTGGTTTCCCCCTTCAAGCTAGACAAGTTTCGTTCTTTGTAGTTTTTTCGTTTGACGCTTATTTCGTGAGATATTTGGCCCGGTCACGATCAATGGACCACCCTGTATAGATCATATTTGAGATTAACTTAGGATAGAATTTTGTGATTTTTCGAGATTTTTGGAACTTGTAAATTCGTGCCTCTGTTCAGTCTCATACTCTCTTGAGCGGTACCATAAATCATGTATTCTTAATCAGAAGTAGTTCTTTGCGTCTTTTGTGGTTGTCCAGTAAATGTGTGTAAATGTCATTGAAAATCTTTTTTGCCGGCCGAAGTGGCCGAGCGGTTAAAGGCGCTACAGTCAGGAACCGCACGACCGCTACGGTCGCAGGTTCGAATCCTGCCTCGGGCATGGATGTGTGTGATATCCTTAGGTTAGTTTGGTGTAAGTAGTTCTATGTTCTAGGGGACTTATGACCACAGCAGTTGAGTCCCATAGTGCTCAGAGCCATTTGAACCATTTTTGAAAATCTTTTTTGATGGAACAGGCAGTCTTCTTTGTTCCCCATTAGCACAAATACGTCTATGTGTTTCTTAGATTGTCTGTAGAATCATGAATCACTGATAAATAAACAGGATTCTACGTTAAAACCTGAAGTAATACGTATAAGTGTGGACGTTTTTAAGCATTTTGTGAAAAAGTTTCACTCATTTCTGTAATTCCCAGTCTTACATAACGTTTCACATTTTGCCATATCTACACTCTCGTGTTTTATGTTGTCTCTAAGTTCATATCCCACTGACAGATGAACAGAAATCAATTTGCAAGCTGATCTCATACATATATGTGTTACCAATTATTATGCAATTCCGTAACTTCCAAATTAACATAAAACTTAGGTAACAAATACGACTTGCTACCTATTATCTATTGAATAAACAAATGAGTGAGTATTTTTCTTTGTATGCCAAGCTCATATGTTACCATGTGCCTATCCAAACCTATTAATACAATATGGTACTAAGAACAGTCATGCAAATAAAGGAAGTGCAACATATCTACGAAACTGCTTTATTTTTTTAATAGGTTTGTAAGTAGGCTGTTTAGGTTTTTTTTATTGGTAACGCCACCTCTGTATGAAAATCACTGGCTGTGCTGTGTGCAGTCTGTGGCTGCTTTGCATTGTTGTAATACTCGCCATTGTAGTGTTAGGCAGCTGGCTGTGAACAGCGCGTAGCGTTGCTCAGTTGGAGGTGAGCCGCCAGCAGTGGTGGATGTGGGGAGAGAGATGGCGGAGTTTTGAAATTTGTCATGAACTGCTATATTTATATATGATGATATCAAGGTAAATACATTGTTTGTTCTCTATTAATATCTTTCATTTGCTAACTATCCCTATCAGTAGTTAGTGCCTTCCATAGTTTGAATCTTTTATTTAGCTGGCAGTAGTGGCGCTCGCTGTATTGCAGTAGCTTGAGCAGCGAAGATTTTTGTGAGGTAAGTGATTTGTGAAAGGTATAGTTTAATGTTAGTCAGGGCCATTCTTTTGTAGGGAATTTTGAAAGTCAGATTGCGTTGCGCTAACAAAATATTGTGTGTCAGTTTAAGCACAGTCATGTACAATTGTTCAAAGGGGACGTTTCAGGTTTTTATTATTTTATCTGTCTAAATTTATTTCTTACACGTTCGTTAATATCACTTTATATGTGTCAGTAAATCCTTGTGGAAATTTTTAAGAAACCTATATTGGCTCTTGAAAGGATCAACCAGATCCGTATTCAAAACTAAACGTTAGCTTCGTGCTTTATCCTTTACTCAGGTTAAAATGTTATCGGCTTTATTCATTGTTTAATTGAAATGGGCATACAGGTAGTTATCCGTTGCTAATAATTTTAAATACTAAAAATCACCTCCCAGACATATTTCATGAACGTTTTTTGATGATTGTTTAGTTCTATACAAAATTAATGAATTAGGAAGTGCTCAGATTATGGACTCTTAGCGTTACGGAGATCGACTTACAGGAAATCTTCCATGAGTACCACAGTTCATGGCACAACTTTCTCCACCAAATTTCTTCCCCATGCCGCCCCCCCCCCCTTATCCCATCCCCCACTCATCAAGGAGCAATAGGCAGTAGGAACAAAAGTACATAAGGAAATGATTTAAACAAGAAGCCAAAACCGTTTCTGACACCCGAGACATGCAAACTGAAAGTATACATCACATTTGTTATACGACAGCTTCTGTCGGGACACATTGGTCCTGCACTACGTTGCTGTGGCTAAATACTACAATATTACTGTTGTAAGTAGCCTGTTTGTATGTTGGCAGCGCTACAGACTGTGTTAATAACGCTGAAGCGCTCTGCGCCCTCGGCAAGAGATTCTGTGGCTGGGCGGAGTAGCAGTTAGCGACTGGATAGAGTAGCGTACGGACAATTTTTTTCTTTGTGGAGACTCTGTGTTGGTAGGACATGCATTGTAAAGTGAGACGCAAGGATATGTATGAGGACGTATGTTTGATTGGTAATGTTTGTTCAGTATAATTATTGACAACTATATAATTTTTGGAACTGGATGTCACATGAATAAGGTAATATTTGTAAATACATTGTTTGCTCTCCAACAAAATCTTTCTTTTGCTAACCATATGCCTTCTAGTAGTTAGTCTACAGTAGTTAGAATCTTTTTATTTTGCTGGCTGTAGTTGCTGTTTTCTGTAATTGCTGTAGTTCGTGTCATGAAAATTTTCTGTGAAATAAGTGACTTATAAATAAAAAACGGTGTTTCCACTATCGGGTTCGTGATTGAAATGAGTTTAAGCAATTACCAGAGTTACAGCTAGTTTCATATTTCTTTAATTTCATTTTTTTGGATTTTTATTATTGTTAGGACTTCTTGCAATTTACGGCCATTCTTTTGTGTTAATTATTGGACGTCATGTTGTCACTGTATAGCAGTCAGATTGCGTTGGGCTTTTGTATTGTGCGTAATAAATGAATAGCCGAGCGGTTCTAGGCGCTTCAGTCTGGACCTGCGCAACCGCTACGGTCGCAGGTTCGAATCCTGCCTCGAGCATGGATGTGTGTGATGTCCTTAGGTTAGTTAGATTTAAGTAGTTCTAATTTCGAGGGGACTGATGACCTCAGACGTCCCATTGTGCTCAGAGCCATTTGAACCAATAAATGAATAGATTAAGTTCGAGTTGTCTTTGTCAGGGAAGCATCTGCAGGTCAGTGTTAAAATGGTACAAATAATTAAAGACTTAGTTTCACTGTGCTAGGCTTCACAAAACTGATGGTCTAGAAGGAAATTTTACAAATTCATCAAATACGAATGATTTTTGAAAGATAATACTCTGCTACACATTTTGATATATCTAACTGTGAAAGTGCAGAGCGAAAAATTTAAAGACGCAAGATGTTAAGTTTTGCCAATTTATTACTTTAAACGAAGCAAAATGCAAATCTAGTAAAATTAATATGCCAGATTTGTTAATGGGAGAAATGAGCCTGATGCTTCATTAGTATTTGGCATGAACGTAGTTAGACTGAACTTTAAATCTCCTCTGACAGCGACTTTCAGTCGGTTTTTCTAGAAATTTAGCAGCCACGGCTTCACCTCCACCTACGAGATATCACGCTGCAAAAGCTACCAAAAACTTTGTATACACAATAAGTAACAGGGTATATCACTCAAAAGCGAGAACTGCTATATCTTACCTTAAGTTCAGTTCTTCATTAGTACTTATTTCGATTAGATCTTCTTGTAATATGTCATATGTTTCGTCAATATCGCTCTATGGATTCATGGTTACAGAGGCAATTGGCTTAAATCTGTATGCTTAATTTGTATATTACAGCCGGCCGGAGTGGCCGTGCGGTTCTAGGCGCTACAGTCTGGAGCCGAGCGACCGCTACGGTCGCAGTTTCGAATCCTGTCTCGCACATGAATGTGTCTGATGTCCTTAGGTTAGTTAGGTTTAATTAGTTCTAAATTCTAGGCGACTGATGACCTCAGAAGTTAAGTCGCATAGTGCTCAGCACCATTTGAACCATTTTTTTGTGTATTACATGGTCCAGCCACTTTAATGTAGCCACCGTCTGCCTTCGACTCAATATGCAATAATAACTCACAGATCGCAGATGGCAACACTAGCAGTGGAGGGTATAAAAGTTGCGTAAGAAGGATACAGGAAAGAGTGCAGCCACTGTGGTAATGCGGAAACGGAGCGATCTATCTGACGTCCAAAAGAGGATGATCATCGGCTTTGGGGCCAAGGGTGGAAGCACTTCCGAAACGGCTTCATCTGTAAACTGTTTGCGTGCCGCCGTAGTTATGGCGTACTGTGCGTGACACAATGGTGCTATCCAAAACCGGATCTGAGGTAACTGTGGTGCTCCACAGACAATAGATGAAATTGACTGAAGAAGACTTTGGAGGTAAGTATGGGCGAATAGATGTGCGACTGTTGGGCAACTGAGTCCCCAGATGAACCAAAGGGTTACCAGTAGTGTGTCTCCTCAACGAATGTTCAGTGAACGTAGCTGCATTTGGGCCTCGACACCAAGCAGCTGGTTTATGCAGCTATGCTGAATGCTGCTCATCGGCGACGAAGACTAGCATTTGCATGCCAATACCGTAAATGGACGTCCACTGAGTGAAGGCAGATGGGTCATTTCAGATTAATCGCGCTTTATACTCCAGCGGACAAATGCCTGTTGGCGTGAATGGCCCTGTAACCATCATCGGAAGGGTCGAGACGAGGGAAGCGAGCGTTATCGTGTGGGGAAAGTTTTCTTGGAATTCACGTCATTGTGGTAGGTACAACGGATCAACACAAGTAATTATCTATTCTTGGGGACCGAGCCTACCCCTACATGCCGTTTGTTTCCCTCTTCACTATGGCGCCTATCAGCAGGATAATGCAAGGTGTCACACAGTTTGCAGTGTATGTGCGTGGTTCGAAGCACCACAGTGAGTTTACCACTCCCCTGGCCAAGAGACTCTCCGCATTAAAACCCAGTCGGGGATCTTGGGACCACCTGGGTAGAGCTGTTAGTGCCATGGATCCTCAATCGAGAAACCTACTACAGCTGACCTTGGCACTTGAGTGGGTATGGCTTCACAACCATGTCGGTATCTTTCAGAAACTCACTGACTCCCATGCTACGTTTCTAACAGCGCTGAAAAAGATGGTTATTCTGGTTTTTGATAGTTAGTCACATTAATGTGCCTGGACAGTATATTACAACAGTGAATTGCATGAATGTTTTTCTTTGGGTTTCGCGTCAGTAGTCTGTGTGAAGGACAGGTAGATGTTGAAAGTAGTTTCAAACGTCATCATCCTGGCAGTTTGTCTTTGACAAATTGAGAAAGTGAGAACAGTCGCGCCATCCAGTGTTTTGCTTCAATAGCTTATTTTTGGCAAGAAAAGTGAGCCCTGCGCGTTCTCTTTCGTGGCTGCTCGCTTATATGGATAGTTACCTGTCACGGCGAATGTCTCTGGCGAGCTGCTGGGTGACCGAAAGGCACCTTCGCGCCAGAGGGCAGGGAGGAGGCACTGAGCAAAATATACGGACGTTTGCAGCATACCCTTGGATTTCCGGAGGAACTGTGTTGACATCCCTGTGGCTGAACATTGCGTGAAGTGATCGGCATGGCTTGGAGTGTGCGTTGTTGGCAAAATTGGAAATTTTTGGTAAGAACTATGGGACCAAACAGTTTAGGTCATAGGTCCCTAGGCTTACGCACTACTTTTTCTAACTTAAACTAACTTATCCTAATCACAACACACAACCCATGCCCGAGGGAGGAGTCGAACCTCTGACCGTGGGAGCCGCGCGAACCGTGACAAAACGCCTCAGATCGGACGGCTACCCCGCGCGGTGCGTTGTTGGCAGCGAGATGTCATTTGGAGAAAGCAAACTTGGCTTGGGAATCCGTTCCACCTCAGGAGTGTGAATTTGATGGTGCAGCTACGGACAGCAATTTTTAATTTGATAAACAAGTGTTGATCCCTGGCATATTGGTTACGCTTGTAGTTTGCGAGTTATCTTCCTGTTTCTGGCGTGACATATTATGAGGCGTGTATGCACTCGTCGATCTGTAGCCATTCAGAGCATGTATCCTGACTTGTGGCGAACGTGGATTGATCATTAAATTGACTGTTGGAAATTTTGGCATTCTTTTGTTATAGTGCCGCAAGGCGTGGCTTGTTAGTGTCTGTACAAGTTCTGCGTTCTTATATGGTCTAGAGAGGTCCATGCTCGAATAATGGCTCTAAATCTTTCTTGGTTATGTATTTCTTGTGCTTCCCAATCTTATCCCAAACCCTGGCGCATATGGTCAAGGATTAATGCAGGTTATATGTTGCAGGGGAGCCCATGGTGATTTCAGAATTGTTATTGAATTCAGTAGGAATCCCGGAAGCAGGTCTTGCTGCATTCTCCTGTGTGCCTCTGAGTGGAACTAGCTCCACAGCTAACGCAAAATTTAAAAAATTAAAATTTAATAAAACAAGGGACCGAGAGGAACCTCGGGATTCTGTGTAATCCTCTATACACCGTTGCACGGAAGTATCTTACGTCTTTTTAAAACATCTGTACAGAAAATTTCCTGTATGCGTTTTAAGTAGTTTACTGATCTACTGCATTTGAGTGCGCTTGCGTCTTGTGCCATTATTACGTCGCGTGTTCGTTTGTCTCTGGATGCTATCCCAGTGGACTTAAGCTTATGCATTCTGTGTCTGTACTGCCAGCTGTACACGGCTATTAACTGTTTTAACTGTTAGTTCCTCTAATTGAGCATTTAACTTAATTGTGTTGCCCCAAGGCGGTTCTATTTTAGCATCTCCAGCATTCGTTTAATTTCATTGCCTTGCTGGCAGTGGTCTTTCACTATAATATCTAATAGTGCTCACTGGTAATTTTATAACTCTCTTAACAATCTGAATGACTGGCACTAAGCTTAATTATTCTGGCCACTGACTTCAAATCTTTTTGCTGCAGCTATTTATGAAAATCTTTGATAGCATCATCGCTACATGACAGTTGATATATTACTGAATTTGCGCCGGCCGTTGTGGCCGAGCGGTTCTAGGCACTTCAGTCCGGAACCGCGCTGCTCCTACTGTCGCAGGTTTGAATCCTGCGTCGGGCATGGATGTGTGTGATGTCCTTAGGTTACTTAGGTTTAAGTAGTTCTAAGTCTAGGTGACTGATGACCTCAGATGTTAAGTCCCATAGTGCTTACAGCCATTTGAACCATTTGAACTGAATTTGAGGACAGCAAATCATTTTCACGTTCACAATGGGCCTCATCTGTACTTGTTACAAACACTTTACTGGCCATGGGCCGGGACATGAATTGTGCAAAACAAAATTGTAGCCGAGACCAGCGTATTTTGATTCATATTATTGACATATTTTAGTCGCAGTCTTCTTGTATTCCAATGAAATATTGTGTAACAACCTGAATGGATCTTGGCCGTCAATATAGTTGTAAAGGTTAGTATTAATATTATTGTTATCGCTAGGCCTGAAGCTCCTGGTAGCAAATTGTTAATGTATTGCTGCGCGTACTACCTAGGCTGAGTGCCCTCCCCAATACAAACTTCAATTCATTTATCGCTTACATATTGTCACTACTGGCAAGCACCCCAGCGTTGGACGTAATCGGACGTCCTTGCACCATTGGTGATCTTATAGATCTTATAATAAATGTTTCACTGAGACATTTAAGTCTCTTTTTAATATCTACGATAATGATAGAAGCAGACGAAATGATTTAAAATTTGGGATCTGTTTCAGTTTAACAGGGAATGAGTTAAATTACTTGTTCCCACTTAAATCTAGGCATTACTCTCAAATACAATAGATAACTTTCTAATTCTACTTGCTATAATTTAATTAGAGGTATTGATATAATTTGTTTCAGTTCCTTCTTCTTGTTTATGGTGTCAACCAATTCTACAGGGATCTGGTCCAAAGGTAGGTCCAGACGATTGATGGCTTTACGTCTCCATTGTATACTAGGGGCTATAAGAAAAACGATTATGCTGCCTCCATTTCTCTGTCCTCAGAAGCTATCACCAATTTAAAAATATTTTTTTTCTATCAGGTGGTTTTTTTAACCTGCTTTTTTGGTTTATCATCCGGAACTTTGCCTTCGAAACAAAAGTTTCCTAAGTTTTCTTAAAACACTTATTTTCCTAAAACTATGCTTACAAAACAGCTTCTCGCAGTAGTACGACATTCAGTACACCGGTCAATAACTCTAATTCACTCTCGTATTTTACTGTTATTTACAGACTGACTACGCCTTACAATGCTACACTTCCTTTTCCAACCAACTTCCTTGTGCTCATCTACATTTTACGTATCTATTGACTCCTAGTGATGCCATGAGAAGTGTAGGTGGTTCTTTATTCATGATAATAGACCCCTGCCACGATGTGACACTTGCATTTTTCTCTTTCGGCTGAAACACTGTCTCTCCGAACTTGACTGAGCGTTAAGAGAAATTACTCGGTTTTTTTCCTTATCGTCAGTACTTACAACATTGCAAGTATCTTCAAATTTACCCTAATCCTCAGGAACACATTCATGAAAGAATTCAGTCTTGTCGGCTCGATCTACAGCCTTACGAGCATTTTTTCTCTTTCTTCTCTTCCTCCCTCCTCCATTTGAGGAAGGTGATGCCACCTCAAAAGGTGACGAATCTCTGTCCTTCGGAAATAGCTGTGTCTGCACTTTTTCATTAACCATTAAAATTCGCAACACAACATCAATAGCTTCCTGTATGTTCCCCACAGTATTTCCCTTAAAATCATCGTTTGCAGTTCCACTCCGCACGTCGCCAAAGTCATTGGCACATGTGGTTCCCTGTACATCTGGCTCTGGCTCCACAGCCTAAAAACAACCATAATTACTTCAGTACAGTACACACTTAAAGTCATGCACTATAAATACTTCAGACTCCGCATTTACACAAAGTAGTGGAGCTGACACTTCTATACTACTTTCCGTTACTTCCACATCAAGAGTGCTTTGCTTACAGGAACTTCCACAACCTTCGATTCCTGATAACTATTCGCCTTGTCTCGTCTCGGACAAGAGCGTTTCAACCATAACTTTTGCCTACTCACAATGACAGCTTGTACTGTTGGTGGATAACTCCTCAAAGGTTATTGTATCCACCAAGTATCCCATTCCTTCTCTTCCCTTATTATTTCCCCTAAAGCCGCGTCCGCTTGCTTCTCGGCACGCAGTACCTCTGCATCTTCCTTGTAATGTAATTACTGTTCGAATACTGCTCGTAACCTATACATGTCCTCCAACAGCGGGACAACAGAAACACCCGTACTAGCGTTGAGTGTTTCTACTAGCATCTTCTGTTTTCTACTATTGCAAAAATTATAAAGAAATGTACAATACAAAAGTGAATCACAGCAGGTTCACACTACAGAGTATACAATACACAGTGAGTTACTGTAGCTCCTACCGTGGCCCACAAACATTCGCTACAATATCGTGCCAGATGACCCCAGCGTCGACAGGTGAAATATATGGCTGGCACAGCCTTCGTGCATGACATCTCATGCTCAGGAAGATTGCAAATTAGACACCTGATAGCTGTTAAATATGCTTCACGATATCTTCAACTTTTATAGTCCTGTCTTCCTCAGTTGCGTGTAATATTACGGTATATTAATAATTTTTACTTATGGACACAAATAAAAAACAAAACACAACAAATAAAAAACAAACACAACAGTTCCACAATACAAAAGAACTCACAAGCTGAAAACTTACAAACACACTCAACAAACACACACAATGACAACACCACACAGAAAAGAACCAGATGGTACACCATGACCTACACACATAAACTAACACACAGAGTTGCAAACATCCTAAAGAGACAGGGCTTCAAAATAGCATATAAGCCTGGGCAAACCCTTCAATCACACCTAAGCCAGCCAGCTACCAAGAGAGACAAATTCCAACAATCAGGAATATATAAACTTGAATGTCAAAGTTGCGATGCAGTATACATAGGCATGACATGCAGGAATTTTCAAACAAGATACAAAGAACGTATCAGATGTTGGAAGTATGAAACAAACCATTCCACATTTGCAGAGCATTTAAAACACAACAACCATCATCCTACAAACATGGAACAAGAAATGAAAATAATGAGAATAAGCAACCATGACAAACATCTTATACAAATGCAAGAAAACTTCCACATCCAGAAAGCCATAGCAGAAAACAAACATGTGATAAATGAACAAACACACATCAGCACAGGCTCCCTACTACACTTAGTAAAGGAAATGTTAACATAAAACAAAAAATAATAAAAAAAAAGAAAACTCTTCCCCACATCATCTGGAGACACACACACACTCACTCACACACACACACACACACACACACACACACACACACACACACATACACAAACGCACACACAAATGCATACACGAACAGACCACAGATACTTCAATAGTTACACTCGTAAGTTTGGCAATAACATTCGATCTTTGGCAAAAACATTTGACAGTCGGCAACAGAAACCAAAACATTGCTTTCAAACAAGCGTTCAGTGCATATTGTTGTGGAATGGGGGAAAAAACCGCAAATTGGCGTTCATAAGAAGAAGAACAACACCAAAAATGCAACAGGAGCGTAATATGTAGGAAATTGTCCACGCAACCTGTAAGTACAGTTCAAAACAATACTACTTAATAGGAAATACCAGCCACCAGAACTGTTTATAACCTATAGGTACAATGACAAAAATGTAAATAAAATAGCTAACATATGTACATATTCGAGGCCACTGATGATGCCTTGCAGAAAATAAAGGCGAAACGCGTATGGCACTAAAATTATGTTTTATTCAGTTGCTGTCAGACGGTCCATAAGTAAAAAAAAAAAAAAAAATATTAATATACCGTAATGCTTCACGATAGTTTTCCTTAGAAGCAGCAAGTCAGGGAGTTCACGTGGCTGTACAAGAGTTACCTTCAGAGTAAAAAAAGCTTCACCATGCCCTATGAATTACACAACGAATATGGCCAGTTACAAGGAAGCGAAATGCTTCTCACTAGCCGCCATGCACTATACGAAATGTCGACGGCTAGATGAGCAAAGCTGCTATGGTGATGACAGAGGCACCAGAAACTGGCGCCAGCCGTAGCCGTGTCAGTTGCAAAGTGGCGATGTGTGGCCGATCCGAGGTCACAAGCTGTCATGGCGATCAGTCACTTCTGACGCTAGTTCTAACGCCGTCGACGTCATACCCACTTCTGATCACCAGCTGCACAGTCGCCGGCATGAGGCACTCTTCGTGGCACCAGCTATAGCGGTCAGCCCTCGGCTCCGGATTTTTAGTGAGTGTGGAGGATAATCAGGTGAGGTGGAGGCGCCGCTGTTGCAGGAGGCCGAACTCAGGAGCTGGTGTGAGTGGCTTCATATGGCCTAAGGCGTGAGTGAAACAATGTTGCCTGCAAACATGTTCATTACTTGTGATTTTACAGGTTGGATTGTTTTAACCGGCACATTGGATGGCATATCGATTCACACACTCAAGTGCCACAAGGCATGTGTGCACAGCACTTCATCGGCTGTGGTCGTTGTGCATTCCAATTCCCAGCGATGGTCTCGCTTGGGTTCCAGGAAAAGGAGTCTGTAGAAGCAAGCCTACCATGACACCGACAGCTGACGTGACCCACACCAGCACTCTCGAAGACAGGCATGCACTGAAGCGCGTCCCAGCAACATATCACAGAATGTGGATGTCGTTAAGGCGGAAGCCCAGGACCCAAATCAGCAACACAATGTACAGCCAGGAAGGCGCTACTCAGGTGTCATGCCCAACAGTTTGCAGTCACTTGGTATGGTCTCTCATAAGGGGAAGGTCCAGGCTCCTCCAGACTTTTTTGAATCATGGTGGTGACCAAACAGAGGTGGTAGCTTGCACCAGCTAAGTTCCGCTATAGCCGGCTGGCTGAGGTCTTGGAGGGGAGGTGAAGTCTTTCCTCTGCAGCACATCATGATTCGCCAATCAAGTTGTTCAGTAACTGTGGTGTCACCGCCAGACACCACACTTGCTAGGTGGTAGCCTTTAAATCGGCAGCGGTCCGGTAGTATACGCCGGACCCGCGTGTCGCCACTGTCAGTGATTGCAGACCGAGCGCCGCCACACGGCAGGTCTAGAGAGACGTCCTAGTACTCGCCCCAGTTGTACAGCCGACTTTGCTAGCGATGGTTCACTGACAAATTGCGCTCTCATTTGCCGAGACGATAGTTAGCATAGCCTTCAGCTACGTCATTTGCTACGACCTAGCAAGGCGCCATTATCATTTGCTATTTATCTTGTGATGCATGTACCGTCAGACCGATGTTCACCAATTATGGATTAAAGTTAAGTATTCCAACAGCTACGTACTTTATTTGCTAGACTCAAATCCTTTAACTGTTCCAGACCTCACGCCAGCCTGCGTGAGCTTAAACGCGTGCCTTTCGACTTCACCTCCTAGTGGCTTGGCTGTCTTGCCAAGTCACAACAGTAACTGCCAAGACTGTCCTTCAGTCGAAATCAAAGATGCAGGTGGGATGACCAAACACTGAGACTGATGCTTCTGAAATGCTCGTACTGAAGCTGAACATAACAGCATCGTGGCCAGCGATGCGGCCATTTCCTCTCATTATCTAGAGGTGTCAAATGACTTGTCTACTCTGTGGTGTCGCAGTTATAGTAAGTTCCCCTTGCCTTCGCACTTTCTGTCGGTGCTAGGACACCGTGGAGTGGCTGAGCTCACAGGTTACATGATATGGCTGTAGAAGCGGTGGCCAAGCTCGGTGTAGAAATGCATTGTCATCTGCCCTAAGTAAATAACTTTAAAAAAATTTGTATGTTCACCTTTTGACGTGGCACTGCTGTGCAACGGTTTGTTGTAGCAGCACAAGTAGGATGGGAGAAATTGTGTAGATAAATATAGATGTGTTTGTTCACATGCTATCCTGCTGTCCATTTTTAAACAAGAGTTACTTTTAAACTTTCGCTAGAGTAGACTCTTGACATCTAGAGAAAACCAATGATTTTTTAATTTCCGCCTGTTCAATCTTAGGATCTTAAAGATAAGCGACCTGACAGCCGTATGGGCTGCATCAGTGTATATACTCCTGCGCTAACCTCTTAATCTCAGAGTAGCACTTGCAACCTACGTCCTCAATTGTTTGCTGGATGTAGTACAATCTCTGTCTTCCTCTACAGTTTTTGCCCTCTACAGTTCCCTATAGTACCATGGAAGTCATTCTCTCATGTCTTAACAGATGTTCTATCATCCTGTCCCTTCTCCTTATCAGTGTTTTCCAAATATTCCTTTCCTCTCCGATTCTGCGCAGAACCCCCTCATTCCTTACCTTAACAGTCCACCTAATTTTCAGCATTCGTCTGTAGCAGCACATTTCAAATGCTTCGATTCTCATCTGTTCCGGTTTTCCCAAATCCATCTTTCACTACCATACAATGCTGTACTCAAGACGTAAATTATCAGAAATTTCTTCCTCAAATTAAGGCCGATATTTGATATTAGTTGACTTCTCTTGGTCAGGAATACCCGTTTTGCCTCTACTAGTCGGTTTTTGATGTCCTCCTTGCTCCGTCCGTCACTCGTTATTTTGCTATCGAGGTAGCAGAATTCCTTAACTTCATCTACTTCGTGACCATCAATCCAGATGTTAAGTTTCTCGCTGTCCTCATTTCTACTACATCTCATTACCTCCGTCTTCCTTCGATTTCCTCTCAGTCCATACTCTGTACTCATTAGACTGTTCATTCCGTTCAGCAAGTCATGTAATTCTTCTTCACTTGCACGCAGAATAGTAAATGTCATCAGCGAATCTATCATTGATAGCCTTCCACCTTGAATATTAATTCCACTCCTGGACCTTTTTTTATTTCCTTCATTTCTTCCTCGATTGAACAGTAGGGGCGAAAGGCTACGTCCTTGTCTTGCACCCTTCCTAATACCAGCACTTCGTTCTTGGTCGTCCACTCTTATTATTCATTCTTGGCTGTTGTACATATTGTATATGACACGTCTCTCCCTATAGCTTACACCTGCATTTTGTAGAATTTCAATCATCTTGCACCATTTTACATTGTCGACTGCTTTTTCCAGGTCGACAAATCCTATGAACATGTCTTGATTTTTCTAAGTCTCGCTTCCATTATTAACCGCAGTGTCAGAATTGCCTCTTCGTGCCTTTACCTTTCCTAAAGCCAAACTGACCCTCATCTAGCGCATCCTCAGTTTTCTTTTCCATTCTTCTGTATACTATTCTTGAAAGCAACTCGGATGCATGGGCTGATAAGCTGATTGTGCGATAATTCTCGCACTTGCCATTGTCAGCTCTTGCCGTCTTCTGAATTGTGAAGATTATGCTTTTCCTCAAGTCAGATTGTATGTCGCCAGACTCATACATTCTACACACCAACGTGAATAGTCGTTTTGTTGCCACTTCCCCCAATGATTTTAGAAATTCTGATGGAATGTTGTGTATCCTTTCAGCCTTATTTGATACTAAGTCCTCCAAATGTCTTTTAAATTCTAATACTGGATCCCCTATCTCTTCTAAATAAACTCCTGTTTCTTCTTCTATCACATCAGACAAATCTCCCCCCTCATATAGGCTTTTAATGTATTCTTTCCACCTATCCGCTCTCTCCTCTGCATTTAACAGTGGAATTCCCGTTGCACTATAAATGTTATCACTCTTGGTTTTAATGTCACCGAAGTTCGTTTTGACTTTCCTATATGCTGAGTCTGTCCTTCCGACAATCATTTCTTTTTCGATGTCTTCACATTTTTCCTGTAGCCATTTCGTCTTATCTTGCCTGCACTTCTTATTTACTTCATTCCTCAGCGACTTGTATTTCTATATTCCGCAGTTTGCCGGAACATTTTTGTAAGTCGTCCTTTCATCGATCAACCGAAGTATTTCTTCTGTTACCCATGGTTTCTTCGCAGTTACCTTCTTTGTACCTTTGTTTTTCTTTCCAACTTCTGTGATGACCGTTTTTAGAGATGCCCATTCCTTTTCCACTGTACTGCCTACTGAGCTATTCTTTATTGCTGAATCTATAGCCTTAGAGAACTTCAACCGTATCTCGTCATTTCTTAGTACTTCCGTATCCCATTTCTTGGCATATTGATTCTTACTGATTAATGTCTTAAACTTCAGCCTACTCTTCATCACTACTATATTGTGATCTGAGTCTATATCTGCCCCTGAGTACGGCTTACAATGCAATATCTGATTTCGGGATCTCTGTCTGACCATGATGTAATCTAACTGAAATCTTCCCGTATCACCCAGCCTTTTCCAAGTATACCTCCTCTTGTGATTCCTGAACAGATTAATCGCTATTACTAGCTAAAACGTGTTATAGAACTCAATTAGTCTTTCTCCACTCTCATTCCTTGTTGCAAGCCCATATTATCCTGTAACCTTTTCTTCTACTCGTTCCCGTAAAACTGCATTCCAGTCGCCCATGACTATTAGATTTTCGTCCGCCTTTACATACTGCATTACCCTTTCAATATCCTCATACACTTTCTCTATCTGTTCATCTTCAGCTTGCGAGGTCGGCATGTGTACCTGAACTATCGTTGTCGGTGTTGGTCTGCTGTCGATTCTGATTAGAACAACCCAGTCACTGAACTGTTCACAGTAACACACCCTCTGCCCTACCTTCCTATTCATAACGAATCCTACTCCCGTTGTACCATTTTCTGCTGCTGTTGATATTACCCTATACTTATCCGACCAGAAATCCTTGTCTTCTCTCCACTTCACTTCACTGACCCCTACTATATCTAGATTGAGCCCTTTCATTTCCCTTTTCAGATTTTCTAGTTTCCCTACCACGTTCAAGATTCTGACATTTCACGCACCGACTCATAAAACGTTATCCTTTCGTAGATTATTTAATCTTAATCTCATGGTAACCTCCCCCATGGCATTTCCCTCCCAGAGATCTGAATGGGGGCTATTCCGAAATCTTTTGCCAATGGAGAGATCATCACGACACTTCTTTAATTACAGGCCACATGTTCTATGGATACAAGATCCGCCAGGTTAGCCGAGAGCGCTAATGCGCTGCTTCCTGGATTCGGGTAGGAGCGCCGTCCCGGATTGAATTCGCCTGGCGGATTAACGACGAGGGCCGGTGTGCTCGCCAGCCTGGATGTGGTTTTTACGCGGTTTTCCACATCCTACTAGGTGAATACAGGGTTGGTCCCCACGTCCCGCGTCAGTTCCACGACTCGCAGACGTATGAAACACGTTCACACTAATTCATGATTTACACTAGACGCAGACAGCTGGGGAACACTGATTCTTTACCAGGGGGTACAGGGTGGCGGTAGGAATGGCATCTGGCAACCCCTTCAAATTAACCATGCCAAATCTGATTGTAACTGTGCCAACCCTGTGCAAACTGTGAAATAAAGGCACTAGCAAAACAAGAAGTCCTGTGGATACACATTATGTGTTTTTAATGCAGTGGTTTCCATTGCCTGCTGCATCGTCTCGCCATTGATCATTGCTGATTCTTCCACATTTAGGGGGAGTTAGTTTCCCACCCTAGGACAAGAAAGTGACCTGAATGCTGGGTATTATGCTGGAAGTCTTTCCCTGTCCACTCCTCCACCCTCTTTGGCAAGACTGTTGGCAGAATGAGAGATTACTTCTTATGCCGAAAGTCTTCGGCCGCCAATGCTGATTATTAATCAAAATTTAAGCAGCAGCGGGATCGAAGCTGGGACCGAATACGTTTTGATTATGAATCAAAGACGCTACCCCTAGACCACAAGTGCAATACAGCAGATTAGAGCACATTAAATCTGACAACCATGCAGGCTGTAGCAGTATTCCCGAGTCTGCCATCTTGGATTCTATGTCTTAACCATGCAGGAAATCTGATAACCATCCGGACTGCTTCAGTATCACGGATTCTGACGTCAGAGGACTGGAGGAAATCTGATAGCCATGCAGACTACGCCAATAGCCCACAATCCATCATTTTGGATCGCCATCTAGAACTTTTTTTAAATTTTGTGCCAACAGGTCACTTCCCCATTGAATTTCCCACCAATTTACACTTACTTCCACAGTCACACAACTGATTAATACCAGCTTCAGCCTCATCATCCACACTCTGCAGCTTAAATGCCTCATTGGCCTGTCTGCTGCTCTCGAGATCCTGCGGTATTTGAAAAGAGGCTAAACTGCATCTAATAGGATCAAACTACACGCCTCCAGTCTGCTACTGTCCAATTTCCGTATTTCTTTGCCCATTGAAGACTTGCAGCTTTAAATACCGCTGGAAAACAAATTATCACTGCATACAGATCACTTCGCAGTTTTCGCTTGGAAACAGCAAATGATGTGGCTCTGAATTCTCTTGACAGCAGTAATTCTTCTCGAGTTTGAAGCTCATTGTCAATGCAAAGCCTGACACTCGTCTTCACTCCCTGTTGGTATGGATATTTTAGAACATTTTCTTACGCGTTGTTTACAGAGCTTTGAGTGGTACACTACACCTGTTGGACTCACTGGATAATCAGTGTAGTTATCGCAACAAGTCGGACAGCTTCATGCACGGTGCTGTCATGGGTATATACAAAGTCGATAGCTTCTTCCTGCATCGCCTTATTGTGATGTTTCCATCGAACCGATTGGCACATACACTTCAGTTCGCTGTTGTCACTTACATCAGCCGTGGAGAGCCACACGACAGCCTGATAAACTGTTTACAGTGCTTGAAAGCTACCAATGTGGTAGTGGAGTAACTAGTATTTCGTACAATGTCCGCTAGCGGTCTCCAGCTCCACACCCACAAATCACCGGTAAATAATTCACGAGACTTACACGACTTCTGTATAGACCTCTAGTGCCACATAGACTCTAAGAAATGAGAAAGAAGCCATAAAAAAATCCAAATGGGGTGGAAATCAGTAGATATGCTGTATATTGTAAGACGAACAAATTATTACAATTTCAGAAAAAAATTAATAATTTATTCAAGACAAAGAGGTTCACAAATTTAGCAACTCAATAACGCCCTTATGCAAGCCGCTTGGCACGTTAAGCAGTCAAAATCCACGTCTGGTTGGAGGGCCCACTATGCTCCAAACTTTCTCAATTTGGAAGAGATCCGGCTACCTTGCTGGGCAAAGTAGGCCACCTTATCGTCCAGGGCAGTGTTCGGCAAGGACGATGACAACCAGTAGAAACTCTCGCCGTGTGTGGGCTGCCATTATCTTGCTGAAATGTAAGCCCTGGATGGTTTGCCACGTAGGGCAACAAACAGGACGTAGAATATCGTCGACGTAACGCTGTGTTGTAAGAATGCTGCGTATGACAACCAAAGAGATCCTGCTACGAAATGAAATGGCACCCCACACCATCACTCCTGTTTGTTAGACCGTATGGCGGGCCACAGTCAGGTTGATGTCCCACCGCTGCTCGAGACGTCTCCAGACGCGTCTTCGACATGGAACCCCATTGACTGGAGTATAATTGTCTTCAGTGATGAACCCCCTTTCGAAGTGATCCCCAATGTCAAGCGAACTCGTTTCTGGATTCACCAAACAGCGATGGGATACCAACCAGTCTGTCACCCACCATATGGCCTGGCAACCATGAGTGATGGTATGGGGTGCCAATTCCTTTCATAGCAGGGCCCCTATGGTTGCCGCCAGCGTCACTGTTACAGCACAGCAGTACGTCGGCGATATTCTACGCCCCGTTTTGTTACCCATCGTGGCAAGCCATCCTGGCTTGCATTTCAACAAGATAATGCCCTCTCAGACAAGATGAGGGATTCTCCTACTTATCTTCATGCTTCCCAAATCCTGTCTTGACCAACAATATCCACGGATCCACGGATCTCTCCCCACATGAGAACGTTTAGAGCATTATTCGCAGGGCCCTCCAATTAGCCTATAATTTAGACGCCCTAAGGTGCCAATTGGGCGGAATTTGGCACGACAACCCTCAGGAGGAGATGCAGCAACTCTATCAACCAGTGGAAAGCCGAATAACTGCTAGTAGAAGAGCCAGAAGTGTACCAACGCTTAACTTACTTGATCAATTTGTGAAGCTTATTGTCTTGAATTTTAATAATTTGTTTGTCTGTACACAGACGTCACATACACGTATTTCTGCCCCATTCGGATAATTCCTTCGTGTTGTGTCTTTTTGTCACATTTGTAAGGACTACACATGCAGATGGGCAGGGCTGGGGAAGTTCGAGATGGACATAGGAGATGATGGACAGAGAGAGGGGCATAATGGGATAGATAGGGAGAGTGGGGGTCAGGAGGGGATGGACAGATAGATGGGGGCAGGAGCTGATGGACAGAGATACTGCGGAAGGAGGGCAGGACAGAGGAAAGAGGCAGGTGGGGAGCAAAGAGAGGTGGAGCAGATAGGGAGGGGGAAGAGGAGATTTGTGGGGAGAGGAGGAACGAGGAATTCCCTGGCATGGGCTGGGAAGGTCAGGTCAAGACAGAATTTGGGAAGCATGAAGATAAGTAGGTAGAAAGGGCAGGAGGAGATAGATGTGGAGACGATGTCAAGGGAATATCTGCAGGGAGTTTGGGGCAGGAAGATATAAACAGGGAGAGAGAGGGGTAGAATACAGACAGAGAGAGAGAGAGATGTGTGAGGAGTAGACATGGAGAGGGGAGGACAACATGGGAACAGAGAGAGAGAGAATCATACCAAGGACTTAACGAATCCAGTCTACGCAGAATCGCTAATGTACTCCGTTCCAGAGGTGGATCAACAAGCTAGTAAGAACGTAGTCATAACGTTATGGTTCATCAATGTGTGTCACTGCCGAGCACTCAGGCAAGAAAGTTATAGTGGACTCGCAAAAACATTGCCGCTTTCGGTGTATCACCGGTGAAAGGAGAGTCACATGTCGTTGGTGCTGGGCAGTCCCTCACACACGGCACGCTCTGTTTTGCGGTAAGCGAATGCACAAATGTGGCGGCAGATACAACGGCTCCTGTCAGCCGTGAGATATTTCCGCCCCGTTCATTGAAATCGCTTAAGTTACGTGAATAATTAAGTTTTTGACGGACAGAATAATTAGTGTGGCAGCGAGACGCACAAACAAGCCCGCTGACAGAGCGTTCTGCCGTGGGTACCTGCGAAACAAAACACGAGCGTGCGGCGTCAGGCAGGGGGAGGGGGTTGGCAAGCACTGAGGTAACGGGGGGGGGGGGGGAGGAGGGGAGAGAGGGGAGCAGTAGGGAGTGCACTGTGAACTGGTCTGCCCGGCCTGTCCCCGCATCATACATCACCTCGCTTTATGAATTATTACTAACATCAAAATTCTAATTAAATCACGTAATTGTTTTTATGTTACAGAGTTATGATTACTTCAGTTCAATTAAATTCAGAATGTGTTATGTTAATTAGTTGTTTTATTCCGGGGCAAATTGTTCAGTAACGTACTTTTACACCAAATTTAATTGTGGTCGCAATTTCAGCACGCATGGCTGCAAACTGATTGCTGTTTTTCACGCCAGCCTCCAGGCAAAAGGGGAGGCTCCGTTGGGCACTAAATGTTCTCCCGCTGGGCGGTGGGCGAAAGCTTTTCCCATTCCCAACCGCACTTCACCGCGAAACTGCGGAAGCATAACAAGTTACCTGCAACTATTAGCCGCCTGTATAGTTCGAAACACATTTAAAATATAGAGTACGAGGTTTTTGGAGTCTTATTATAAATCGTGTGCAAAAATCCGTAACAGTAGAGTGGAAACAACAGTATAATACTATATAATATCTTGAGGATGAAGCTCTTCTGTTAGTGCTTGCTTTACCAGCAGATTTGTTTTTGGAGGGTTTCCGCATTCAGCAAAACAAAATTGCGTCTTTTCCCATTCATGTTTCGCTGAATTTACAGCATCATCGGTGGGCTTTTATTTTCTTACTATTGAAAAGGAGAAACGCTCATTGGTATTTGTACCCATATAATTTGAGTTTTTCAGCCAATATTTACTAATTTGAAGAACAAACAGAGTTCCGTACATGTACATTGCCACCACATGCTGTGATTTTCCTGGTTTTTGTATTTTTATAGCTCTTACTGTCGTCCAGTTTGTCTTCTACAACCATATAAAGAAATTAATGTAGAAAACTGATATGCTTTGAAACTTTCTTGGTTATGTCTTACATAAACTAATTCTTTGTGTTTGTGTGTGTGTGTGTATTTGAAATATGTTTGACTTATGTTTGCTTGTTTCTCCATTTTTTCACACTGAAGACCTGAACTACTGAACTTAAACTATCACTGTTTACAAACTGCGAAAAAAAATAAAAATAAAAAAAAATAAGTAAAAACTCAAAGCGCTCAGCTACTTACATTAGCATACACTATATCAAATCAATAAAACCCAAACCCAGTCACCACCCTTTTCTCTCTCTCTCTCTCTCTCTCTCTCTCTCTCTCTCTCTCTCTCTCTCTCTCACACACACACACACACACACACACAAAATGGCACATACATCTCACAAAGACTCGAAAGTCCCATCCAGAACACATTCAACATAAAACTGTTCAATTAGTTTTCGCAGCTTGTAAACAATAGTGCAATTCTTCACAGGAAAAAATTGGAGAAACAAAAAAACATAAGTGAAACATATTGCACACACACACACACACACACACACACACACACACACACCGTACAATTTCGAAGTGTATAACTTTTCTACATGAAGTCATATATATGGTTGCAGATGACAAACTGTGAAAGACAACAAGCGGTATAAAAAACATAAAAACCCAAGAAAGTCACAGCATGTGGAAACAAGGTACATAAAAAAACTTTGTCTCTTTTTCAAATTTGTAAATACTGTCTTAAAAACTCAAAATTATATGTGTACAAATAGTAAGGAGCATTTTTCCTTTTTAACAGTAAGAAAATAAAAGCCCGCAGGTGATACTGTAACTTCAGCGAAACACGTATGGGAAGTAAAAGAAAAGACAAAATTGTGTCGTTTTATTATTTTTATTGTTATTTTAATTATTATTAATTATTGAAATATACATAAAAGATGAGAAGAATGTATGCCACAGATAAACTTCATTTATTAACCTTGTGACTACTGAAGTATCTTTATTGTACAATGTTATGTGCAAAAATTTGGTGGGAGTTTAGTGATGACTAGCAAGTAAGTACCATAAACTGGGCGTCGGATCGTTTGGCTGCATTTTGAGAAGATATGTGTTAATGTGAAAGTATCGATTAAAATTCACCGAATAGAAACCAACAGCCTGTAACATTTCATTTAATATCGTTTACAGGCCTTGAAACAATCTTTTTATTGCAGGCACTAAATACCTTAAAGTATGATAAAATGTACTGCACATGATATACCAGCTGATAGTGGTAGGGATTGCATAGTAAAATAATTTTTCCAAATCGTAACTCGAAGCGGTAAAACAAAAGGCACGTTTGAATCTACATGTACATCTACATAAATACTCCGCATACCACTGGCCTCTGCATCGCGCAGTTTACATAGTAGAGCATTATAAATTTTAAAATAATTCTCATTTATTGTTCAGTCCATTTGCACGTTTTTAATTATATGATATGTTTCGATCACTCAGGATCATCTTCAGATCTAAAACAAAGTAGAACTAGATATGTATTGTCTAATATTTTACAGTAAGTAGGCAAACGAAAAAAGAATTGTAGATAACTGTATAATTTACCTAATTGCTTGCATTAGCAACCCGTCTTCTGTATTCAGAACCTCGTGCCAGAGTACTGTATTTGGCAACTAAATTCAGTGTTTTAAATAGGTACATGTCGAGGTAGAGGAGAGGGGAAGACGGAGGGGAGGGGAAAGGGGAAAATGCATAATTGGGTGAGGGGAAAGGTCTGGGAAAGAGGTGGTGGGGATATCATTAAGAGGAATCTTGCTAAAATTACGGTAAGTGCAATTATGTAAAACTTCTCGTTAAAATACAATTACTGTAGAACAATGAGTATGTAAAATGTAAACGGCATCGAACAGTAAGAGTATGAAAAGGTGCGATGGTGATAGAGAGCGGGTAAAGAAGGCAACGGACGGAGGAGTAGTGGCAGGGACGTTATGGATTTAACAAGAGAGTGTCATATACTAAAATTGGGAAAAGTGAATTATGTTAAAATCCTTCTGTTAAAATATCAGGAGCGTAAGCCAATGGGTGTGTAAAACTGTCAAAGGGATAAAACAGCAGACTATAAAAATGAAATAAAGTAACTAAAACTGAACTAGTGTCTTAAAATATTGGAATTGTGATATTTTTAAAGCATAAAACCATAAGAACTTACTATGAAATTATCTAAAATGAAACTGTATAAAAATTTTCGTTAAAATATTAAAAGTACAGGTAAACAACATTTGATGTCTGTTGTTGTTGTCTGTATGCAACAAAATTTGCGCGGCATAAGTTACACTACCTCAAGGCATATACACCATTTATAGCTCCAATACATGATTTATTGTGTTAAATCTTTAAAATAAGATTGTTCTTGTTGTTGTTGTGGTCTTCAGTCCTGAGACTGGTTTGATGTAGCTCTCCATGCTACTCTATCCTGCACAAGCTTCTTCATCTCCCAGTACCTATTGCTACCTACATCCTTCTGAATCTGTTTAGTGTATTCATCTCTTGGTCTCCCTCTACGATTTTTACCCTCCGCCCTGTCCTCCAATACTAAATTGGTGCTATCTTGATGCCTCAGAATATGTCCTACCAACCGATCCCTTCTTCTAGTCAGTTGTGCCAAAAATTTCTCTTCTCCCCAATTCTATTCAATACCTCCTCAATAGTTAAGTGACTTACCCATCTAATCTTCATCATTCTTCTGTAGCACCACGTTTCGAAAGCTTCTCTTCTCTTTTTGTCTAAACTATTTATCGTCCACGTGTCTCATTTCCTAATCTAATACCCTCTGCATCACCCGATTTAATTCGACTACATTCCATTGTCCTCGTTTTGAATTTGTTGATGTTCATCTTTTATCCTCCTTTCAAGAAACTGTCCATTCCGTTCAGCTGCTCTTCCAAGTCCTTTTCTGTCTCTGATAGAGTTACAATGTCATCGGCGAACCTCAAAGTTTTAATTTCTTCTCCAGGGATTTTAATTCCTACTCCGAATTTTCCTTTTGTTTCCTTTACTGCTTGCTCAAAATACAGATTGAATAACATCGAGGATAGGCTACAATCCTGTCTCACTCCCTTCCCAACCACTGATTCCCTTTCATACCCCTCGACTCTTATAATTTCCATCTGGTTTCTGTACAAATTGTAAAGAGCCTTTCGCTCCCTGTATTTTACCCCTGCCACCTTTAGAATTTGAAGGAGAGTATTCCAGTCAACATTGTCAAAAGCTTTCTCTAAGTCTACAAATGCTAGAAACGTATGTTTGCCTTTCGTTAATCTATTTTCTAAGATAAGTCGTAGTGTCAGCGTTGCCTCACGTGTTCCAACATTTCAACGGAATCCAAACGGATCTTCCCCGAGGTCGGCGTCTACCAGTTTTTCCATTCGTCTGTAAAGAATTCGTGTTAGTATTTTGCAGCCGTGGCTCATTAAATTGATAGTTCGGTAATTTTCACATCTGTCAACCCCTGCTTTCTTTGGGATTGGAATTATTATATTCCTCTTGATGTCTGAGGGTATTTCGCCTGTCTCATACATCTTGCTCACCATTTGGTAGAGGTTTGTCAGGCCTGGGTCTCCCAAGGCGCAACCACCGTGGCCGAGCGGTTCTAGGCACTACGTTCTGGAGCCGCGCGACCGCTGCGGTCGCATGTTCGAATCCTGCCTCAGGCATGGACATGTGTGATGTCCTTAGGTTGGCTAGTTTTAAGTAGTTCTAAGTTCTAGGGGACTGATGACCTCAGAAGTTAAGTCCCATAGCGCTCAGAGCCATTTGAACCCATCTCCCAAGGCTATCAGTAGTACTAATCGAATGTTGTCTACTCCCGGGGCCTTATTTCGACTAAGGTCTTTCATTGCTCTGGCATACTCTTCACGCAGTTGTAAGGTGTCAGGCAAATCCAACACCTCTCATGAAAACCCTGACATGATAAGCAAATCCAGCAGTATGTCACATAGCTCCGAATAAATCGTGACGTTAAATTAACCAAAGTAATACGATTAACGAGTGAACAAATGGAATACCACAGACTAACACAAGAATGCCTAAATGCATGTCATACCTTCCCACTGTGAAACAGACGCAGTTCCGAGGGGAGAAACGAGAACAGAAGCCGAGAGCAGAACCGTGATAAGCTAGAAGGCCTTACGATAACGGACGGACACCCACGTGTCCAGCCAACCGCCAGGACCACCCCCCAGCCCATGTTAAAAGATAGAGCCCTCCAGAAGAACAGTATTGATCTTACGATAACGCTAAAAGGGCCACACCAGCTGCAAGTTTTAGCGTGAGACTTTTTCGCGTCTCTGTTACGTTGCAAACGTTAAAAACATTGCCACACCACGAAAAGTATAACGTTTCTCATTGGATAGACTGAATTTTTGTAGGCGGAGCTTAAGGTTAACATTGAGACCCTGATTCGTCAGATGAAAACACAGCCAGATAGTTTTTTTTTTAAACCAACTTCGGTAAATTGTAGTAAGGAGAAGTTAGGAGAGTTGTTGCTTCTGAGATGGCTAGCTGTATGGAGCTGCGCCGCCCGCCGCTCCCTGACGCTGCCTAACCAACCAGAAGGTAATGAACGCACGCGATGCCACATAACAGCATGTAAAGTTTCACTCAGAACTGCAGAAGTCTCGTCTGTTACACTCCCTTTTTACGTAATACTAGTGTCGATCGTCAATTAAATCTCATCGTGTTCATATTTGCTACTTGAAATAAAAATCTGAAACGCGATGATTTTTCTGTTATGTAATTATTGAGAAGCAACATCAGCCACTGTAATTTACGACAAGTTAGATAAGTAATTAAAGATAATTGAGGGTCACTGTAGACCATTTTGATAGTTTTCTCTTTTGTGAAACTTAATTTTAACCTAGATTATAGATGTGATATGGCATAGGTCATCCTTCTATTCATTGTACAACTTAGAAACCCATTCAGGGAATATTCGTTCACATTTTTGTTGAACACAGTTGGTTTTTATCATCCTGTATCAAAACATTTCCTTTTATCAATAGTGCAATTTATAAAAAATGTTTTGTGAGTAGAATAAAATTTCCAGTGGTAAACGTAACTGCTTTTTCGACGTTGTTTTACCAGATAACTAAAAATAGGAAAGCCTTGAACCCTTCCACTAAATTTAGTTAGTATTAAGATTATTTTACAGGGAGTGGAGTGGAGCTGACGCTGAAATCATTAAGTATTTGGTTATATCATCGCTAGTCTCACTGAATTCTTCTGAACTCTACATGTCATGTGTGGTCTGGCGTCTCCTTACCAGCAACAGGTCCCAGGTTCAAACTGGTCAATTCCCTAAAATAAACGCTCAGAGCGTCGTTGCGCGAAAGTGGTAGGGAGACACGATATAGAACAAACAGACACCACGCAGAATGGTAGACAGTATCATGTCTCCCATTTCATCTTCATCTACATTATTTGACGTATAAATGCGCGACTGCTACGGTCGCAGGTTCGAATCCTGCCTCGGGCATGGATGTGTGTGATGTCTTTAGGTTTGTTAAGTTTAAGTAGTTCTAAGTTCTAGGGGACTGATGACCACAGGTGTTAAGTCCCATAGTGCTCAGAGCCACTTGAACCATTTGACGTATAAATAGTGGAAAACATCAAGAGTGTTAAACTATAGAAGTGGAAACATGCAGGGGTCCCAGAACTGCATGAAATGTCATTAAATATTAAATTTTGAAACATATTCAAAGTATTAAATGGCAAAAAGAAAGAAACATTGAATCACAAAAGTGAAACTCTATGCAACAACTAAAGTTACAGGGAACAGGGCGTGACAGTTATTGTTAACTGCCTGTGCTTCTGCTTGGTGGCGTCGTACGGCGCTCAGTTTCGCGATATGTACGGAAGGAAGTCCTGCACACCGACCCTCTGCCAGGCCGGTGTGTGACCCGATGCGCTGTGGCTGTCACGTGTCGGTGAGTGGGGCTGCGTCCAGGTGGGCGGTTGGAAGAGGCGTTCAAAGTTTCTAAAAAACGCACTCTTAATAAAATCATTGTACTGATTTAATGTGTTTCCAGGCTCTTTCAGACGGCGTGTAAAACTATCAATTTCTTCTAACATCGTCAGGTGTCCTTAAGAATCATTGCGCAGCACTTCAAAACGCGTATCAATAGTTCCAACAGCATGCTTCTTTGTTAGAAGAGCTCATAAAATGATGTTCTATTATTGTCAATTGAAGCGTGGTCTTTGAAGCGTATTTACAACGTCCTGCCTTTCGACCTAACTAAACTTTATACGTGTGCACATCTGATGCGCGAATTTCGAACTTTTGTATGCCTCAGTCTGAAGTGAATAATGTCATTGGTGTTAAACCCTATACGTAAATTGATATTGCGAAATTGTCAAGAAATAATTTCTTAAACCCGTCGTTTATGATTCATGGGCAAGAACATGATTTTCTTGTCATGCGAGTTGCCATTGATTTTTACACATTTATTGTCTTTTAATTTTCTGCAGTAGCTTAGTTACCGTTGTGACTGGATATCTGTCGCTTATTGCAGCTTGCTTTATAATAGCAATTTCTGCTTCCCTCTCATGTTCCCTTAACGGCAGTTTTAGTAACCTATTAATCATGGATCTAAAATATGGTACCCTCAATCTTTCAGGATGCCAAGTCTTAGTCAATAATAACGTCTGCAGAGGGTCGGTTTTCTGTATACGCCTCTATTGTAATCGTGATGTCGAGATAGTTGATGGCTCCTTCAGTTTCGTAAGCCTAATCTTCGGGTGACTGGCACTCATTCGCGCCGCTGTGTCATTAGCATCACTTTGATCTCGTTTAAGTAGCACAATAGCGGCAATATTAAAGAATTTTGCTTTGCTTTCCCAGTAGGACCTTATGGTGTTCAGTGTTTCACACTTTTAATATCTTAAAACACTGATTTAGTTTCAACTACTTTATTTCCACTTTTATAATGTACTATTTTATCCCCTTTGCAACTTTACACATCCACTGGTCTATACTGCTTGTATTTTAACGGAAGGATTTTTACATATAGACGCTTTGAAATTTTAGTATAAGACCCTCTCTTATTAAACCCCTCATCCTCTACTCCCCTCCCCCCCCCCCTCCCCCCACGCCTTCTTTCCCTACTCTCAGTCTCCCTCGCTTCGCTTTATAATTTTCCTATTTTATGCAGTTTACATTTTACATGCCCATTGTTCTACACTTCGTATTTTAACGAGAGTTTTTACATAATTATACTTTCTATAATTTTAGCAAGACCCCTTGTTAAACTTCGTTTTAGATCTAAAGATGATCCCGAGTGATCGAAATATTTAACATAAATAAAAACATGCGAGTGAGGCTCAAAAATAAATGAGAAATTTAATAGTTGCTGATTCTGACAAGACGAATATTTCGGCTATAGCGATTACTAATTTTCTTTCCTATTCTATTCGTTTATTGAAGGAGTAAAAATGTCTATTTTCCTTTTTATCCGCCCTATTGTCTTATCACTTATCAGTCTCCCACGACCCCTACATTTGGGACAGCATAATGTTCGCACAGTCACCATCGACTACAGATTCAGTAAATTTTGCATAACTGGGTTTTGCGAAAACTACGCCGTCTTTCACTGCTTACACTTTCTCATTGGCCACACCTACCTGTTATGACCCTACCAGAGCGTCTCAGTTCTTTCAGCGTCTCTTGTCACGCCTCCAAGCAATGGAACAAACCTTTAGTATTGTCGCATTAACGTCTTATATGCGATTACCTTCACAAGTACACCTCACGTTCCCAGAACTCTTTTAGCAAATCTGAATCTTCCTTTCGCCTTCCATAGACTGATCTTACGTGATCTTCGCATTTATTGTCGTTTCACAGATTCAACCCTAAATAATTAAGCGATGTTACATGTTCAACATGTTACACTCATCATGTAATCTGATACTATAGGGTTCCTTCTCTTTCTTATAGTCATCATCTTACAGTTGTTACTTACTGAAACAACCTGCGCTGGGTAATGAAGAGTAGAATCATGTACTGAGAAACTCTGTATTTAAAATCTAATTTATTAGCTATCCAACTCAGCAGTGCTTCGCCAGTGCTGAGTATATATGGGAATTGGATATATGTCCTAATCCCCACCGCTCTCTCTCCTTCTCTCTCTGTCCACCTCCTCCTCGTATCTCCCCTCCCGCCCTCCCCCCCTCTCCTGGCTTCCACACGCAGTCCATCTCCTTCACTCCCCCCCTCTCCGTCCGTCTACTTCTTCCCCATCTCTATGTCCATTATCTCTTTCCCTCTTTGTGCAACTCCTCTTACCACTCCTCCCCCTCCCTCACTGATCTTGTACGCAGATCTTTTTTTTTCTTGACCGGGAACTGAAATCGATTATAGTGAATGGGTACATAGGTAGTGATCATTGGTATACAGGTCATGAGAGACGCCTCTCCCGCTGTTGGATCGGTGAGATAGTGGCTTCAATGGCAGTATTTAGCATATTTTTAACCTGCGATCGCTTAGGACTACAACGTTTCGGACGATACAGATTCCGTAGTACGAGGTGCATTCAAGTTCTAAGGCCTCCGATTTTTTTTCTCCGGACTGGAAAGAGACAGAAACATGCGCATTGTTTTAAAATGAGGCCGCGTTCATTGTCAATACGTCCCAGAGATGTCAGCACCGTACGGCAGATGGAATTTTACCGCCAGCGGCGAGAATGAGAACTGTTTTAAATACTTAAATTGGCGACGTTTTCCTTACTTGAACAGCGTGCAATCGTTCGTTTTCTGAATTTGCGTGGTGTGAAACCAATTGAAATTCATCGACAGTTGAAGGAGACATGTGGTGATGGAGTTATGGATGTGTCGAAAGTGTGTTCGTGGGTGCGACAGTTTAATGAAGGCAGAACATCGTGTGACAACAAACCGAAACAACCTCGGGCTCGCAGAAGCTGGTCTGACGACATGATCGAGAAAGTGAAGAGAATTGTTTTGGGGGATCGCCGAATGACTGTTGAACGGATCGCCTCCAGAGTTGGCATTTCTGTTGGTTCTGTGCACACAATCCTGCATGACGACCTGAAAATGCGAAAAGTGTCATCCAGGTGGGTGCCACGAATGCTGACGGACGACCACACGGCTGCCCGTGTGGCATGGTGTCAAGAAATGTTGACGCGCAACGGCAGCATGAATGGGACTTTCTTTTCGTCGGTTGTGACAATGGATGAGACGTGGATGCCATTTTTCAATCCAGAAACAAAGCGCCAGTCAGCTCAATGGAAGCACACAGATTCACCGCCAACAAAAAAATTTCGGGTAACCGCCTGTGCTGAAAAAATGATGGTGTCCATGTTCAGGGACAGCGAGGGCGTAATCCTTACCCATTGCGTTCCAAAGGGCACTACGGTAACAGGTGCATCCTACAAAAATTTTTTGAAGAACAAATTCCTTCCTGCACTGCAACAAAAACGCCCGGGAAGGGCTGCGCATGTGCTGTTTCACCAAGACAACGCACCCGCACATCGAGCTAACGTTACGCAACAGTTTCTTCGTGATAACAACTTTGAACTGATTCCTCATGCTCCCTACCCACCTGACCTGGCTCCTAGTGACTTTTGGCTTTTTCCAACAATGAAAGACACTCTCCGTGGCCGCACATTCACCAGCAGTGCTGCTATTGCCTCAGCGATTTTCCAGTGGTCAAAACAGACTCCTAAAGAAGCCTTCGCCGCTGCCATGGAATCATGGCGTCAGCGTTGTGAAAAATGTGTACGTTTGCAGGGCGATTACGTCGAGAAGTAACGCCATTTTCATCGATTTCGGGTGAGTAGTTAATTAGAAAAAAAATCGGAGGCCTTAGAACTTGAATGCACCTCGTAATATTCTAATCATAAGACTGCCGGTTTGAGAGACGCCTCTCCAGCTGCTGGATAGTAGCTTCATTGACAGTATTTCGCACAGTTATTTTGCGTAGAATTACAAGGATTCGGATAATTCAGATTCCGTAGTGATAATCGTAGCATAAGACCATTAATATGAATTTCCTGGATTCTGTTAAAACTGACTGTGTTTATTCAAAAATTTAGCTAAAATTCACTGCGAGAAAAAAACCAAATGGAACAGCACATTTTCATAGAACAGCACAGCCTTTTCTTTCTCTAAGTCGGCTTTCACAGAAAATCAATACGTTGTTTCTAAGGAAAAAAAATATATAGCCTGTGGCCGTCAAAATATATAGTAGAATATCGTGCTAAAATTTGAGGTAGAGCACTCTAGTACTTTTTGAGATATTTGCTAACGTTTCTCTATTATATATCATGTCTCTATTAACAAATTGTATGTACTAGCGTATCGTGTAAAAATTTATGGTAGAGGAATTAAGTACTTTTCGTATTTTTGCTAAAAACCTTTCACTATTATATATTATGGCTATATTAATAAATTGCATATATATATATTAAAAATATACATAGCCAGTGTCCGTCTGAATGTTTCTTAGAGTATCACGTAAAAATTTGGAGTAAATCGGTCATTAACATTTCCTTTATATATAGCCAGGATTCTTATATATATATATATATATATATATATATATATATATATATATATATATATATATATATATGAGACGGCAAAAAATCTCGAAATGTAAATGACCGATACAAACATACTCCATATCAGTGAACTCAGTAGTCATTAGATATCGTGAGACACCAGAATCGGGTGCACCGCAGAACTCACGGACTTCGAATATGGTCAGGTTATTGGGTGTCACTTGTCTCATATCTCTGTACGCAAGATTTCCACACTCCTAAACATCCCTAGGTCCACTGTTCGATATGATAAGGAACTGGAAACGTGAGGGGACACGTACATCACAAAAGCGTACAGGCCGACCTCATCTGTTGACTGACAGAGACCGCCGACAGTTGAAGAAGGTCGTAATGTGTAATAGGCAGACATCTATGCAGACAATCACACAGGAATTTCAAACTGCATCAGGATCCACTGCAAGTACTATGACAGTTAGGCGGGAGGTGAGAAAACTTGGATTTCATGGTCGAGCGGCTGCTCATAAGCCACACATCACGCCGGCAAATGCTAAACGACGCCTCAGTTGGTGTAAGAAGCATAAACATTGGACGATTGAACTGTGGAAAAACGTTGTGTGAAGTGACGAATCACAGTACATAATGTGGTGATCCGATGGCAGGGCGTGGGTATGGCAAATGCCCGTTGAACGCCATCTGCCAGCGTATGTAGTGCCAACAGTAAAATTCGGAGGCGGTGGTGTTATGGTGTGGTCGTGTTTTTCATGGAGGGGGCCTGCACTCCTTATTGTTTCGCGTGGCAGTATCACAGCACAGGCCTACATTAATGTTTTAAGCACCTTCTTGCTTCCCACTGTTGAAGAGCTATTCGGGAAGGGCGACTGCATCTTTCAAAAAGATCGAGCACCTGTTCATAATGCACGGCCTGTGGGGGAGTGGTTACACGATAATAACAGCCTTGTAATAGAATGGCATGCACAGAGTCCTGACCTGAATCCTATAGAACACCTTTTGGATGTTTTGGAACGCCAACTTCGTGTCAGGCCTCACCGACCGACATCGATACCTCTCCTCAGTGAGGAATATGTTGCCACTCCCCAAGAAATTTTCCAGCACCTGATTGAAAGTATGCCTGCGAGCGTGGAAGCTCACATCAAGGCTAAAGGTGGACCTACGCCATATTGAATAGCAGCATTACCGATAGAGGGCGCCACGAACTTGTAAGTCATTTTCGGCCAGGTGTCCGGATACGTTTGATCACATACGGTAAACAGGGTGAACATTAATATACTTACTAACTTCAGGGATGGATTCCTTACTGGAAATTTTCGATGCTGTTCATTTATTATTTTGCTATAACGGTGGGAGCAGCAAAATTAAGAAACCAAACTTAAAGGAGCTTGAGGAGAAATTAAGAGTTGCGGGTATATGCCAGTCACGAAACAAAGCGCAAATCTAGCAGGGGAAATGTTGTCTTGTTTTTATCAGACAGCTTGAAATAAATCCGTAGGTGCCTCGCAATGCAAATTGTGTAAAAAATTATTAAAGACTCATTTGGAAACCTAGAGAATGTTAAGACAGCTCTTTAAATTTGTCTAGTAGTTAGCCCACTCCATAAATGTTTTTTACGGAGAACAAAGCCTTAGTGGCTGACGAATGTGTTTCAGTGTATGCTGAGGACTTGAGATCTTTTAGCAGTATATAGGCAAACATTGATTGAAATAGTAAAAGATATGGATCAGTGGTATTTAATGTAGTACGGAAAAAGCTTAGTATGAAATGAAAAGTTCTTCTTTCAGGCATATAGTTTTAGATTAACGTAATATGAAAAACGAACTTCGTGTTTGCTAAAATGTAGTTGGGGAATTTAAAATGAACTGTTTTGGGCACACAGAATGATTTTAGCGAACCCGCAATACACATTCTGGAAAAAGTAACTAAATTTAGTGTAAATGGGTCATATTTGGCAGGAACACACTAAGGTTGCAGAAACGAGACACCCAAAACCTTACTTTAGTTAGCGTTGGTGTATAATAGACATTACTAGGTTCTTATGTGCAAACGATCTCCACATTCAAAGATGGTTCTCATTACTACAGGAAACATGTGTTAGAGGGCACCCGGTGATGATGGTTCTAATTGATAATAGCCAGTTTTGTCGAAAGAGAGTGAAGTTGCTGAGAAAACCGTCCGTATCGAAATAAATAAATAGGTCCGAAATATGCCTAAATGGCAGTGACCCAAAACGAATATATATTTCATTGATCCTCGTCTTGTGATATTCGGATACTTCCATCAACTTCCAAATCCTTCACATAACTCGACAGTGAAAATGTATAGAGCAAACTGCTGCGTAACGCAGCGTAGCGGGAATACGGGCAGGCAAACAAGACTCCTTTACCATGCTTGGGTTGGGCATTGCTTGGCCTGACTGGGAGTAAAGCAGCCTGCTCGTTCTACTGCTAAGGCGCGGCAGCTTGCCTGCTTGGCTCACAGGTTGGCATCGCCAGGTTAAAGGTGGACTTTGTACACTTCTGGCTGCAGGCTGTGTGATTTACTCGGCGACCTGTAAGCAGCAGAATGGTCTACCCGAAAGCCGGCCGCAGTGGCCGAGCGGTTCTAGGCGCTTCAGTCTGGAACCGCGCGAACGCTACGGTCGCAGGTTCGAATTCTGCCTCGGGCATGGATATGTGTGATGTCCTTAGGTTAGTTAGGTTTAAGTAGTTCTAAGTTCTAGGGGACTGATGACCTCAGATGTTAAGTCCCATAGTGCTGAGAGCCACTTGAACCACTTGAATTTTATCTAGCCGAAATGACGTTTGTGTACGGCCAATTAGATGGAAACGGTCGAGAGGCAGCACACCTATACCAATACATATACCCTCACAGGTACCAATCACATCACACAACACTTCAAGCCCTTTTTGGGCATTTGTGTGATCGTGGGTCCTTTCAGACGGACGCCCAAAAAGAGCGTGAACCGTTGTGTGATGTGGGTGTCTGTGAGGAACTTGTTTTGGTATATCCGCGCTGCCTCTCGACCCTTTGCGTTGCTAGGGCCTGTTCCCGACATGAACAACGGACCATTCTGCTGGTTACAATATACAGGGTCACTCACCCGGCCTGCATCTCACAAGGAAAACAAGGCACGTGGTCAGAGGAACTTTCATTCGTCAGCGCCCTCTACCGTGGCAACGTGCAACCCACGTTCATAGGATCTTTTTTCCTCCATTTTCAGTCAGGAATCCGTCCTGCAGTTCGTCGGTTTTATTAATGTTCACCCTTTATACAAGGAGTAGCAAAAATGTACAGCACAAATTGCACGATACATTCCTCACACGCAGACGAAGAAATTGAGTAGTCTGGAAACGCTTAGTTTCCATGTTACAACTCATTTTCTCCAGCTCATTAATCATGGGAAACACACAGGAACAGCGCAGTGTATTCCTCAGGATGTGTACTGTCGCATTCAACATACAACTGGCCAGTTTGTGTCACCAAATCCAGATTGCCTGTATTGTATGACACTCGTGCATCTGTCTGTGATCTTGCTTCTCTGTTATACCACATAGTTCTACATTTTCGCCAAAAATTTCTTTCCTGATTTTTCGTATGTGCATGATGCTCGACTTCCATCTGTGTTGCATGCTCACTTCTTTCCAGAAATTCTTCGCTCTTTCTTACGTAGACAACACTTGACGGTGTCATTAGAGTCCCCATTTGTAGGGAGCACATTGTGCTCATGTGGGAGCGATCTAGATGCTTGTAAAACAATATACTGGAAGCCAAGATCGCAGGAATTCTTTTTACTCCATGATCACCGGTTTCGTCGAAACTAAAGCCGCCACCATCAGATCTAGGGAGGACAGAATACACTATAAAAGTGGGCTCGGATTCCACTTATATAACATGCATACACATAAATTTAGTTACATACCTTAGGACACATACAGGTTACAGCATCAAGGCAAACAATGGCGATATTAATAGTTGCCTATAACACGCAGGCCTTACACAATTGTCGTAAGTAGCACATAGGCGTCCAAGAGAGATGACATACAAGCGCAACCTAAGTACTACCGCAACTCCGACTCTGTTCTTACACTACAGGTCGCGCCGCGAGATGGCGCTACCAGAAGAGGCACCAATGAATGTCACAGCTCGCGTCATAACAGGCTCTGCGTGTGTGGTAACACTACGTCATTAGGGCTTGTACATAATTCTAGAGATTTCTGTATCACGTAAACATATACAAAACTTATGAAAGCTGCATACCTACGTAACTGCACATCTGCCTGGTCACATATACAACATTTCGAAAAGCAAATGCAAATTTCATGAGAACTGCGGAATTACAAAAATGTGCATCCGTCTGGTCCTATATGTGATAAGCTACGAACGTAGCCACGTAGCTACGAATGTGACCCATAGATACTTCATGGGATCTTCAGGGTTTTTCTTATATGGCCAGACTGATGTGCTGTGTACAACCCATAGATACTTAATGGGATCTGCAGGGTTTTTTATATACAGGGTGTTACGAAAAGGTACGGTCAAACTTTCAGGAAACAATCCTCACATACAAATAAAGAAAAGATGTTATGTGGACATGTGTCCGGAAACGCTTAATTTCCATGTTAGAGCTCATTTTAGTTTCGTCAGTCCGCCAGTTGTCCCAATTGAAGGAAGGTAATGTTGACTTCGGTGCTTGTGTTGACATGCGACTCATTGCTCTACAGTACTAGCCTCAAGCTCCTACACATTTCAGTCGAAGTGTTCGTACGCTTCTCAACAACAGATTCGGTGACCGATGGATTGGTAGAGGCGGACCAATTCCATGGCCTCCTCTTGACTTTCATTTATGGGGGCATTTGAAAGCTCCTGTCTACGCAACCCCGGTACCAAATGTATTCTTGCTCGTATTGTGGACGGCTGGGATACAATACGCCATTTTCCATGGCTGCATCAGCGCATCAGGGATTCCATGCGACGGAGGATGGATCCTCGCTAACGGAGGACATTTTGAACATTTCCTGTAACAAAATGTTTGAAGTCACGCTAGTACGTTCTGTTGCTGTGGGTTTCCATTCCATGATTAATGTGATTTGAAGAGAAATAATAAAATGAGCTCTAACATGAAATGGCTCTGAGCACTATGGGACTAAACATCTTAGGTCATCAGTCCCCTAGAACTTAGAACTATTAATCCTAACTAACCTAAGGACATCACACACAACCATGCCCGAGGCAGGATTCGAACCTGCGACCGTAGCAGTCCCGCGGTTCCGGACTGCAGCGCCTAGAACCGCACGGCCACCGCGGCCGGCGAGCTCTAACATGGAAAGTGGGCGTTTCCGGACACATGTCCACATAACATATTTTCTTTCTTTGTGTGTGAGGAATGTTTCCTTAAAGTCTGGCCGTGCCTTTTTGTAACACCCTGTATAACCAGACTGAGCCGGCCGCGGTGGTCTAGCGGTTCTAGGTGCGCAGTCCGGTACCGCGCGACTGCTACGGTCGCAGGGTCGAATCCTACCTCTGGCATGGATGTGTGTGATGTCCTTAGTTTAGTTAGGTTTAACTAGTTCTAAGTTCTAGGGGACTGATGACCACAGATGTTAAGTCCCATAGTGCTCAGAGCCATTTTTTTTTTAACCAGACTGATGTGTTGTGTATAACCCTGCAGATTCCGTAAAGTATCTGTGTATGTTCGTATCTTGTTACGTGTAGGACCAGACAATGTACATTTTTGTAATTCCGCAGTTCTCACGAAATTTTCATTTGCTTTTCGAAATGTCGTATATGTGACCAGGCAGATGTGCAGTTACGTAGGTCTGCAGCTTTCATAAGTTTTGTATATGTTTACGTTGTGGTGTCACCGCCAGACACCACACTTGCTAGGTGGTAGCTTTAAAGCGGCCGCGGTCCATTAGTACATATCGGACCCGCGTGTCGCCACTGTCAGTGATCGCAGATCGAGCGCCACCACAAGGCAAGTCTCGAGAGACTTACAAGTACTCGCCCCAGTTGTACAGACGACTTTGCTAGCGACTACACTGACGAAGCCTTTCTCTCATTTGCCGAGAGATAGTTAGAATAGCCTTCAGCTAAGTCCATGGCTACGACCTAGCTAGGCGCCATTAACCATTTCTAGAGAGAGTCTCACTTGTATCATCAAGAACGCTGTATACAAATGATGGATTAAAGTTAAGTATTCCAGCAGCTACGTACTTTCCTTTATAGCATTCATTACGTATCCTGTTTCAGACCTAACGCCAGCCTGCGTGAGTTAACGCGTGCATTTCGGCCTCCTCTCTCAATTAGTGTGCGTTGTGCTGGCTAATCTGCCGACACAACGAATTTTGGCGACGACGATTAAAACGATTTTCTTCTTTATCCTTAATTGATTTACTTGTGTCATGGCTTCGCCGCACTCTCCAGATGTACTGTCCGAAATTTATCGCTTGCAGAATCAGCAGACGCAGGCGTTATTGGATGCCCTTGGACAGCTCGTCCATGGTTAACGTGCAATGCAAAACGATGCGGCAGCCGCCGCTTCACCGCTACCGCAGCCACAACATGCTGTTGAACCACCGTTTCGTCCCTATGATGCGGCGATGGAAACATGGACGGAGTGGTCACGCCAATTTGGATTCCATCTCGCCGCCTACAGAATTCAAGGTAATGACCGGCAGCCTCACTTATTATCCTGTGTCGGTGTGTCCACCTACCGTGTGGTAGTGAAATTGTTTCCCCGACGCGACGTAGCAACTCTGTCCTACGATGAAATTTTGTCGGCATTGGACGCATATTTCAAAGAAACAGTCAATGTCGTTGCAAAACGGTATACGTTCTTTCGTACAAAACGTACGGCCGGTCAGACTAATAGGGAGTGGGTTGCAACCTTGCAAGGCCTTACTAGGGATTGTGCTTTTGAGTGTGAATGTGGACTCCCTTATTCAGATACTATGGTACGTGATGCAATAGCACAGAACGTTTCTGATGTTCGCTTACGGGAACAGATTTTGAAACTATTCAATCCCTCCCTTCAACAAGTGATAGACATATTGGATAGGCAAGACACACTTGACTTTGCTCAGGAATCATTTGCAACTTCGCCAGCCATATGTCACATTAACCGGCGCGCCGGGCGCGCTGCAAGGAACGGTAAACAGCCCTCGCGGACGTCCGCGCAGCTGCCGCCACGCTCTAAACCAGGTGTGCCGCGCCAGCATGCAAATGCAGTGAAATCATGCCCACGGTGTGCTACTAGACATTCGCATGAGAATTGCCCGTCACACCAAGCTATTTGCTTTTTCTGTAATAAAAAAGGACATGTTCAAAGTGTTTGCCAGAAAAAGCTCAGATCGGACACTCAAAACCATTCCAGGCCCTTTGCTTCGCGCCGGAATCGAACCAAGAATACTCGAGCTCGTGAACCTTCGCCCATGGACATTCATGTAGTTAATTCCACTCCGCCCAGTGCCACTTTCTCTAACAGTGCCTGTGTTCGTCCCACAAATACTGTGCGTCGACGTCGCCGGAAATCCCGTCAAGCCGCGAGTGCTTCTGTACCAGTGTCAGTTCAAATTGCACGAGAAAGTCGCTCTTGTCGCCAGCAGGACAATAAACTTTTTGTCGACTTGGACTTTCATGGCCACGTGATACCATTCCAGCTCGATACCGGAGCTGCAGTTTCATTGCTCAATCACGACACGTACAAACAACTGGGCAAACCTCCGTTGCATGCCGCAAATGTTCAGTTAAATAGTTACTCAGGTCAGAATATCACTGTGTTAGGACAGTGCAGCCTTCTTGCAACATACAAGGGACAAACAAAACTAGTGTCATTTTACGTTCTTCGTTCTTCTTCTGCAGTGAACTTGTTTGGTTTAGATTTATTTCAGTTGTTTAACTTGTCTATAGTAAATCAGGTCCTATCAGTGAACCAGACTGTGCCTTCAGCCAGTGTTTCTCGTCTATGTGAAGAATTTGCAGACATTTTTGCACCGGGCCTTGGTTGCGCTAAGAACTATGAAGCACATTTGGAACTGAAAGTGAATGCACAACCGAAATTTTTCCGAGCGCGCAATGTTCCCCATGCATTGCGTGATGAGGTCGCAATAACATTAAATGATTTAGAATCACAAGGTGTAATTGAATGTGTGCAGTTTCTCTCTGGGCTTCACCCTTAGTAATTCTGCCAAAACCTTCCGGAAAATTGAGACTTTGTGTGGCCTTCAAGGCAACAGTGAATCCACAACTAGTGAATGCATCTTTTCCCTTACCCCGCCCGGAAGATCTTTTTGATAAACTGTGCCCGGGTAAATACTTTTCGAAGTTGGACCTAGCAGATGCGTACTTGCAAATACCAGTGGACGCAGAATCCCAGCGCGTCTTGGTGGTTAACACGCATCTTGGTTTATACCGATTCAAAAGACTACCATTCGGGTGTGCATCCGCCCCTGCATTGTTTCAGCAATATTTACAAACTGTTTGTGCGTCGGTCCCAACTGCAGCAAACTATCTGGACGATGTTGTGATCTCCAGAAAGACGGCAGCAGAACATTTAGCAAATCTAAGAACATTATTTCAGGTGTTGCGACAACATGGTCTCCGCTTGCGGAAGGACAAATGTGTGTTTTTTGCTCGTGGCTTACCATATTTGGGACATGTAATCAATGCACAAGGCATACATCCGAGTCCAGAGCACCTCCGTGCCATACAAGACTTGCCTTCGCCACAGAATTTGAAGCAGCTACAGAGTGTGCTGGGAAAAATTAATTACTACCACAGGTATATCCCGCGTGCCTCTTCCGTTTCAGCTCCGCTTCATCGCTTACGCTGTAAAGGTGTTCCGTTCGTCTGGACGTCGGAATGAGAACGCGCCTTTCGCCAGTTGAAATCGGCGTTGCTTTCAAATACTTGCCTTACGCCATTCGATCCCCAGAAACCTCTTTTGTTGATGGTAGATGCATCGGATTTCGGGATCGGTGCTGTGCTTGCACACAAAGATGGCTCGCTTGATCGCCCTATTGCCTTGCGTCCAAATTGCTCTCATCTGCGCAAAGAATTTATTCCCAGATAGAGAAAGAAGCTTTGAATCTCGTATTTGGTGTTACTAAGTTCCGTGATTTCTTGTAAGGTCGTCCCTTTACCATCATCACAGACCACAAACCTTTGACATCGCTTTTTCATCCGAACAAGCCTGTACCTCCACGTACATCGCAGAAATTCATTCGCTGGTCTATTTTCCTCTCGCAGTACCGCTACGATGTCTTGTATCGGTCCACTGCTAAGCACGGAAACGCCGATGCGTTGTCCCGTTTGCCTGTTGCTGAGGATAGCGCATTCGATTCTTCCGAACTTGCTTGCATGTTCATTGGTGCGGAAACCGATGACGTGGTCGAATCGTTTCCGATTGATTTTCGTCGTGTAGCTACAGCCACAGCTGCTGACCCTGTCCTTGCTACCGTTTTGCGTTTTGTTGCTACGCAATGGCCTTTGTCAAAGTCGCGGATCGAGGATCCGTTGGTTCGCCGATTTTTTGCTCACAAGGAGAGACTCTTTGTACGACGTGGTGTTTTGTTGTTGCGTTCTGATAATGATCAGTCCAGAGTCGTGGTCCCACGTTCGTTACAGTCCTCTGTCTTACGGCTCCTTCACCAAGGACATTGGGGTATAGTGCAAACGAAACAACTTGCTCGTCAGCACTGTACTTGGTTCGGAATCGATGCTGCGATTACGAATATGTGCTCTTCTTGCATGGCGTGTGCCGAACAACAATCTGCACCGCCGCGGAAATTCTTTGCATGGCCAAAAGCCACTTCCCCTTGGCAACGCTTGCACATCGATTTTGCTGGTCCATTCTGGAATGCTCGATGGTTGGTTGTGGTCGATTCTTTCAGTAATTTTCCTTTTGTTGTCCGGATGTCTTCCACGACGTCATCTGCCACCATCCAAGCGTTATCTGCTATCTTTTGCATTGAAGGCCTTCCACAGACTATTGTTTCCGACAATGGCCCACAATTCATGTCCGCAAAATTTCAGTCATTCTGCAAGGCCAATGGTATTCAACATCTGCCGTCCGCGCCGTTTTCAAACGGTGCCGCTGAACGATTGGTCCGGACTTTCAAGTCACAGATGTTGAAGTTCAAAGAGTCGCATTCTCGGGAGGACGCGTTGTTGCTCTTTTTGTCCTCGTATCGCTCTCAGCCCCGAGATGGTCGCTCGCCGGCTGAGTTGCTCCACGGTCGTTCTCATCGAACCTTGATGTCTTTGCCGCATCCGCCGCATCGGGTTGCTGTGCAGCGGCAGCCACCTGCTTTTGCTCCAGGCGACGTTGTATTCTATCGCAACTATCGAGGTTCACGGCGTTGGCTCGCAGGGCGCATTCTTCGCTGCCTCGGCCGCGCGATGTATTTGGTTTTGTGGGCCTCTGGTGAGGTGCGTCGGCATCTCAATCAGCTGCGCCTCTGTCGTCGCACGGGTTCTGCCGCTCCCCGTCTGCTTTCAGCGACGGTGCCGTCCAGGTCAGCCCTGGGGACCCATCTACTGGCTCGCCTCATCCCCAGGTGTTACCGACAATGCCTTCCATTTTGGCCCATGGCGACGCGCCGCCGCCGCCACCGCCGCCGGTTCTCCCGCCGGCGCCGCCCGCAGTGGACGCTTCGCTGCAGCCGCCAAGCGCCTCCCTGGGTCACGCGCCGCCGATCGCTTCCCGTGACCACCTGTCCTCCGCCATGGAACTCTTGCCCGCTCCGGACCACATGGCGTCTTCGCGCGTCGGGTACCCCGACGCAATGGAGGTCGACTCTTTGGCCCCTCCTGACTCTTTACGGGCGCATACACCGCATGTTGACGTGCACCCTGGACTAGGTTTTCAGGCATTTCCTAGCTCCCCTCGGACCGAATGGCCGGGTGCGGGTGGCACAGCCTCGCCTGTTGTTAGGCTCCCCACCTCATCGCATACGTCAACGTGGGGTCCTCCCCACGGCGGGCGGAAGCCTTATAACAACCGTTCGCCGATTTGCGGGGGAGGAATGTGGTGTCACCGCCAGACACCACACTTGCTAGGTGGTAGCTTTAAAGCGGACGCGGTCCATTAGTACCCGCGTGTCGCCACTGTCAGTGATCGCAGACCGAGCGCCACCACAAGGCAGGTCTCGAGAGACTTACAAGCACTCGCCCCAGTTGTACGGACGACTTTGCTAGCGACTACACTGACGAAGCCTTTCTCTCATTTGCCGAGAGATAGTTAGAATAGCCTTCAGCTAAGTCCATGGCTACGACCTAGCAAGGCGCCATTAACCATTTCTAGAGAGAGTCTCACTTGTATCATCAAATGATGGATTAAAGTTAAGTATTCCAGCAGCTACGTACTTTTCTTTATAGCATTCATTACGTATCCTGTTTCAGAGCTAACGCCAGCCTGCGTGAGTTAACGCCTGCATTTCGGCCTCCTCTCTCAATTAGTGTGCGTTGTGTTGGCTAATCTGCCGACACAACATACGTGATACAGAAATCTCTAGAATTATGTACAAGCCCTAATGACGTAGTGTTACCACACACGCAGAGCCTGTTATGACGCGAGCTGTGGCATTCATTGGCGCCTCTTCTGCTAGCGCCATCTCGCGACGCGACCTGTAGTGTTAGAACAGAGCCGGAGTTGCGGTAGTACTTAGCTTGCGCTTGTATGTGATGAAGACACTTAACATGTATAATGTCATCTCTCTTGGACGCCTATGTGCTACTTACGACAATTTTGTAAGGCCTGTGTGTTATAGGCAACTATTAATATCACCATTGTTTCCCTCGATGCTGTAACCTGTATGTGTCCTAAGGTACGTAACTAAATTTATATGTATACATGTTATATAAGTAGAATCCAAGCCCACTATTATAGTGTTTTCTGTCATCCGTAGATCCGATGATGGCGGCTTTGGTTTCACCGAAACCGGTAATCATGAAATAAAAAGAATTCCTGCGATCTTGGCTACCAGTTTATTGTTTTATTAGATTCCCCATTGCTTTCTGGCGTTAGGCTACTGTCGCAATGTTGGCATCCCATACACGAACGAGGAATACACTGTGAAGATGGCAAAACTGTGCTGGTAAGTACTATGTCATCAATACTTTAGAGGGAAAACTATCTCGATTGTGACAAACGGTCTGATGCATGACGTTTTTGTTAGAATCAAGCACTCTCGGTGACGTCTGGTTACGTTGTGCACCGCCCTTGTTTTGTTTTGTGCGTCCCTGCTGCCATGTGTCGTACGTCATTGCTTGTTTACAGCTAACATCAACTGTTCCAGCGATCAGTACGAGCGTTGCAAGCATACGGGTTACTACGTAGAGTTAATCACAGACTTGGCTCGTGCAATGGCAGTGGACACAAGCCCAGAGATGGCACATGCCCAATTGATGTATCGATTAGCTGACTGCATGGCGGTAGCAGTCCGTACGGTGACAGATGGATAGGTAGAGATGGGACAATTGCCTGGCCTTCACGCTCTCCGTACCTAAACCCGCTGGAATTTTAGTTGTGGGGCCATTTGAAAGCTCTTGCGTATGAAACCACGCAGTACTCTAGCTATACATCAGCGCATCCGAGATTCAGTACGATGGCGGGTTGATGCACGTATCAATGCCCACGGAGCGCATATTGAGCATCTCCTGTGAGAAAGTCCGCCCCGATAGCTGAGTGGTCAGCGTGACGGATTGCCGTACTACAGACCCGGGTTGGATTCCTGGCTGGGTCGGAGATTTTCTCCGCTCAGGGACTGGGTGTTGTGTTTTCTTCATCATCATTTCATCCCCATCCGGCGCGCAGGTCGCCCAGTGTGGTGTCGAATGTAATAAGACCTGCACCAAGGCGGCCGGACCTGCCCCACAAGGGGCCTCCCGGTCATTGACGCCAAACGCCCATTTCCGTTTTACTGTGAGGAACAGTTACATGTGATATACTGATGAGTTCTGTTCGAGAGTGATTTCCATGATTGAGTTGGAGAAACTGAGTTGTAGCACGGAAACAAAGCAATTCCAGACCTATGTTCATGTAACATAATTTTTTCGTCCACCTGTTAGGAGTGTGTCCTGCAATTTGTGGCGTACGTTTTTGTTACACCCTGTATGTAAGTAAATATGAAGTAAATCGGTCGAGAACAACGTCTTGTGTTTGTATTCTAGTGTAGATATCGATCACACCATCAGTGTATCATATTATCATTTAATTTGTTTGTTGCACAATGCGAGATCATCATGTATATCAATTACTTCTTAATCGTTTATTGATTGCAGTCTCTTTGTGTCACTGTAGACTATAAATAATGAATAGCATCTTTAAAACAGTATCACTAGAAAACCTAGGTAGCGGAAAATGAAGAGTGTGTTGTGATATAACACAATTTTACATTTATACCCCTCAGTTAAGTTAGCTAAAACTACAATGTAATTCCTTTTGTATAGTTAAAAGACCAACCCCGTGGGTCGGTATTTTATTGAGTTATCGATATTTAGTATATTCACGTAATTATTATCATTTCTCTATCATATCCTGAAGAAGCAGCTGCGTTTGGCTTGCTTCGAAAACTGGTTTCATTCAAGAACTCCCACGCCATCGTTTCAGCTTTAGCACACAAGAATCATCACAAAAACTTGATGCATGAGAACGTGTATCACAAACGAAAATAAGGTTTCCCCTTTAGTACTGCTGGCCTAGTACTTCACAGCTTCCAACGTAGCCATTTTGCCATCTTCGGTCTGTATTCGTCGTTCTTGAATGAGGTGCCAACATTGCGATAGTAGCCTAACACCGGTTTCTGATGACGTCAAGTGTCGTCTACGTAAGAAACATAAATCATGCAAGATTAGAGACAGATGTAGGAATGGCATATGATACAGGCGATCAGGATTTCGTGACAGCCGAGCGGTCCAAGGCGCTTCAGTCATGGACTGTGCGGCTGATCCCGGCGGAGGTTCGAGTCCTTCCTCGGGCATGGTTGTGTGTGTTTGTCCTTAGGATAATTTAGGTTAAGTAGTTTGTAAGCTTAGGGACTGATGACCTTAGCAATTAAGTCCCATAAGATTTCACACACAGTTGAACAGTTTGATTTCGTGACACAAACTGGGCAGTTGTACGGAGTATGCGGCAGCGCGCATCCTGAGGAATACACTGCGCTTCCTGCAGAAGTAAAAGAAGATTCGTCAACGCAGGACGTGAATCTGCAACAAAACGGTACGTGATTGACAGCCAGTTTATACAGGAAACAAACGCCTACTACAAAGGAGTGGACACTAAAACACAGACCGGAACAGATCCAGCAGATTTGTGAAAGCATAGAGAACTTTATGCAACTCACTAGACTGGAAGAGCCGATAAAGCTTGCTACAGTATTAAAACATCTAATAAGGAATAAGCATCCAGAAAGGGATTATATTACTTTTCCTCTACGTGATTTCGTTGATAGTATCCACCTCAAAGTGAACAATCTGCCAACAAAAGTTGAAAAACTGGAAAAGTTATTGAAACAGGTTCCGTCCAGAAGAAATGCATCATTCTTGTTAGATACGTTGTACAAGCAATTTGTGATACGAATGGTCTTATATCATGGGATTACAGGCGAGTAGGGCAAGATTGTCGAATATATACCTATCATCCCTAATGGAGATAAGAACAGGACAACTTAATGTCATGAGAAGTGTCAGACTGTTGCATGAGACTAGAAGAGTGGCAGAAGAGTTGCGGTTAGATGTATTGTGCATGCACGAACTGTATAGGAAAGCAGGAACGATCCCCAGTACGCCAATAACTGCTCAAACAGTAACACACGGGCAACGTCCTATATCAGCAATAACAGTATTTAATAAAGCCATAACAGTGACAAAAATATCACAGTGCTGCTCAGAATCTGTGTGTAAATGTTAACCAGAAGGGAGAGCTGCCTCCTGGTCTCCATGTATTTTCAATTTAATGATGAGATACAAGAGTATGGGCAACAACTAAAGGATAATAATCAACTTGGGTGAACTAAGTCACTTGTGTACTCCACTGATGCAGATGCGAAATCAGTGTTGTGGCTTAGCCGCCTGGCTGACAACCGTGGAAACAACTAGCGGAAGCCATTAAGGAACTGAAGCTATAGGTATTGAATACACCTCGTAATCCACCAACCTAAGAAGGGAAAGTCTGAGCAACGTCAAATATTGACATCACTTTAAAAAATACGGCAGTGGCGATCCGTATGAAAGACTGGACGGTTGGGAGTGGAAGGAAATCAAGTAATCACAATATCATACGCCCTATCGTCAGTGGTGGGGAAATCGAAGTCCCCACAGAAAATGTACGGATAAGGCCCAAGACCCTAACTGGTAACAACTAAGAAGGGTGTTTCAGTGTCTGGGAAGTCAATTGCTGGGTGATAATGTAGTTGTTCGAGAGCAAGAACCGACAGTGGCTGTACATAGAACAATGGACACATCGATATCTCTCAGCAGAGCTCATTCTACAGGCGTACCTTGCATCAGGTCCGGGGCGCTGTGGAAATTAAGGTGTGAAACAAAAAGAGCGAGAAAGCTATAGACAGCATGACCCAAGAAGTAAGAGTCCGAAATCTGCATAGGTACAGGGATGTTAAACAAGATTTTGAGGAAGAGTTATGGAAAGCAAAACTGAAACGGTGGAAGCAATTCGTGGAGGCTAACGTAGAAACCGATCCCTGGGGTGTACCATATAAAATATTCTGCGACAAGATACAATAACAACAATCTTATCCACGCTCAGAAGAAATGATGGGACGGCAACAGGAAGTTGAGAACAAGTAGCTGCCATGTTAATGGAAACACGACCTCCTGACGGTGGTGAAGAAGGTGAAACAAATGATCAACATAGACTACGAAAAACGTTCTGGGAAAACTGTAGAAACAACAAACTTGTGTACCCCTTCGCACGAGAAAAACTTAGGGAAATAATTTTAAGACTGAAAAAGAAAAAATCGCCAGGACCGAAAGGGATCCCTACCGAAGTAATACAAGCCCTATGTGACAATAAGATAGTTCCCAGAATGAGATTTTCACTCTGCAGTGGAGTGTGCGCGGATATGAAACTTCCTGGCAGATTAAAACTGTGTACCCGGCCGAGACTCGAACTCGGGACCTTTGCCTTTCGCGGGCAAGTTCTCTACCATCTGAGCTACCGAAGCACGACTCACGCCCGGTACTCACAGCTTTACTTCTGCCAGTATCTCGTCTCCTACATATCCTTTCTTTCAGGAGTGCTAGTTCTGCAAGGTTCGCAGGAGAGCTTCTGTAAAGTTTGGAAGGTAGGAGACGAGATACTGGCAGAAGTAAAGCTGTGAGTACCGGGCGTGAGTCGTGCTTCGGTAGCTCAGATGGTAGAGAACTTTCCCGCGAAGGGCAAAGGTCCCGAGTTCGAGTCTCGGTCGGGTACACAGTTTTAATCTGCCAGGAAGTTTCAATAAGATAGTTAGTTACTTGGGCGAATTGTACAAGAGTCTCTTGCAAAGAAGTTTCCCTGCACCGTGAAAGAATGCTAAAGTGTTAATAATTGGTAAAAGGCAAGATAAGGATCCAATGATATCCAAATCCTACAGACCAATTTCTCTTTTGAACGTTCTTGGCAAGATATCTGAAAAACTATTAAGCAGAAGATTACAAGATCATAGACTGCTACACGGGATGAGTTCTCATCAGTACTGAAGACATAGTTCATGTGGCGATTTCGTCAGCAACAGATACTCATTCTACGTACGCTCTAACGATTATGATCGATAGTCCCCCTTGTCCGCAGCTAGTGGTCGTGCGGTAGCGTTCTCGCTTCCCACGCCCGTGTTCCCAGGTTCGATTCCCGGCGGGGTCAGGGATTTTCTCTGCCTCGTGATGACTGGGTGTTATGTGATGTCCTTAGATTAGTTAGGTTTAAGTAGTTCTAAGTTCTAGGGGACTGATGACCATAGATGTTAAGTCCCATAGTGCTCAGAGCCATTTGAACCATCGATAGTCCTGGCGCTTTCGATTACCTATGGTGGCCATCTTTCTTTGGTCAGCTTAGGGATTTGGAGCGTCCAGAAGCGCAGTGCAACTGCCTGAGAGATTATTGCCACGAATGACATGCTTCTTTAACATGCCCAGGAAAAAAAATAACGAAGACCACAAGAAAAGGCTGACCGGCGCGATCGTTGTATGGTCCCCAGTTTTGGGTTTTAACAGTGGCGCCCGTACTACAGAAGTTACAAGATAATTGTAACAAAAGTGGACCGGTAGCATTTTCAAATGACGTGTTGTTTATTTACGTGGTGACTCCAGAAGAATTATACAGGGCGATTTTTTCCACCGTGTGCAAACTCTAGAGATCGATCGATAGGAGGATACGGAACAAAAAAGTTCTAATGAACGTCCAGAAATGCGTGGTTTCTATGCTAGAGGCCATTTATTCAAGCATACTTTGTTACACAGACTACCGTCTAATATGCGTTGTACCACGCAGTCGCAGTTATAGTATGCATGGTTTCCTCCTAGAGGGTGTACTGTTCCTCATCCTTCATGCGCTAGCGCCCTCTCCTGCCATAGTAATAGGTAATGTTGTGTCCGATTCACTTCTCGTGCTGACTCACCTTGTAGTGGTTGTGATATAGTGTTGCACACAACGGTTCCGCATTCGAATAGAGAGCTTACCAGCATGGTGTTGACTTACAGAAAGGCAAATGGTAACGGACGGCTGGTAGCAAGGTTGTATCAGGAGACCTATCCCGGCCGACAACAACCACAGCACTGAATGTTTGCAGTAGTGTTTCGCCGTTTGTCTGAGTCAGGGTCGTTTCACGAAGCAGGAAATCCATAAGGACGTACCCGAAATGTTCGGACGCCAGATTTGGAGGAAAACGTGAATAACACAGGGGAAGGTGACCGTCGCGTCAGTACCAGGCAGTTAGCCCGCCAGTACAGGGTAATCAGACGACCGTATGGAACATTCTCCATGACAGTTGTTACTAACGTTATCACTTACAACGTATGAAGGGCTTACTAGCGATAGACTTTACACATAGGGAGCAGTTTTTTGAGTGGTTTCTTCACCAGGCAACCACGATTCCGGGATTTGTGTCATCCATCCTATTCACAGATGAGGCCACCTTTACGCGGAGTGGTATCTTCAACTTTCATAACAGTCATCTGTGGGAGTGTATGCAGAAGCGCCATAGTATGGTGACAGCAAATCATAAGCATCGGTGCAGCCAGAATATGTGGACCGGGATAATTGGCGACCGTATTTTGGAATCAAACTTCCTTCCACGTCGCCTAAAAGGCTGGAAATATCGGCGTTTCTTGCGGGTGACTTGGCGTCCGCTGCAGGAAGAAGTACCATTCATGATCCGAAGAATTATGCGGCAGCTACATGGTGGTGCTCCAGCCCAGTTCGCCGTTAACGTCCGGAAGTATGTCAATCATGTCTTCCCTGCTCGATGGATCGAATGAGAGGATCCAGTCGCATGGTCCGCTTGTTTACCCGATCTCAACCCGTTCGATTTCTGGTTATGGGACCCTCTCAAAAGTATCGTGTATGCAGAGCTCATTCCAGATGTCGAGCAACTGGAGCAGCGTATTCTCGCTGCCTTTGACACTGTTCGGATGCAGTCTGGCGGATGTGAACGTCTGAGATATAACATGCTAAGGTGCGTACACGCATGCGTTGGGGTGTATGGAAACCATTTTCAGCATATACTGTAACTGTGGATACACGGTACAGCGTGTATTAGACCGCAGTCTCTGTAATAATGTATAATTGAATAAATGGCATCTAGCATGGAAACCTTGCATTCCCGGACATAAGTTCATTAGACCTTTTTCGTTCCGTATCCTCTCATCTATCAGCCCCTAGAGTCTGTACATGATGGAAAAAATTCACCCTGTAGAAGGCTGCTGTCGAAGTGTTAAATTGTCATTAGCATCTCACAAAACAACGTTACTGCTGCAGAATGGGAACCTAGTAAGAAACCCTAAAATAAAATTAAATGATGTAACGATTCGAAGAAACGCAGCAACGAGACAGGTAGGGGTAATTCTGGACGAATGTCGCAACTTTGCACATCATATGGAGGAAGCAGGTGGAAAAGGTGTAAGTGTGATGAATGAAATTATAACAACTGGAAATTGCCAATTTCGGCTTCCCCTTGTAAACAGTGAGAGTATACCACCAATCTATATTAGCATCAGTACAGGCTATGGTGCGAGCGTTTGGGCTCATATATTGCAGCAAGTGAAGCCAGCCTCTTTAGTGAGAAGAGTTCGAAGAGTGCTACTGAGATTAATGAGTGTCTACTGCACTGCCCAGAATGATGCTTTATTAGTAATTCTTAAATATGCTCACTGAAATGGAAATCAGAGAAAAGGGGAGCCTTTTTATTGGTTAAAGAAAGGGAATCAAATGGAAATACGAAGGGTGCTTGGACTTGAGGTCAGTTCGAAAAACGTAATAAAAAATCGCCTATTACAACTGTGGCAAAATGAATGGGACACTTCAGGCACATGCAGGAAAAGATATGAATTTCTCCCTCACATTACTTTTCTAGAAGAATGGAAAATGACCACTATGAGAAAATTCGAGAGATTAGAGCAAGTACATAGATTTATCGACATTTATTATTGCCACGCGCCATTCATGAGCAGAGCAGCAGAGGAGAGGATCAGTTAGTGGTACCAAAAGTACTCTCAGCCACACACCGTTAGGTGCCTTGCGGAGTATTAAAAAAAATGGTTCAAATGGCTCTGAGCACTATGGGACTTAACATCTGTGGTCATCAGTCCCCTAGAACTTAGAACTACTTAAACCTAACTAACCTAAGGACATCACACACGTCCATGCCCGAGGCAGGATTCGAACCTGCGACTGTAGCAGTCGCGCGGTTCCGGACTGAGCGCCTAGAACCGCTAGACCACCGCGGCCGGCTTGCGGAGTATTGACGCAGATGGTATCCAGTGAGTCTGAGCCATAAGAGAGCGTCTCGGAGATGCTGAAGAAACTGAACTGGCAGACGCATGACTAAAGATGCAGACTAACCCTTGAGGTTCCACTTACAAAATTTCAAGAACCAGCCTGAAGGGAGGAGTCAAGGAATGTACTAGAACCCCAACTTATCTGTCCACTAGGGACCGCGAAGAAAAGAATGGACTGGTTATATCACGCACAGAGGTGTTTAAAAAATAAGTTCTGCCGAGCTCCATAAAAGAGTAGAAGAATGGAAAGTATGCTGTGCCATACATTTCACAGTAGTCTACGTAGATGTTGATGCAGGTTAATGGTCCAAACGCTGATACATTATATTACAACAAGATTCGGTCTACAACCCAGAAGGAATACATGCAAATTGACATAGGTCATGAAAGCAAATTAAATTACGAAATATATTTTATTGTTGACAGTACGCAGCATACTTCCTCTGTTGAGTCAAACAGATAGAACAGTCATAGATGTTCGCAAAATTATATCAGCGCCACTGGAACTGGCGATGTCTTAAAGTCCAGGAAATTGGTGGGTCTTTCGGTGCAGAAATGATATATAAACTAAATTAAACTCCGTCCGAAGAGGCCTTGAAAGGCCCAACGGTACTGACCTGCCGCCGTGTCATCCTCAGCCCACAGGCGTCATTGGATGCGGATATGGAGGGGCATGTGGTCAGCACACTGCTCTCCCGGCCTTTGTCAGTTTACGAGACCGGAGCCGCTACTTCTGTCAAGTAGCTCCTCAGTTTGCCTCACAAGGGCTGAGTGCACCCCGCTTGCCTACAGCGCTCGGCGGACCGGATGGTCACCCGTCCAAGTGCTAGCCCAGCCCGACAGAGCATAACTTCGGTGATCTGACGCGAACCGGTGTTACCACTGCGGCAATGCCTTTGGCAGAAATAATATAGACAGTAAAAAGTGTTTATACAGTATTTGGATCTATAGTACATAACAAAATGGCTGAAACGGTCATTCCAACTTACTTGCAAATTATCTATCTAACTGCTTCCAGGGACAAGAAAATTTTGCTTTCAGATTTTGAATAGTTATGGATCCTACTTAGAAACTTAAAAGGCTGTCATAATCTACTCATTACGAGGTATAATCTTATATTAATGATTTAACACAATAAATGGAGTATTAGAGTTATAAATGGTGTATATGTCTTGAGGTAGCGTAACTTACGCCGCGCAAATTATGTTGCATACAGGTTTGTTTTGATGTTCTCTAACGTCACAAATCCTTCCACAAATTACTGCACATTTCAATGCTGGGTCACCAACAAGTGTCAGCGTGCGAACAAGTCAACAAAATATCATCGATATGGGCTTCCGGAGCCCACTCATGTACCCTTGATAACTGCACGACACAAGGCTTTACGCCTCGCCAGGGCTCGTCAACACCGACATTGTATTGTTGATGACTGGATACATGTTGCCTGGTCGGACGAGTCTCGTTTCAAATTGTATCCAGCGGATGGACGTGTACGGGTACGGAGACAATGTCATGAATCCATGGACCCTGCATGTCAGCAGGGACTGTTCAAGCTGATGGAGACTCTGTAATTGCGTGGGGCGCTTGCAGTTGGAGTGATATGGCATTCCTGATACGTCTAGATACGACTCGGACAGCGACACGTACGTAAGCATCCTATGTGGTCATTTGCATCCATTCATGGCCATTGTGCATTCTGAAAGACTTGGGCAAATTCCAGCAAGACAATAAGACATCCTACACATCCAGAATTGCTACAGAGTGGCTCCAGGAACACTCCTTTTAGTTTAAACAATTATGCATGCCACCAAACTACATAGACATGAACATTATTGAGTATACCAGGGATGCGTTCCCCAGCTCAATTCGCACACATTTCGTAGACGCTACTTAGATATACTACTGAACGTACCTGCTAATTCATACTACTGTACGATACATAGTGCAAGAGATGTAACGTCATAAACGTTTAGATGCATGAAACCCTAGATTTTCTTAAAACGCTGTGTAAATTACCCACCCTATATTCATCCAGTGTTTGATAATGATAAACTTTAAACAAAATTTCAAGCTGTTTTATACACGGGAGGTCGATTATTTAAAAAAGAGGGTGGCGATTTAATGGTGTATATGGAATACAAAGCAAGTTAGCTCCAGACCCAAAAAAAGAGTTACTAAAAATATTTCACTTTTCACTTTAAGAATAGTCTTTCATTTCATCACTGATCTCCGCATTGTATTACGGCCCTCTGTTCAGCTTTTTGCGCGCTTCAACGAAACACGCCACCTACTAGATTATTTTCCATCTACCCGTTTTTATACGCCACTGTTCGTTTCCCTGCCTTCAGGGAGCTTATTTTCGGAAGGTTCCGTTTCGTTGGCGCTCATTATTCACGTGGCTTCCCTCGACTTCACGTTTCCGGCGCGCGTTTTTCCGCAGAGCTAAAGGTCCAGTCCGCCTCCTTTATCTATCGCGTGCCCCTCGGCTCAGTCCTGCAGGAAACCAGTAATTGCTGAATACATTAAGCTAAATATTTAAAGGGTTTTCAAGACATTCTTTAAGGAAGTCGTACTTTCTTCGGCTCTTGACAGTTTGTTCCATATGTCAGCTGATATTTTCTACCGAGTCGGGAATGCACAGTAATATCTTTCTGATGCTGTGAAGCCACGCATCTAGTCAGGCGTGGATCCAAGAGGCGTGTCTTGAGCGTCATGACCTTCCCTCCCTCCTCCTCCTCCACAAAAAAAGGGTGGCACGATTTTATATACGAGGGTGAGTCAAATGAAAACCTTAAATGTGTAACAACAAAGCGAAATTTCGCGCCGTTATCCTGTAAGTTGGTAAGCGTGCTACAAACAGCGTGCAGAATGGCCTGTAGGTGGCAGCATAGTGCAGATGCCCACATACCGTCGCAGTATCAGTATAAAGATGGGCGCCCCACTTGCGACCTGTGTGGTGTCACCGCCAGACACCACACTTGCTGGGTGGTAGCCTTTAAATCGGCAGCGGTCCGTTAATATACGTCGGACCCGCGTGTCGCTACTATCAGTGATTGCAGACCGAGCGCCGCCACACGGCAGGTCTAGAGAGACTTCCTAGCACTCGCCCAGTTGTACAACCGATTTTGCTAGCGATGGTTTACTGACAAAATACGCTCTCATTTGCCGAGACGATATTTTAGCATAGCCTTCGGCTACGTCATTTGCTACGACCTAGCAAGGCGCCATTATCAGTTACTATTGATTTTGTGAATCTTGTACCGTCCAGACCGACGTTCACCATTAATGGATTAAAGTTAAGTATTCCACCAGCTAATTTCCTTGTCCTGTTCCAGACCTCACGCCAGCCTGCGTGAGCTAAAACGCGTGCCTTTCGGCCTCCTCTAGTAACACGGTGTTGGCTCTCCTGCCAACCAAAACAACCTGCACCAGCGAAGAACAGCGTTCTGTTATTCGGTTTTGCGTAGTGAAGGTGTGAAACCTATTGAAATTCATCGACGAACGAAGGTTCAGTACGGTGATGCATGTTTCCCGCAGCAGCAAGTCTACGAATAGAGTAGAAAGTTCGCAAATAGTGTGACTTCAGTGGGAGATGCTCCTCGTCCAGGTCAGGCACAACGAGTTGTGACTCCACAGAACACCGCAGCAGTTGAAGCCATAGTGAAGGAAAACCACCGAGTGACACTGAATGACAATGCAGCATGTTTACAGATTAGTCATGGGTCAGCACACCACATTTTGCATGATGTGCGCCAGTTTCACAAAGTGTCTGCAAGATGGGTGTCACGGCAGCTGACTCCTGAAATGAGAGAACGACGTGTTGATGCTTGTGAAGAACTTCTTCGGTACTTTGAACGAGAAGGTGATGGCTTCCTTGCAAGAACTGTTGCTGGGGACAAAACCTGAGTTCACTTCCACCAACCGGAAACGAAGAGAGCGAGCAAGGAATGGCGCCATTCCTCATCACCAAACTGATTTCCATATGTTTGGACCACTCTAACACGCAATGGGAGGAAAGAAGTTCCGTTTTGATGAAGAGGTACGCCACGCGGTGCATGAGTGGTTGCGCGGACTACCAAAAGAATTTTTTTCTAAAGGAATTTATGCAATTTGTAAGCGCTGGAAGACTTGCATTGAGCGTGGAGGAGATTATGTTGAAAAGTGATACAGCTTTGTACCACTTCTGCACAGTAAATAATGTTTAAAAAAATATTTAAGATTTTCATTTGACTCACCCTCGCACAACTAATTAAGGAACGAATTCCAAGTTTGGAGCTCAAGTTTTTATTGTTTGTCCCCAGTGATCCATCTTGATTAAGGACCTCAAGTAGAAATACCAGAAAAATATTAATTTACCAGTACTAAAATCTTAAGATGCGACCTAGAGTGCGCTCTGAATACTTCAAAAACGTTGCGCCGCTCCGACCACAGCTGAGCTCCAAAGCATACTACACTGAAGCGCCACAGAAACTAGTACAGATGTCTAATATAGCGTAGGACCCCCGCCAGCACGTACACATGCCGCAACACGACATAACATTGACTCGACTAATGTCTGAAGTAGTGCTGGAGGGTACTAACACCATGAATCCTGCATGACTGTCCATAAATCCGTAAGAGTACAAGTGGCTGACGAACTCTTCTCAACAACACGTTGCAAGGCATCCCAAATATGCTCAATAATGTCCATGTCTTGGGAGTTTGGTGGCTATCTGAATTGTTTAAACTCAGAACAGTGTTCCTGAAGCCACTCCGTAGCAATTTTGGGCGTGTGGGGTGTCGCATTGTCCTGCTGGAATTGCCCAAGTCCATCGGGATTTACAATGGAGATGAAACGATGCATATGATCAGACAGGATACTTACGTACGTGTCACCTGTCCGAGTCGTATCTAGACGTATCACGGGTTCCAAATCACTCCAACTGCACACGCCCCACACCATTACAGAACCTCCACTAGCTTCAACAGTCCCCTGCTGACATGCAGGGTCCATGGATTCATGAGGTTGTTTCCATGCCCCTACACATCCATCCGCTCGATACAATTTGAAATGCCTATTCTCCCTACACAATTTGAAACGAGACTCGTCCGACCAGCAACATGTTTCCAGTCATCAACAGTCCAAAGTCGCTATTGACGGGCCCAGGCGAGGCGTAAAGCTTTGTGTCATGCAGTCGTCAAGGGTACACGAGTGTGCCTTCGGCTCCGAAAGCCCATATCGATGATGTTTCGTTAAATGGTTCGAACACTGACTGTTATTGATGGCCCAGCATTGAAATCTGTAGCAGTTTGCGAAAAGGTTGCACTTCTGTAACGTTGAACGATTCTCTTCAGTCGTCGTTAGTCCCGTTCTTGCAGGGTCTTTTTCCGGCCTCAGCGATGCCGGAGATTTGACGTTTTACCGGTTACCTGAAATGGTCGTACGGGAAAATCGCCACGTCATCGCTAACTCGGAAGTGCTGTGTCCCATCGCTCGTGCGCTGACTATAATACCTCATTCAAACTCAAATCTTGATAACCTGCCATTGTAGCAGCAGCAACCGAACTAACAACTGCGCCAGACACTTTTTGTCTTATATAGACGATGCCGAAGGCGGCACCGTTTTCTCCCTTTTTACATATCCCTGTTTACATGCCTATACCAGTTTCTTTTGCGCTTCAGTGTAAACGACAAAATTAAGATTAACCAACTGTCTCAATTTCACACCGTCATTTATAAAAACTGCACACTTAGCAAATTCACTGAAAATAAATTAAAATAGTCTTACTTACATTACATTTTGTTTTGTATAGGAAACGACGAAATACATTTGTTAAATCGCAGAGCTGGTGCTTCACCTCGTAGAATTGATCAAGCTTGTTTTCTCTTAATTTTTAGTTCCATGACTGGTCTGACGAGGCCCGCCACGAATTCTTGAATTCCTCCTCTGCACCAACTTCTTCATCTCAGAATAGCTCTTGTACTGTATGCGCACAACTATTTGCTGAATGCATTACAATCTCTGCCTTCCCATACAGCTTTCATCCCCTACAGTTCCCTCTAGTTCCATGAAGGTTATTCCCAATTGCATTAACAGATGTCCCGTCATCCTGCTCCTTCTTCTTGTTAGTGTTGTCCATATGTTCCTTTCTTCTCCGATTCTGCAGAGAATCTCCTCTTTCTTAATTCTCCTGTAGCACCAAGTCTCAGACGCTTCGATTCTCTTCTGCTCTGGTTTTCCCACTGTCCACGGTTCTCTATCACACAATTCTGTGCACCAAACGTACATCCTCAGAAATTTCTTCCTCAAATTAAGGCCTATTTTGATACTAATAGACTTCTCTTGGCCAGGAATGCCCTTTTCGCCTGTGCCAGTCTGATTTTGATGTCCTTCTTGCTCCGTCCGTCGTTGGTCACTTTGTTGTCAGATAGCAGGATTCATCTACTTCGTACTATTAATCCTGATGTTAAGTTTCTCGCTGTTCTCATTTCTGCTACTTCTCATTGTTTCCGTCTTTCTTCGATTTTCTGCGCAGTGGTTAGCACACTGGACTCGCATTCGGGAGGACGACGGTTCAATCCCGTCTCCAGCCATCCAGATTTAGGTTTTCCGTGATTTCCCTAAATCGTTTCAGGCAATGCCGGGATGGTTCCTTTGAAAGGGCACGGCCGATTTCCTTCCCAATCCTTCCCTAACCCGAGCTTGCGCTCCGTCTCTAATGACCTCGTTGTCGATGGGACGTTAAAACACTAACCACCACCACCACCACCTCTTCGATTTTCTCTCAACCCATATTCTGTACTAATTGAACTGTTCATCCCATTCTTGATTTTTCTTTAGTCTTGCTTCCATTATCAGCCGCAAAGTCCGAACTGCCTCTTTGGTGGCTCTACCTGAGCCGTACACGGCTCGCGGTCATCCCGTTTATTGCTCATCGTCTTGTTTTTTGGGTTCACTCGCCTCGTTTTTTTTAATTAGATTTACTGGCGTCACTAGGTTGCTGGTTTACATGCCCGTGAGTGGCAGCAGCAGCGCTTATCGATAAGTGCACTGTCGTACTATCTCTGGAGCGACCGCTAGCATTTCCGGGTCGTCGTGTGTCTGGAGTTCAGTCGGAGACAGAGCGCCAGTGAGGTGCGGACAGCCAATACTCGCCGACCGCTGGGTACACACATGCACTGTCAGACAGAAGAAGACTTGAGCAGGGACAACCATTGGTTGGTCTTTCGGTTGGTCGTCTCATTGGATGACGGGTATCTGGTCTTCCGATCGCTTCTGGGCTCCTTCAATTGATCATTGTGCAGGACTTTGTTCGATTCCTTCCTTGTGCAGAGATGTCGTAGCCAATGAACAAGTGTTACCTCTTCATGGTTGGGTCTGAGCCAGTGTGCCCGGGTCGCCGTGTCTCCGAGTTCCAGACAGGCATCGAGTTGAATCGCGATGGAGCAGCAGTGAGCTCCAGACAGCCAAGACTCACCCAACCGTTGCTGACACACATGACTTGAGTAGGGACGACCTTGGTTGGTCGTTCGGTCGGCTGTCTCATCGGACGGCGTGTATTTGGTCGCCGACCGCATATGGAAACTCTGTGTGTGTCGACTTGTGATTCGTCCTTGTTGTTCCACAGTGATTCGTTTTAGGATTGTCGGAGTTGTTGGTGGAAGTGTCTGTGTGGAACTGTGTGTAGCTTGTGTGATTTGCACTGAGCAGTTATGAATGCTGTCTGCGTACTAGAGTGGGCACTTGGTCGGTTGCGATGGAGCAGCGAGGAACTCTCCACAGCGTGATTTCAGGCCGGGACTGCTGGCACCATGCACACGCTGTCGGAGTTCTGTGGCATTAGCTGCGAGAGCTGCATAGTTCGTCGCCCAAGGAACTATCATACTGGAGTGGAGTAATCAGTGAAACTGTTATGAAATCTCAACTGCTGTGACATCTCTTCGTTGATTGCTGGTTGTTGCTTCCTGGGCTGTCCCCTCAAGCAACAATGTGATGCCGGAGTCGACAAAATTTTGTAGCCGTCTTCTTGTACGGTGTTTAACTTTTGAAATGATTAGAATTTATTAGTGAAGTGCACCATCGGTATCTTCTGCCTTGTGGCCGTTAACGTTCTGGTTACCTGCCCTAGCCGTTGGCAGTGTGTTTTCCTTGCCGTGTTGAAGGTATCTGGCACGGCGTGTAGTTTGACAGCCTGATATTGTTCTCCCTTTTTCTTTGAGTGGTTATTGTGCCTCGACTGTGGTGAGACGCCAGTTATTAAGACATAGTCCTGCTGCGATCCTCGTCATCACTGATTTTTGGCTGTCGTTTCGTTGGTCGGGTGGAAGGGAATTGGTTAGGTTGTTGATTAGTTCTTCAACCGTCCCTAGGTCGTGCTGCCTCCCGATTATTTTGCGCTACGCTTGGCGGCCTGTCTCACCTAAACAGTTGTTAGAGTTTCCTCCCCAGGCCGGGCCCTGGAACACGTTTGAGCACCACTTTTTGGTTCTTTGTGATTGTGATTTTCCTTTGTCACAAGCTCTGTGCCAGGCCTTTAGCTGTGTATTAATTTGGTCTGTTCTATGTTCAGTATACGGCCTTCAGCTGAACCTTACGTGAAGTATTTTAAGATTAGGCCTTCACCCGTGTTTATTTAAAATTGTTGTTTGCTCTGTATTTAGGCCTTCAGCTGCATTTGTTTTAAAATCTGTGGCTTTCGGCCATAATGTGTAAATTCCTGTGTGTAAGGTTTCTCTTTAATTATCTTGTATCCTTCAGCTATACTGTGTAAATGCTTATCTTAAGGTTTGTCTTTAAATATTTTGAATAATAGTTTGGGCCTTCAGCCATCAAGATAATTCAAGTTTTCCTAAGATGGTTTTCTGTTGTACTGTGTAAATGCTTGCCTTTAAAGGTCGTCTTTTATTGTGTTGAAAATTTATTTGGGCTTTCAGCCGAGGAATTAACTGAAATTTTCCTTGATATGGCTTTTAGCCGAAAATTGTAAATGCTTTCCTTTTAAAGAATTTCCTTTGAAGATCTGAAATATTATTTGGGCCTTTAGCCGAGAAGATATTTTAATTTTACTTAAGTAAGGTCTTCAGCTGTTTCTCTAAAACCTTGTTTTAAAAGGAATTATTTAAACTTTATTATTGAGAAGTTAATTGGTTTTCGAGGAATAAAGTTGTGTGTTCTTGTGTAACTAACAGTAACTGATCTTGGCCGCTTTCCACAACCTGATCCGCTCTGTCCTGCGAAATCAGACTTAAGTACCTCTCCTAACGCCAAACTGATCGTCGTCAAACACACTCTCAATTTGCCTTTCCATTCTTCTGTATATTATTCTTGTCAGCAACTTGGATGCATGAGCTATTAAGGTGATTGTATGATAAATCTCGAAGCAGACCTAGGAATTGTGTGGATGATATTTTTCCGAAAGTCAGACGGTATGTCGCCAGACTCGTACATTCTACACACAAACCATAATAGTCGTTTTGTTGCCACTTCACCCATTGACTTTAGAATTCTGATAAAATATTATCTATTCCATCTGCCTTATTTGACCTTAAGTCCGCCAAAGATCCCGGTCTATTCCAAATAGACTCCTGTTTCTTCTTCTACCACACCAGACAAATCTTCCCCCTCACAAAGGCTTTCAGTGTACTCTTTCCACCTATCCGCTCTCTCCTCTGCATTTAACAGTTGAATTCCCGTCAAACTCTCAATCTTACCACGCCGGCTTTTAACTTCATCGAAGGTTATTTTGACTCTCCCATACGCGGAGTCAGTCCTTCCGATAATCATTTCTTTTTTGATTTCTTCATATTTTTCATGTAGCCAATTCGTCTTAGCTTCCCGGCACTTCTTATTTATTTCATTCCTCAGCGACTTGTATTTCTGTATTCCCGAGTTTCCCGAAACATTTTTGTATGTCCTCCTTTCACCGATCAACTGAAGAATTTCTTCTGTTACTCATAATTTCTTCGTAATTACCTTCTATGTACCAATGTTTTTCTTTCCAGCTTCTGTGATGGCCCTCTCTGAGATGCCCCTTCCTCTTCGACTGTATTGCCTGGTGAGCTATTCTTTGTTTCTGTATCTATAACCTTAAAGAACTTCAGCCGTATCTCGTCATTCCTTAGTACACCCGTATCTCACTTCTTTGAGTAATTATTCTTCCTGAATAATGTCTTAAACTTCAGCCTACTCTTCATCACTACTATATTGTGATCTGAGTCTATACCTGCTCCTAGGTACGCCTTACAATGCAGTATCTGATTTCGGAATCTCTGTCTGACCATGATGTAATGTAACTGAAATCTTCCAGTATCACCCGGCTTTTTCCAAGTAAACCTCCTCCTCTTGTGATTCCTGAACAGAATAATCGTTATTACTAGCTGAAATTTATTTCAGAACTAAATTAGTCTTTCTCCTCCCTCATTCCTTGTCCCAAGCCCATATTCTCTCGTAACCTTTTCTTCTACTCCTTCTCCTACAACAGCATTCCTGTCCCCCATGACTATTAGATTTTCATCTCCCTTTACGTACTCTACTACCCTTTCAGTATCCTAATACACTTTCTCTATTTCATTTTCATTTTCTGACATCAGCATGTACTCCTGAACTATCGTTGTCGGTGTTGCTTTGCTGCCGACTCTGATAAGAACAACCCTGTTAGTGAACTGTTCACAGCAACACACTCTCTGCCCTACCTTCCTATTCATAAAGAATCCTATTCCTGTTGTACCATTTTCTGCCGCTGTTGATATCACCCTATGCTCAATCTATCAGAAATCCTTGTGATCTTTCCATTTCTGTTCACTGACCCCCTACTATATCTAGGCTGAGAGTCTTTGCATGTCCCTTTCCAGATCTTCTAGCGCCCTTACCACGTACAAGCTTTTGACATTCCACTACCTGGCTTGTAGAACGTTATCCTTTCTTCTTCTTCTTTCGAATGGACCTACTTTGGACCACGCTTGTTCAACTGTTGCCCAGTACTGTCTCATCCGCTGCCGATGTAATTCCTTCCTTTCTTCTGTCCAGGGTGTACCTTTCCATTGGGGCTTTTCCTGAAATCCTCGGCCTCCCTTCAGGGTTCATCGCACAGACTGTCTGTTCTGGAGATGAGTTATTCCTAATTCTGTAATGCCATGTTCAGTTTGTGTCAGCCAAGTGGTGCGAACCTTCTTGTTTTGCCAGAAGGTGAACAGATGGTTGGTCAATCTGTTGGAGGCAATCTTGCAACATGGCTATAGAAAGCTGCCTTTCGTTTCCTTGCAGACTCAGAGAGCCTCTCGATATGTTGGCAGAGCTCCGAGTTACGCCGCCTTCTAAATTCCCCATCTTCTTCTACCGGGCCTAGGATCTTCTTGAGGATTTTCCTCTCTCTCACTTCCAGTTTCTCCATCAGACTTCTCCGGTTCGTGGCAAGACATTCCATAGCATACAGGGCTTCTGATGGTATGGCTGATCTGTAGTGCTTAAGTTTCAGGTAGTGTGACAGGCATTTTTTGTTGTAGGTGTTCGTAGTCAGTCGATAGGCTAGTTCCAACTTATGACTCTCATGGATAATAACGTTTTTTCTGATAAGTTGGGTTCAATCCTTTCGCCGAGATACTTAAACTTCTCAGTTCTTTTGATGTTTCTTTGGTTTAGTAACATCTCTCTGTTAGCTTCTTTGATGTTGCTGAAGAGCTCTGTTTTCTCCAGCGACACTTGAAGACCCACTTTTTATCCTTTCGTTAATTATTCAATCTTTTTCTAATGGTCACCTCCACTTTGGCAGTTCCCTCCCAGAGATCCGGTTGGGGTACTATTCCGGAAGCTTTAGCCAACGGAAAGGTCCGCATGACACTTTTTTTTTTCAATTACATGTCATATGTACTGTGGATACACGTTACGTGTCGTCAATGCTGTGGGTCTCATTCTCTTCTGAATCCTACTGCTGTTGATCATTGCTTATCTTCCACCTTTATGAGCATATTCCTGCCCCAAGGACAAGACAGTGCTCTGAACCTCTTTGACAAGGCCGTTTGCAGAATGAAGGTGATTTCTAAAGCTAGAAGTCTTCGGCCACCAATGCTGATTATTAATCAAAATTTAAGTAATGGTGGGTTTCAAACCCAGGATCTAGGACGTTTTGATTACCAATCAAAGATGCTACTCCTGACCACTTACTGCCTTGATGCCTTTCATTCAACATAATGAGGAACATTAATGAATAAAACCTTTCCCTTGTTTATTCTCATTTGCTATAAACGTTAGCGATATGTTGCACAGTTTTCAACTCATATATATGGCATATAGATGTAACAATGACAACAAATTTACACATCTTTTAATAGAAAAACATTAAGGAGAATGATTGGATTTTCTGTGAAAGAGTTTGAAACAGCAAGATCGATGTACTGATTGTGTTTATTCACTACATCTGCTTTTCCAGTGCCTGCATTGGGGTATCTATGTAGATAAAATTTTATCCGATATGAGGCAGTGATCATATCAACTGAACCACTTGATCAGACTTGGTATTGACTTGGGATTCTGTATTTTTGACCTCATCAAGGTACTGAGCTTAACTACTGTTACTAACCAAAAAAAATGGTTCAAATGGCTCTGAGCGCTGTGGGACTTAACATCTGAGGTCATCAGTCCCTTAGACTTAGAACTACTTAAACCTAACTAACCTAAGGACATCACAAACGTGCGGCTGGTCCCGACGGAGGTTCGAGTCCTCCCTCGGGAGTGGGTGTGTGTGTTTGTCCTTAGGATAATTTAGGTTAAGTAGTGTGTAAGCTTAGGGACTGATGACCTTAGCAATTAAGTCCCATACGATGTCACACACATTTGAACATTTGACATCACAAATACGTGAATGCCCGAGGCAGGATTCGAACCTGCGACCGCAGCGGTCGCGCGGTTCCAGACTGAAGCGCCTAGAACCGCTCAGCCATACCGGCCGGCACTGTCACTAACACCCTTGTGCTCACTTCCGGCTGTCTTGTCAAGACAATAGAGTCTCTGCTAGAGACAACCTACATTTCAGAAGTTCTGTAATGTATTCTGCAGTCTGGTTTTCACAACAGAACTCTCTGTACAGAACCAAGACCGGAGTGGATGGCTATGCTCAACATGGTTGCTCCCAGCAAGGCATTCCAGTGCTGAGGACGCACGTTGTACTTCTTGCAGTATATGTCAGCCCTCAGAAGTGGAACTTGACCTCCTGAAAGAAAGCATGAGGCACCAGGAAGCTCGCACCATGTTAGGCTGCACTGACCAAGTGTCGAATGGTTTCCTGCTGTGGGCGGAGTGAGTTGGAAGGTGGTTCATTAGTGGAAAGGCGCTTAGTCCAAGAAGGAAGACCACCCAGTAAGTGGTGGAGACACAGATTCGTACTGTGTGCTTGCAGAATCATATGGCCTTATCATCGTGCATGCCCTTTCCTGTGGTTGGTGCTACCAGACTGGAACGACTTCTCTGGTACCGCGCGCCGCGCAATTTGAATTCGCGCCAGACGTCACAGACGTGGAAGACCCATAGAGGTCTCTGCACCATCGCGCCGTAAGCTGTGTAGGCGCGCGCCTCCTGGTCCGCTTTTAGTGTGAGGGCGCCACAGTGGAACATGTGGTCCCAGCGGCCAATAGCGGCGCCCCCGATAGCGTACTTAAACGCCTGCCTCTCGCCCATTCAGATCGCTCCAAAACCCAGGCGATCATTGTAGGCAAAACCACCCCTTCCTTCCGCCTCCTTGACTTCTATCTCACCATCTATGGCCGTCCTATCGCCCTCACTCCCACTCTTAAGTACCTTGGCGTCACCCTCGACCGTCGCCTCTCCTGGACTCCCCATCTCCGGACAATCCAAGCCAAGGCACACTCCCGACTCCATCTCCTCAAGCTCCTTTCTGGCCGTACGTGGGGTCTCGACCCCTCCACTATCCTCCACACCTATAAATCCCTCATCCGCCCTATCCTTTGTTACGCCCATCCGGCCTGGATCTCCGCCCCCCCCCCTTCCTTTTATAAATCCCTCCAAATCCTTGAACGCCATGCTCTCTGCCTCGCCTATCGCATCCGTCTCCCCTCCCCCACGCGGATCCTGTATGATATCATCCCCTTCCCCCACCTCCTCCTCTTCCTTGAAAGGATACAGATCCTGTACACCTCCCGCAAACTCGATCCTCCTCATCCGCTTGTCTCACCAATCGTCTCCCACCCCCGCCCACTGCCGCGCCTGTATTCCCACGTCCCACTCGGTCTCCATTTCTCCACCCTCCTTACCCTCTCCCAAGGTGGCTTCCGCCAGCTCCCTGATGATGTCCTCCTCCCCTCCATCTACCCCTCCTATCCTCCCCCCCCCACTTCCTGTGTCCTTTCCTTCAGGCACCCTCCCTCCCGTCTCTTCCCTTCCCTTCTCTTTCCTTTTCCCCCCGTCCCCTCCACCACTCTTCCCTCGGGCCTTCCCTCCCCCTTCCTCCCTCCCCCTCTCTCCTCTGCCCATGGCATCTCTGCTCTCCCCTCTCCCTCTCCCATTCCCGTTCCTCCTCCTCCTCTCTTGGCAGGTCCCCGGACTCGCACATGCTCAGTGAACATTCGCACGCCGGAGATCATCGCCATCAGTGTTTCGTGTGTGTGCCTTCGTTTGTGTGTAGTGTTGTTCGCCGTCACACCACCACCGTTCACGTGCCGTCGCCATCATCCATGTTATGTGCACCGTGTCACCTAGTGTTGGTGATGTTTCTCGTCCAGCGTGAACGGCTCCATGTTTTTTCGATATTTAGTGTCTACATTTTTTGCCCACCGTTTTGACTGTCTTCTCTGTGCCACCTTTATGTACTACTTGTTGTCAGACTCAAGGCTGAAGAGCGGCGTATTGTGCTGCTGACAGCCCGCCTTTGTATAAGGTGTTTAAAATCACAATAAAGAAAAAGTTAAAATCACAATAAAGAAAAAAAAAGAGCTCATCCAGTCAGTCTCATCTCGCGTACGTAGGTTTACACCTCGCTTCACGCTAGACAGCTTACTTCCTTGTTCTGTGTACCAGTAGACGTGTATGTTTTATTGTGACTCCGTTGTTCGCTCTTGTTGTATTCGTTCTGTCCATCGTTGGTTGTGTCCGTCCTGTCCTGTTATGTTGTTGTTCACGGGCTTCTCCGCAGGTCCCATAGCGCTTTCCGTCATTGCTACCCCGCGACTGTCTTGGCCGCAGTTACAACATTTCGTCTAGAAACTACGAGTATTTATATCGGTTAGGTGCTCAAGTGTTGTTCAGATATCCTTTATCTGTGTATTGCACTGCTTCACCTGGCTCTGCTCGCAATGTGTAGACGTCCTGGATGCCGTAACTGTCATGCCAGTGTCTTGGATCTCAGTTGTTTCTAAACACTCTCAGGTCTGCTGTGGCACCGCAACTACTTTCTTAGTAGCGCCCAAAAATAGTGGCTGCACAACACACCTGCCCTCAGCAAACTCAGCCTCTGGATCTCTGCCTTGTTATATCTGCAAAGACTCAACATACATGAACAACAGTGTACAATACATCCAGTTCCTTCCTATGTACAAGTGAGCTTCAACCACTGGGTTCAACAGCTGTGAATTCGTCGTTATAGCCCACTGGATTTTCATTTGTGTGTATCTATTAATCTCTCTGAAATCTCCATCAGAACTAACAGAATAGTGTTACGAATATTCCGCTCTTGGTCACAACTACTTGGCAGTACTTCTCAGTAAGTTGGTCTTATAGACTCCTAACAAAATTACACAGCAGAATGCAAATGCTAGTCTTGTTGGGACTTCTACAACATAGTGGTTGTCGTCTCACAAATGGTTACTTAAAGGTACCATGCCCTCAGCCTCATCAGCGCTCTATCGAACAAGTCACGAATTGTCAAAACAGCTTAGATACTAGGCGACATATTCCCCATCTTTATTTACATTAAATGCTCATGAAAAATAAGTCTTTAACGTTTCGTATCCCACTTCTGACACCAACTGTAGTGGCCTGGTGTAGGTATACTCTACGGTGGCAGGGTTGGGCAGTGGCGGTAGGTCGTTGTCAGGGTCTTGGCCGTTGACACACATGAAAATATCACCAGTAGTGAAACATTTTACACTCAAGCGACAACACTCATAGCACTGTTTCACGGATTCCACACCTCCATTTAATGCATGATGAGGACAGCACATGGAGGACCACTGAGGCCAGCGTGCATGACATGAGCGACTGCAAGAAGGCTGAAGACAATAGTCTGTGCAGTGGAACATGCACCAGATAGGCACAGCTCGGCTGCTTGCGGTAAATCGTACCAGCGGCGCGGAGGGCCACTGTAACTTTTACAGGAGATGCCAGCCCTCAGGAGCGGGACTCTACCTGGTTGTCAAAGTCACACAGTGCCAGGACGCCCGCACAAGCGTACGGGGGAGAGAGGGGGGAGGGGGGGAGAGAGGGGGAAGGGGGGAGTGGTAGGCTGCACGGACTTGGTCTCGAAGGCTTGCCCTCTAGGACAGAAGTCTGCTGCGGTGGAAGTGAGCTGAAAGGAGGTTCACCAGTGGCAGGGCGCCACGTCCAAGTAGATGGACTCAGAGCCTGCAGTTGGGTGGATGGTGCTGAAGACCCAAACTTGTGGTCGCCGCTTGCGTAACCATATCGCCCTGTCGCTTGGCGTAGCCCTCTCCTCCTAGTTGATTCTGCCAAACTGGAAGACGTTTGGTTAATTATACTGTTTCGGTGCTCATTTGCTGTGTCTATGAACTACTTCTAACCATGTACAGTGTAACAAGTCTATCACTCGAATGTGTGGAAACCGGCTGTTCAATGCTGCAGTAGCCCCGATCTTTTGCTGCGCCGTCGGTATTGCGATGCTCGGCCCAGCTGTGCTACTTTCATAGCAGCGCCTAAAGAATACTGGCTGCGTTATATATTTATGAAGAACATTAAACACTTCGTCCAATTTTTGGTTCTGAACCGCGTTTCCTAACACTCAACCTGATCATGGATGTTTACACCACTCCATTTTGGAATTACAGAACGACATTCTGCCGGCCGGGGTGGCCGAGCGGTTCTAGGCGCTACAGTCTGGAACCGCGCGACCGCTACGGTCGCAGGTTCGAGTCCTGCCTCGGGCATGGATGTGTGTGATGTCCTTAGGTTTAAGCAGTTTAAAGTTCTAGGGGGCTGATGACCTCAGCAGTTAAGTCCAATAGTGCCCAGAGCCACTTTTTTGAACGACATTCTAAGAGTACATAGGCCCATGTGGACCGACCGTCCATCTTACACCAGCCTGTAACTTTAATTTTGGCACAACGGCAGTGCAACTGGAGGCAATTTCGGGTCTTCGGTCCGGCGCTTTTGTGACATAGCGGGAACGCCTCTGTGCTTCAGAAATTACTTGAGTTCAAGTGGCTATGGGACTTAACATCTGAGGTAATCAGTCCCCTAGAACTTAGAACTACTTAAACCTAACTAACCTACGGACATCACACACATCCATGCCCGAGACAGGATCCGAACCTGCGACCGTAGCGGTCGCGCGGTTCCAGACTGAAGCGCCTAGAACAGCTCGGCCATTGCAGGCGGCAAATTTCTTGAGTGCTAAAATCACCGTCAGATAATTTGCATACTGGGTAACTACTTAAAGAGGAAGGTAGAGATTCATCTTTGTCTAACGAAATGCTACTAAAACCAGAATCATATAAAAAAGAACGAATCTGATCAAAAGGGAATCTGATCTCCTTTTAACCTACATATAACAAAGCTAATGTATATCGAAGGCTCCCCTTAAAAATCTTTACAAAAAACAGTGACAGATCGAGCATAGAATCTGCTCACTGGAGGCATAAATCGTGTAGTAAATACGTAACCTGCACAATCGTTGGAGCACAAATGACTGGAATGTGTATGAAATCTTATGGGACTTAACTGCTAAGGTCATCAGTCGCTAAGCTTACACACTACTTAACCTAAATTATCCTAAGGACAAACACACACACACCCATGCCCGAGGGAGGACTCTAACCTCCGCCGGGACCAGCCGCACAGTCCCTGACTGCAGCGCCTCAGACCACTCGGCTAATCCCGCGCGGCGTTGGAGCACAAATTTAACGCAAAATTACTGTGTGTATACAAATAAATATACATATGTTATAATTATCGACATCACAGTATTATATAAACGCTCATACCCACCAAACTGCCGATACAATTCAATTCAACATAATTACAAACTAATGACATGGTGAGATCGTCTTGGAAAAACTGTTATACGTTCTGTCATCTGCTGAGGCCGAGTGGCAGAAACAATAGAAATACGTAGCACAAAGTACACAATCGTTGCAGGTTGGTTGGAAGCAAGGCAAGTGTAACAGAAAAGAGAGAGAGAGTGAAAAAGAATCAGCACGATCTTGTGAGTTAGGTTAGACGGGGATAACCTGGCTCTAGAAGAAAAATTGTACATCTGATTCCAGTAAACTCGTGTATATTTTTAAAACATAGGCAGTTCGTCCTCGGGTTTTTACAATTAATTTTTAATGTTTTATTGGAATTCGCAGTAATTATCCATCAACTGTCTTTCTGCTCATTCTGTCATCACGAAGACTTTTCATCAGAAACAAACTTCACAGCATTGTTTATACTAATGCCTAACCAATATACCACATACGATAATAAATACTAACTTCTTGCACAGTAATTACAATCAGTTTGAGCAATCCATGAAAGTACTACCGCTGGAACATACATTTTCCCTAGTAAAATACTTTCTGTAGCCTAGATCGCATAAACACTTGTTTATTTTCGACTACCGATTTCGACAGGCTTTACCGCTATCTTCTGGTCTTCAAAAATTGTTACAAAACGTGTTCATTTTGAGTTGGAACCGCATGCCAAGTTGTCGTGTTAGCAGATAAACATCAGAAATTTAAATACATTTTCCTGCTATTTGCGAAGAGGTTTATCTCTTTCTCATCTTATCCACGCTGAGCCGCAATTTTTATAGATTCGAAAACCAGATATTGTTATTTATTTTGGAATTTCACTTAATCTCGTAACAGTGGATATTAATCTGTTACACTTCTCATCAACTTTCTTACCAAATCTTGCGGAAAGCCAATGGAATTTATGATATTCAAGACAATATTCGTCGGTAAATAATTCCTCACAACTCACACAATTCTCTATACTGGCTGTCAAAAGGAATTGTTAAGTAGCAGGAAAGTTAATTTTAGAAAGAGGCACTTCCAGGGGGAGGAAAATAACTTAACAGGTCTTCCTTTTTATTCGTCTCCCTCTCTCTCATATTTTTTTCTTCCACAGAGCATATTGCAATTCTTAAGCTCGTTATAAACTAGAAGACGGGCCAACGGCGAAGAGGCTTTTGACGTAAGCAATTTACATACCATCCATCTTCTCATTAAAATATGAGCAGTCCCTCATAATGAAACAACCGCCCCGTATCTGCTGCGAAGGAAGTCGGGAGCCACGACGCAAGAATAAACACGGCCCTGCAGGAAAGGAAAGGGCGCGGAGGGGAGGGAACTTGTTGCTCCGGCAAAGGGCTTTGCGTCCCGCTACCTGCCTGGGGCCATTGCACCGTCTCTGCAGTAAGCACTCGGAAATTCACGTCCTCTTTGCCTCCACGCGATGGGCCCAGTAGTCTTCCACACGACAAACGCAGTGTAAACGAGAATTTATTCGATACGCCACCTCCACCTTCATCTTCGCCAGGCCGGTAATCTGCGACCAGCTAGGTTGCTGCATAAACCAAAGATCGACCTAGAAGTTCACTTGCAGCAGCTGTGACATCGTCGTTGACCTTCGAGAATGTTCTGGGTGTTAGAACTTCCTGCTAATGAAAGAAGGGGGCGGGGGGGGGGGGGGGGGGAAGGGTACCCACTGATGAGGGAGAAGATTGGGTTGAGGCCTTGTCTGCTTCAATTTAAATTTGTGGAACAAATACAAACATATACAGGGTGGTCCATTGATAGTGACCAGGCCAAATATCTCACGAAATAAGCAACAAGCGAAAAAACTACAAAGAACGAAACTCGTCTAGCTTCAAGGGGGAAACTAGATGGCGCTGGATGATGTCGTCCAGGACACCGAGCAGCATACATAGCACGCGCGCGTTGGGCATTTTGATCCCAATAGCCATACATCAACACGATGTCGACCTTTCCCGCAATTGGTAAACGGTCCATTTTAACAAGGGTAATGTATCACGAAGCAAATACCGTCCGCACTGGCGGAATGTTATGTGATACCACGTACTTCTACGTTTGTGACTATCACAGCACCATCTATCACAAAACGAAAAAAGTGATCCAACTGAAAGATTCATATTTCTTTACGTACTACACGAAAATGTAATAGAAATGGGGGTTCCTATTTAAAAAACACGCAGTTGATAGCAGTCTGACCTATGGCAGCGCCATCTAGCGGGCCAACCATAGCGCCATCTAGTCTCCCTCTTCAAGCTAGACAAGTTTCGTTCTTTGTAGTTTTTTTCATTTGACGCTTATTTCGTGAGATATTTGGCCCGGTCATGATCAATGGACCACCCTGTATAATTGTGAAGATATATAATATAATAGTCGAAGAAGTTCTGAAGTTGCTCATGAAACGTTTCTGAGAATTTGTTTGTGAAAAATGATTAGTTTATAACCAGTTACAGACTATCTGCTTATCTGCATCAATTTTTGAAGAGCATGGCTAATTTCCTTTTATGAGCAATCGTGTTTGTCTTACGTATACCAAAAGACGTCACGAACTATTTTGTGAGGAGTAAGGCTGTAGCTAATGTTCATAACGCGAACTTTCATGAAATAAGCTGATCTATGTGGGAAAATAGCAATTGTGTTTACTGGACAGACAGCATGTTTTATTTATAAAGCCAATGACTTAACAGCACCCCCTAGTAAGGAGCAGCCTCTCTAGCAGTTTACTAGTACAGAGACTTTCTGAGAAATTAACAGAGATATTGAGCACAGGCACTTAATCCAAATTCGGTGACAGCGGCACACCAACGCCGACAAATGGCTCCTTCTAAGGGACATTCCGAGAAATACGACTGTGTTTCTCACTTAGAACAACTGAAAACTAAAGCCAGAGGAACAGAATAGTCCCCATTCCAACCTCGCACACAACTATTATGTCAAGAAAGGTCGTCGAACAGACGCACACAACTATAGGTCTATATCTCTGACGTCGGTCGGTTGTAGAATTTTGGAACATGTATTGCGCTCGTGTATTATGATATTTATGCAGACCGAAAATCTCCTTCGTAAAAACCAACATAGGGTCCGAAAACAACGATCGTGTGAAACCCAACTCGCTCTGCTCCTCAGAGAAACGCAGATAGCAGAAGATACTGTCGCCCATGTACATACCGTGTTTCTTGACTTCCGAAAGGCCCTCGATACAGTTCCATACTGCCGCTTAATGAATAAAATACTATTGTATGGAATGTCAGGCCAACTGTGTGAGTGAATTGAAGAGCTTTTACCAAACAGTACACAGCATATCATTCTGAACAGAGAATAGTCTTCAGACGTGCCTCAGGAGAGTATTATAGGACCACTAATTCTCACATTATACCGGGTGATAAAAAAGTCAGTATAAATTTGAAAACTGAATAAATCACTGAATAACGTAGATCGAGAGGTACAAATTGACACACATGCTTGGAATGACATGGGGTTTTATTAGAACCAAAAAAATACAAAAGTTCACAAAATGTCCGACAGATGCCGCTTAATCTGATTAGAATAGCAGTAATTAGCATAACAAAGTAAGACAAAGCAAAGATGATGTTCTTTACAGGAAATGCTCAATATGTCCAACATCATTCCTCAACAATAGCTGTAGTCGAGGAATAATGTTGCGAACAGCATTGTAAAGCATGTCCGGAGTTATGGTGAGGCATTGGCGTCGGATGTTGTCTTTCAGCGTCCCTAGAGATGTCGGTCGATCACGATAAACTAGCGACTTCAGGTAACCCCAAAGCCAATAATCGCACGGACTGAGGTCTGGGGACCTGGGGGGCCAAGCATGACGAAAGTGGCGGCTGAGCACACGATCATCACCAAACGACGCATGCAAGAGATCTTTCACGCGTCTAGCATTTTTTTTTTTTGTTCTAACAAAACCGCATGTTATTCCAAGCATGTATGTCAATTTTTACCTCTCTGTCTACATTATTCCGTGGTTTATTACATTTTCAAATTTATACTGACTTTTTGATCACCCGGTATATAAATGACCTATCAGATAACGTCGGAAGTTCCACGAGGCTTGTTGCGAATGATGCTGGTGTATAGAGAGAAGTAGCGACGTCAGACTGCAGGAAGACATGGAGAGGCTCAGAATTTGGTGGAGGGAGCGACACTGACTCTCAACATAAATAAATGTATCGTACTGCGAATACGTACACGGAAATATTTGTAAGAATAAAAATTGCAGAACAATCACTGGAAGCAGTTACTACCATAAAATATGTAGGAGTATGCGTAGTGCGCGATTTGAAGTGAAACGACTACATAAAATTAATCGCGAGTAAGGTAGCTGCCAAAGGGAAATTCATTGGAAGAATCCTTAGGAAAAGTAATCCATCAATAAAGGAAGTAGCTTGCGAAAAACAGTACTTGAATACTGCTCACCAATATAGGATGGGAACCAGATAGGACTGATAGAGGAAATGGAGAAGACCCAAAGGTGAACAGCACGTTTCGTTAAAGGTTGATTTCGTAAGCGTGAAAGTGTCAAGGATATGCTCAGCCAACTCTTTTGGCAGACGCTGCGAGAGGCGATCTGAATCACTTTATGGTCTACTGTTAAAGTTCCAAGAGCGTACATTTCTAGAAGAGCCAACCGATATGTTTCTTTCCCCTATGCGTAACCGTGCGAGGTAGCGCAGTGGTTTGCAGACTGGACTCGCATTCGGGAGGACGACGGTTCAAATCCGCGTCCGGCCATCCAGATTTAGGTTTTCCGTGACTTCCCTAAACAGGATCAGGTAAATGCCGGGATGGTTCCTTTGCAAGGCCACGGCCGACTACCCTCCCCATCCTTCCCTAATCCGATGGGACCGATGACCTCGCTGTTGGTACCCTTCCCCAAATCAGCCACCAACCAATCCTATGCATATCTCGCGAAAAGACCACGAAGATAAATTATAGATTCGAACCCACACGGAGGCTTACCAACTATCACCCTCCCCGCGAAACAAACGCTAATGGAAAAGGAAAAGTGCGAAGTAGCACTGATACACAGAGTACCCTCCGGCACACACCGTAAGGTGAAATGAAATGACGTGTGGCGATGGCCTGCCGGCGGATAGACCTGATCGCCTGGTGCAAATCTTTTGAGGTGACGCCACTTCGGCGACTTGCGTGTCGATGAGGATGAAATGACGATGATGTAGACGACACAAACACCCAGTCCCTGAGCGGAGAAAATCTCCAACCCAGCAGGGAATCGAACCCGGGCCCCGGCATGCCAAGCCGGCGGGATGTCCACTTTTTTTCATTTTTTTTTTTTTGTATTTTTCGTTGCCTTTGGTCTGGGCGGACGTCACATGACATCCGTTCAGTTCGATCGTTGATTCCTTTACTCAGTTCTTTTATTACAGAGGACCAACGGCTCTCTGATCGAACACGCTGAGCTACTGCGCCGTCACTCCGCTACGGTGGCGGACACCGTAAGGTGGCTTGCGGAGAATATATGTAGATATATGTGATGCAGATGTATGTTATGAATCGTAATACTTTGCCCAACGAGTATTTCGCTGAGGAGTTAGTGATTCGCCGTCAAGAGAAAGACTGAATAAACACAGAATTAATTTTGGTCTGACAGTCTACTGTTTGAAACCACAGATCTGCTGGATTGCTCAGTAAGAGACGTATACTAGTGTCGCATTTCTCGAAAGATCACCTACACTTGATGTAAATAATAATGTTGCTGCGTTGAAGACAGAGCTGTTGTTATGCCTGGAGATATGACTTCAAAAGTGCAGGTGCTGATATCGTCGCAATAGAGTCATTTAAAGGTCATCTCTGAAACTACCATTTCGATTATCTTTTAGAAGACGCTCTTGCTCTCCCCGCATCTGACAAAATTGGAAATCCATCGGTCAGCACTTTGTGTAAGTGAATTCTTTCTTTAAGGGACTCAATATTACCACACTCAGTCGTGTCGACTCAAAAATCGCCACCTTTGCGATGCATTCGAATTCCGGCGCTGCAGGCAGTGCGACCGTGGCGCCTCCTAAACGAAACTGCCAGCAGTGTACTGCGAAGTGACATCACTTTGGAACCTGTAGCGACCATCGATGGAGTCCATCCCGCTGGAGCCCTCGACATTTTTAAGATATTGCAGTGACCGTGATATTCTGAATGACGACGCAAAGTTCCTTTGGACACGTATGCATAAGCGGTAAGTCCAAGTTCGAGTCTGGTTCGGCACAAATTTTCATAGTGATGGTTGTTCATATTCGTAATTGCGAATACATTTAATGTACTCGACATGTTTGTTTTTCTGGCTCTGTATCGTCAACCGCGTCTAGCATCGAGTGATCGAGTGTGCTTATGGCCGCCTGTCCGGGGCTGTGAACCCTGGTGCATCTCGTTACATTCGCAGGAGAGCTGGTTATCCAGAAAGGGCCTGGTTGTGATTCAGAAAACCGTTGGTGTAGATGGCCTAAGGCAAGATGGGTGTCTTAAGCTTATGAGCGCAGTGGCTCCAGTCTTTCTGATTTGCCGAAAGTAATCGGAGCTCAGTTTAAAAGATACAATATGTATTTTTATTAGCTGGACGGATAAATGTGGCTGGTTGTTGCACATGTAACAAAATGTTTTTTTAGTTAATTGAGGCTCTATGCTATTCATGTCACACAGTATATTCCACGCGTGGATAATGGGGAAACTATAAATGTGTGTTATTAAATTTGTTTAATTATGGTGCCTTTTATAAATTATTGTAATTGCATTTTGTAATTGCTGAGGAAATAGTGTAAGTGTACCCCCACTGTTTAAAAATATATTGTCTTAAATTAAATTGCATGAGAGTTTTGAATAGTGTTGCTTTTTTTAATGGGTGTTTCAGAAACTATAGTATAACATGTTTCGAAGAAAAGAGTCACACCCATCTCGGCGCAGTACCTGAACTCACTCATTACGTAACACCGTAACAAATTTTCAATGAGTGCCACGTATCAAGTGTACTGGATAGTAACATGCAGTATTTAATTTGCGAGAAGTAACTAAAATATCAAAAGTGACGAAACAGATATCAGTTGTGAAGTTAATCGCATCAGTGGAAACTATTATTAAAATGTTAGTACTTGTGTGTCATCTACGTTCCTTCTGAAACACGCATGATTAACATTGAACAGGAACAGTCCGGAGAGATTTTGTAAATTTTTAAGGTGACAATTTTTCTCCACTGTGCTTTCTCTTTATTTTCTCTATCAATATTATTGGTGGGTCTTGTATTCAGGTACGGTATACACTCGAACAAATAAAATACTTTTACTTCTTAACACCAGATTTTCATTGTATTTTTTATGCGTATGAGGTAACATTGAATTCCTCGTAAATATGATGCCATCGGAAATGTGTAACAAGCACGTTATAGCAGGAGCCCAGGCACGCGAACGGAAAGCAAACAGGCCCACTTGATAATGTCACAAAAATACTGTTGCTGTTATTGATTACGTCTGCTTCTTGTCACTACAGCTAAAATTCTCCGCTGTTATGCCGCGATCTTTCTTTGCTCCCAGCACTGTATAATTTCTCTTCGCACCTAGGAAATATCCATGTAGTTGCACCATACAAGTTCTTGCCGAAATTTTATTTACGAACTAGCTTAAGATTCCCGCTGCTTGACTCGCGATGGCTTTTTGTTTTTCTTCAACCGAAGTTTTATGTTGTTCACGAATTGCAACTCCTTCTAATGTGTTCACGCTTATTAAGCCCAGACAAGCATGGTCTTTTCCGAATGTGCTTCTGACCAAAAAGCGATTCTGGTAGCTGGAGTCAAAGTTTTTTGTTAACCATGCGTTTTGAGTTCTTGTGCTGATATTTTCCTAGAGACTTTAACCCCCAACATACGTTCCTTTGTATCTAACCGAGACCTGAAGCAACACTTTACATACTCAGCTTCGAAAACGTTTTAATATAGAGAAATATTTTCTTCTATATTTTCATCTCCTACTTCAACCCTTTTAGGGTTGAATTTCCAAAAACAGTGAAACATGTAATTTTTTTGTTTCTAACAGAGAAACCAAACACAAAAGCACATAGACTCAACTTTGAAAATGCTTTCATAATAAAATTGTTTCATGTAACTTTTCATCCTCTATTTCACACCCGTAGAAGGTTGAATTTCTATAACACGAAACACGTATTTATTTTTTTATTTCTAATCGAGAAGTCAGAATACAACTTTAAGTCAGAATACAACTTTTCATACATGTAGCTTTAAAAATGCTTTATAATTCTTTAATAACGATTTATTTTCGAAAATCCTTTGAGCTACTATTTTAACCTCTTAGCGTTTAATACCCTAAAAATTCTGAAATACGTATTTTATAATTTCTGGCTGAGGAACCAAATACCAATATTCGTAGGACTAGTTTCAAAATTGCCTTAATAACGACATATTTTCAAAAATATTTCGTCCCATATTTTACCTTCGCTGGGGTGGAATTTCTAAAAATCCCATCCTTAACGACTCCTACAATGTAAGATGAACATCCTCTCCAGATTTCAAGTTTCTATCCTTTGCGGTTTGACCTGGGTGATGACAAGTCAGTTCAGTTAGGACAAAGCCTTTTTTATAAATAGACTAGTGGTGTTATGAGAGACTACACAGATAAACCTTCGTATCATAGACGTGTTTCAATTGTCCTGACAAATGACGAACATACAGAGACGGAGCAGCTCCCTGAACAAAAGAAAGGCTACTGTTTGACACAGCCTCGTGCGCGGCTCGCAGAATGCGCGGGATTTAGAAATGCCACGCGTGACCTGCGTTTATTGGAGCCTAAATAACTATTAAGGCCATACGGGGAGACACAGGAAACGGCAGGGCGCGGAAGTGGCGCCATTTGTATGCGGCTCGCAAACGCGGCCCTGTGTGCGCCTTCAGCCGCGCCCACTGGTCACCCCGGAAGCGGCTCCCACGCGTCCACACACGCAGCAGCCGTCCTACACCCCCCACTTTGTGTAAATTCCACCTAAGGGAGGCCAGCGTGGAAAACTATACCTTCTAGTATTCCTCTTGATAAATATCATGAGAGTTTTTCTGGGTGCGTAAATTAAGCAACGATCACTCGTAAACAGTGCTTCAGTAATTTGCCTTTTTTGTTTGTTTTCGATAATTTTCACAAAATAAATTTTAGTAGGCCCATAGTAAAACAAGGCCTTTCCAAAATCTACAAACGCTACACATATGAAATGTGTGTAAAAAGTAATGAGACTTATTTATCTACCAAAGGTTTCATTTATTTCAAACAATAGTTTTTTCCCTCTTCAGAGGAGTTGCTTTTGGCAGCTATACACCGGCGGTGTCGTTGTTCCCAGTATTGGTAACAGCGCTGAAAGGCGGTCACATTCTTTCGAATGCTCTCCAGAGTCCCAAAATGACGATCATCTACATCTACATGAAACTTCCTGGCAGATTAAAACTGTGTGCCCGACCGAGACTAAGCCATGTCTCCGCAATATCCTTTCTTTCAGGAGTGCTAGTTCTGCAAGGTTCGCAGGAGAGCTTCTGTAAAGTTTGGAAGGTAGGAGACGAGGTACTGGCAGAAGTAAAGCTGTGAGTACCGGGCATGAGTCGTGCTTCGGTAGCTCAGTTGGTAGAGCACTTGCCCGCGAAAGGCAAAGGTCCCGAGTTCGAGTCTCGGTCGGGCACACAGTTTTAATCTGCCAGGAAGTTTCATATCAGCGCACACTCCGCTGCAGAGTGAAAATCTCAATCTGGATGCATCTACATGGATACTCTGCAAATCACATTTAAGTACCTGGCAGAGGGTTCATCGAACCACCTTCACAATTCTCTATTATTCCAATCTCGTATAGCGTGCGGAAAGAATGAACAGCTATATCTTTCCGTAAGAGCTCTGATTTCCCTTATTTTATCATGGTGATCGTTCCTCCCTATGTAGGTCGGTGTCAACAAAATATTTTCGCATTCGGAGGAGAAAGTTGGTGATTGGAATTCCGTGAGAAGACTCCATCGCAACGAAAGACGCCTTTCTTTTAACGATTTCCAGCGCAGAACCTGTATCATTTCTGTGACACTCTCTCCCATATTTCGAGATATTACAAAACGTGCTGCCTTTCTTTGAACTTTTTCAATGTACTCCGTCAGTCCTATCTGGTAAGGATCCCACACCGCGCAGCAGTATTCTAAAAGAGGACGGACAAGCGTGGTTCAGGCAGTCTCCTTAGTAGGTCTGTTACATTTTCTAAGTGTCCTGCCAATAAAACGCAGACATTGGCTAGCCTTCCCCACAACATTTTCTATATGTTCCTTCCAATTTAAGTTGTTCGTAATTGTAATACCTAGGTACTTAGTTGAATTTACGGCTTTTAGATTAGACTGATTTATCGTGTAACCGAAGTTTAACGAGTTCAAGAACCTTCAACATTGCAGCGCGTCAGCAATCGTTGGTTAATACATTAAAAAACTAGAAACACGCCTCGACTACGAAAAAAGCACCTAGTGTTTACCTAGGTTTCGGCGTAGATAACTATAGATAGTGATAGATAGGTAGATAGCTGTAGTTATCTATGCCGAAACCTAGGTAAACACTAGGTGCTTTTTTCGCAGTCGAGGTGGGTTTCTAGTTTTATAATATATTAACCAACGATTGCTGACGCGCTGCAATGTTGAAGGTTCTTAAATTCGTACCAGCCGAGGTGTCAGATACAGCAAGTAGATACTTAGATGTTATTCTGAAAAGAGCTAAGGCAAGCATGGCTATTGACTTTATTAAACAGTGTAGGGTGCTCAACCTCTTCCCAAGTTTTATTGATGGTTTCCTAGGTATTATTGTTCTGAAGAAGGTGTAGTTATCTACGCCGAAACCTAGGTAAACACTAGGTGCTTTTTTCGCAGTCGAGGCGGGTTTATAGTTTTTTAATATAATTTAACGAGTTCCTTTTAGCACTCATGTGGATGACCTCACACTTTTCGTTATTTAGAGTCAACTGCTACTTTTCGCACCATTCAGATATTTTTTCAAAATCGTTTAGCAGTTTGTTTTGATCTTCTGATGACTTTATTAGTCGATAAACGACAGCGTCATCTGCAAACAACCGAAGACGGCTGCTCATATTGTCTCCCAAATCGTTTATATAGATAAGGAACAGCAAAGGGCCTATAATACTACCTTGGGGAACACCAGAAATCACTTCTGTTTTACCCGATGACTTTCCATCAATTACTACGAACGGTGACCTCTCTAACAGGAAATCACAAATCCCGTCACATAACTGAGACGATTTTCCATAAGCACGCAATTTCAATACGAGCCGCTTGTGTGGTACAGAGTCAAAAGCCTTCCGGAAATCCAGAAATGCGCAATCGATCTGAAATCCCTTGTCAATAGCACTCAGCACTTCTTGTGAATAAAGAGCTAGTTGTGTTTCACAGGAACGATGTTTTCTAAACCCATGTTGACTGTGTGTCAATAGACAGTTTGCTTCGAGGTAATTCATAATTTTCGAACATAATATATGTTCTAAAATCCTGCTACATATCGACGTTAACGATATGGGCCTGTAATTTAGTGGATTGCTCATACTACCTTGCTTGAATATTGGTGTGACCTGTGCAACTTTCTCGTCTTTGGGTACGGATCTTTCGTCGAGAGAACGGTTGTATATGATTGTTAAGTATGGAGCTAATGCATCAGCATACTCCGAAAGGAACCTAATTGGTATACAGTCTGGACCAGAAGACTTGCCTTTATTATGTGATTTAAGTTGCTTCACTACACCGAGGATATTTACTTCTACGTAACACAGCTGTTCTTGATTCGAATTCTGGAATATTTACTTCGTCTTCTTTTGTGAAAGCCTTTCGGAAGACTGTGTTTAGTAACTCTGCTTTGGCCGCACTGTCTTCGATAGTATCTCCCTTGCTATCGCGCAGAGAAGACATTGATCGTTTCTTGCCGCTAACATACTTCACATACGACCAGAATCTCTGTGGATTTTCTGCCAGGTTTCGAAACAACGTTTCGTTGTGGACACCGTTATAGGCATCTCGCATTGAAGTCCGCGCTAAATTTCGAGCTTCTGTAAAAGATCGCCAATCTTGGGGATTTTGCGTCTGTTTAAATTTGGCATGTTTGTTTCGTTGTTCCTGCAACAGTGTTCTAACCCGTTTTGTGTACCAAGGAGGATCAGCTCCCTCGTTTGTTAGTTTATTTGATAAAAATCTCTCAATTGCTGCCGATACTATTTCTTTGAATTTAAGCCACATCTGGTCTACACTTACATGATTAATTTGGAATGAGTGGAGATTGTCTCTCACGAAGGCGTCAAGTTAATTATTATCTGCTTTTTTTAATATTTTTCGGGGATTTAGGGATTACAATATTCAATCTCGCTACGACAACCCTGTGTTCACTAATCCCTGAATCTGATTTGATGCTCGTAATTAACTCAGGATTATTTGTTGCTAAGAGATCAAGTGTGTTTTCACAACCGTTTACTATTCGCGTGGGCCCATGAACTAACTGCTCGAAATAATTTTCAGAGAATGCGTTTAGCACAATTTCGGAAGATATTTTTTGCATAACTCCGGAATTAAACATGTGTTTCCGCCAACGTATCGAGGGTAAATTAAAGTCACCACCAACTATTATCGTATAAGTCGGATACGTGTTTGAAATCAAACTCAAGTTTTCTTTGAACCTTTCAGCAACTCTATCATCTGAATTGGGAGGTCTGTAAAAGGATCCAATTATTATTTTATTCCGGTTGCCAACAATGACCTCTGCCCATACTAACTCACAGGAAGTATCCACTTCCATTTCGCGACAAGTTAAACTACTTCTGACAGCAACAAACACGCCACCGCCAACCGTGTTTAGCCTATCCTTTCGGAACACCGTTGAGTTCTTCGCAAAAATTTCGGCTGAGCTTATGTCCGGCTTTAGCCAGTTTTCAGTGCCTATAACGATTTGAGCGTCAGTGCTTTGTATTAGCGCTTGGAGCTCTGGTACTTTCCCAACACAGCTACGACAATTTACAACTGTTATACCAATGGTTCCTTTAGCTACGTTCTTCCTGTGTTCAGCCTGCTCCCTTTGTGACTGAAGCCCTTCTTGTGTTTTCCCGAGACCCTCTAACCTAAAAAACCGCTCAGTCCACGCCACACAGCCCCTGCTACCCGTGTAGCCACATCCTGCGCATAGTGGACACCTGACCTATTCAGTGGGATCCGAAACCCAACCACCCTTTGGCGCAAGTCGAGGAATCTGCAGCCTACACAGTCGCAGAACCGTCTGAGCCTCTGATTCAGATCCTCCACTAGGTTCTGTACCAGAGGTCTGCAATCGGTCCTGTCGACTATGCTGCAAATGGTCAGCTCTGCTTTCATCTTGCATGCAAGACTGGCAACCTTTACCACTTCTGTTAGCCGCTCGAAACCAGAGAGAATCTCTTCTGATCCAAAGTGACACACATCACTGGTACCGACGTGAGCCACCACCTGGAGTTGGCTGCACCCTGTGCTCTTCAAGGCATCTGGGAGGGCCCTTTCCACATCTGGAATGATTCCACCCGGTATGCACACAGAGTGCACATTGGTTTTCTTACCCTTAAGACTTTTTTTTTTAATTTATGGAAAATAGAAATGTCACAGGGATTTAGATGAGGTGAATCGTGGGCCTGTGGAACAATAGGAATGCCTTTTGAGGTCAAAAAATCGTGATAGAAGTGACCGTCTGATATTGGGCATTGTCATGTTCCAGCATCCACTTGTCTGCGATGTCCACTCTCACTCGATTCTCTCTTTTCCCTAAGCCTTTCAATAACATCTTGTAAAGCACTTGGTTGACAGTTTGTCCTGGACGAACAAATTATTTATGCATAGCACCCCCATTCTCGAAAAAGCAAATCAGCATTATTTTAATCTTTGATTCACTAATTCGAGCTTTCTTCGGTCGAGGAGACGTCTCAGTGTGCCACTTCTCACTTCGTCCCTTTCTCTCTGGATTGTACAAAGAAATCTAGGATTCATCAACTGTGATCACACGACTAAACCCTTCATGGTCATCGTCAGTCCTCTCAGGAAGATCAACGCACACGTCTCTTCGATTGTCCTTCAGCTCAGTTGTAAGGTTTTTCGGCACCATGTTGACAACAAACTTTTTGCATATACAAACCGACGGTCAAAATTTGATGTATGGTGAAAGTGTTTAACAGGTCATCCATTGTCCTTATTGTCAAAACGTCGATCTGATCTCATAGGACCATGCACACGTTCGATGTTATCGTCGGTTTTGAAGCTGAAGTTCTCCCTGAGTGAGGTTAATCTTCAACGTGTTCTCGGGCTTCCAAACACGATTTGTGCCAGCGAAAAACTTGTCTTCTTCACGAGGAACGTTCCTCATAGGTCTTTTTCAACTCTTCAATGGTCATACTCGCTGATTCCCCACGTTTAACACAGAACTTGATTGTATAACGTTGCTCTAAATTCCACTTTTCCATTTTCTTAGCACACAGCTAAAACACAACATCAGTGATGACGCTCTCAAAAATCACGTGATGGCTGTACGGAACTGAAACTCGGACTGAGCATCTGGAAGGGATGAACACACAGGTCTGCACAGGCAGAACAACACAGCGTTGTCAGATCGTTCACAGTGTTGCCAGTCTAATTACTTTTCCTACACATCTCGTAGAGGATCCGCTTTCTTTTGCTCTGCTTACCACTTCATAGAGAATAAAAATATAAACTAGCGTGCTGAGGCTGCTGCGGAATCCAGCTTTTGTTGGTGTCAGTGAACCAACTCGAGAGCTTCCAACCCGCAGAGGAGTGAAACAAGGAGGTCCCATCCCTCCCAAGCTAGTCTCTGCTGTTCTGGAATTGGAAACGTCAAAACTGAAGTAGGAATAAAAAGAAACCAATGGATAGAGACGTAACTACATGAGACTTGCAGATAACGTTGTTCTATCGGCAATTCTGAAAAAAAACTACAGGCGTTGGTATCAGATCTCCGCTTGTAATATCAGGAATTATAACTGAACATAAGTCTTTCTAAGACAAATGTTATCTTCCTCTAGACTAATAATAAAACTGTAAATTCATCATGTCTGTTTCTTTGTCTGTTTGAAAACGCTAACCTCCAAAAGTACTAGACGAATTTTCATGGGGTTTTCATTGATAACTTGAGTGTAGCTTGTGGCAAAATGATGGCTTCACTTCATTAAAATCAAAACACAGAAAAAAAATAGTTTAATTTTAAATTTTATCTAAAATCGCCAGTTCAGCCTAGCAGTTCAGATGTTTCATCATTACGGCATAGTACACCAAAGAACCCACTGATGGTACTGTTAGTATCGTAGTATACCAAAGAACCAACAGACAGTGTTGATCATGTTTTTTAACTGAATGACAGATGTGTTTATGTCAGTGGCAGAATTAAGTGCCGCAATCTTGTCTTCACAAACAGCAACTAAAAGCGGATTTACATGAATATGACATATCGATTTACTGATGTCGCTTTGTGTATTAAAAACTTAACGATGCTGCTTCGCTTTTTCGATAGGTTTTATTTATTTTCTTTGCTAGGAGAAACGAACACATTAAGTTTGATTTGCGATTCAGGTGCCCCCAATTGCATTTTTATTTCGTTTGGTTTATGAATGAAAATGCCTAGAAAATGTTCGAGTCTTCCTGAATACACCAGATTGTCTAGAAGCCTGGGGACTAAGTGGTCTCAAGAATCGAAAGAAAATGGTGAGGTGAGAATTGCTGCAGCTCGAGAACTTCAGGCCTTAGCTCGATTTTGGGAGACTCACCACAAAAGCCATGCACGATGTAACTCTGACTGAGAGCGTCCTGGATTATCTCACTCCTCGGAACCCTTCATTCATAGAGGCTTAAGTTACTTCTCTCCAGTTTTAGATTACAAAAGAGGAAATTTTGACGTTAAGTGGCGCAGGCGGGCGAGTTTTTATACCCTGGAAAACCCACTTATTCCTTAAAATTTACCATTTCGCTTTAAGCGTGGACAATTTCCGGTGAGCTTATATTATACACTGGCCATAAACAAAGCACAAGGCGAGACGCTGCAATTTGCGGGCGAGGATCTTAGTTGATTTCCGCATGGCCAGCTCTGCATGGCTCTCTCTCCCACATTAGGGAACCAAGGAAGGTCTCCGCTCATGTCTCCAAACATACTAATTCAAACACTACGGTCAAAAAACTTCAGAAATAAATTCCACATTTACGAAGGCTAGGGCACATCTATAAATGAATTACAGACCAGTACCCTTAACCCCAGTTTGCTGCAGAATTCTAGAATATATTCTGAGTTCGAATACAGCAAATTTCGTAGAGACCTAAATGAGCACAAACTATCGCTTGTGTAAGACTCAGCTTGCCCTTTTCTCATGCGATATACACTCCTGGAAATTGAAATAAGAACACCGTGAATTCATTGTCCCAGGAAGGGGAAACTTTATTGACACATTCCTGGGGCCAGATACATCACATGATCACACTGACAGAACCACAGGCACATAGACACAGGCAACAGAGCATGCACAATGTCGGCACTAGTACAGTGTATATCCACCTTTCGCAGCAATGCAGGCTGCTATTCACCCATGGAGACGATCGTAGAGATGCTGGATGTAGTCCTGTGGAACGGCTTGCCATGCCATTTCCACCTGGCGCCTCAGTTGGACCAGCGTTCGTGCTGGACATGCAGACCGCGTGAGACGACGCTTCATCCAGTCCCAAACATTCTCAATGGGGGACAGATCCGGAGATCTTGCTGGCCAGGGTAGTTGACTTACACCTTCTAGAGCACGTTGGGTGGCACGGGATACATGAAGACGTGCATTGTCCTGTTGGAACAGCAAGTTCCCTTGCCGGTCTAGGAATGGTAGAACGATGGGTTCGATGACGGTTTGGATGTACCGTGCACTATTCAGTGTCCCCTCGACGATCACCAATGGTGTACGGCCAGTGTAGGAGATCGCTCCCCACACCATGATGCTGGGTGTTGGCCCTGTGTGCCTCGGTCGTATGCAGCCCTGATTGTGGCCCTCACCTGCACGGCGCCAAACACGCATACGACCATCATTGGCACCAAGGCAGAAGCGACTCTCATCGCTGAAGACGACACGTCTCCATTCGTCCCTCCATTCACGCCTGTCGCGACACCACTGGAGGCGGGCTGCACGATGTTGGGGCGTGAGCGGAAGACGGCCTAACGGTGTGCGGGACCGTAGCCCAGCTTCATGGAGACGGTTGCGAATGGTCCTCGCCGATACCCCAGGAGCAACAGTGTCCCTAATTTGCTGGGAAGTGGCGGTGCGGTCCCCTACGGCACTGCGTAGGATCCTACGGTCTTGGCGTGCATCCGTGCGTCGCTGCGGTCTGGTCCCAGGTCGACGGGCACGTGCACCTTCCGCCGACCACTGGCGACAACATCGATGTACTGTGGAGACCTCACGCCCCACGTGTTGAGCAATTCGGCGGTACGTCCACCCGGCCTCCCGCATGCCCACTATACGCCCTCGGTCAAAGTCCGTCAACTGCACATACGGTTCACGTCCACGCTGTCGCGGCATGCTACCAGTGTTAAAGACTGCGATGGAGCTCCGTATGCCACGGCAAACTGGCTGACACTGACGGCGGCGGTGCACAAATGCTGCGCAGCTAGCGCCATTCGACGGCCAACACCGCGGCTCCTGGTGTGTCCGCTGTGCCATGCGTGTGATCATTGCTTGTACAGCCCTCTCGCAGTGTCCGGAGCAAGTATGGTGGGTCTGACACACCGGTGTCAATGTGTTCTTTTTTCCATTTCCAGGAGTGTACTACGAAGTAAGGATGAAGGGCCACAGGCAGATTTCATATTCCTAGTTTTGCGGAAAACATTTGGCACAGTACCCCACCGGAGACTGTCAACGAATGTACGAACGTACGGAAAAGGTTCCCACATATGTGAGTGGTTCGAAGACTTCTTAAGTAATAGAGCTAAGTATGTTGTCCTAGATGGTGAGTGTTCAATATAGATTAGGTTATCGTCAGGAGTGCCCAAGCAAGTGTGATAGGGCCGCTGTTATCTTCTATATACATTAATAATCTGGCAGACAGAGTGAGCAGCAAACTGCTGTTATGTGCCGATGATGCTGTGATGTACGGGAAGACGTCGAAGGTGCGTGACTATAGGAGATAAAACTTCTAGTTGGTGTGATGAAAGACAGGTGGCTCTAAATGTGCAGAAATGTAAGTCAACGTGGATGAGTAGGAAAAACAAACACCTAATGTTAGGATAAAGCATTAATAGTGTGCTGCTTGAGGCACTCATGTCGTTAAATATCTGCGCGTTAAGTTGCAAAGCGTATGAAATGGAACAAGCACGTGAGGACTGTGGTAGGGAAGCCGAATGACCGGCTTTGGTTTATTGGGAGTATTTTAGGAAAATGTGGTTCATCTGTAAAGGAGACCGCGTATAAGACGCTGGTGGAACCCATTGACGATTACTTCTCGAGTGTTTGGTACCGCACGATGTCGGATTGAAGGAAGGCTGCTAGATTTGATACCGTTAGGTTCGAACAACGCGCAGAGATGCTTTGGGAACTTAAAGTTGAATCCCTAGAGGAAAACTTTTGAGAAAATTCAGAAAATCTGGCATTCGAAGCTGACTACAGATCGATCCCGTTGCTGCCAACATACATTTCACGTAAGGGACATTAGAAAGCTTTCTACTCATCAGTCTGGCTGGCAAGAATCTGGAAGACATTCTGCTAGCGTCAGGTCAAACATGACAATAAAACGGATGTCTTCTTCCCGTTTTAACTTTTGGCTGTGAGACCTGGACACTTCACGAACACAGAAGACGGAAACGTAGAACTGCATAGCGGGGCATAGAAATGCCCGTGTTGGGGTTTAGGGGGAAGGTTAAAACAAAGGGAGCAGAAGACATCAGATCTGTTACCGACGTCATTGTCATCCTGGAGGGAACAGCCGCTATGGAATGGCAATGGGCCAGCCGTGTTGCGAGACAAAACGATGACCGATGGACAAAGGTGCTGCTGGTTAGGTTAGGTTAGGTTTGTGTTTTTTAACGTCCCGTCGACAACGAGGTCATTAGAGACGGAGCGCAAGCTCGGGGTTAGGGAAGGATGGGAAGGAAATCGGCCGTGCCCTTTCAAAGGAACCATCCCGGCATTTGCCTTAAACGATTTAGGGAAATCACGGAAAACCTAAATCAGGATGGCTGGAGACGGGATTGAACCGTCGTCCTCCCGAATGCGAGTCCAGTGTGCTAACCACTGCGCCACCTCGCTCGGTGGGTGATGCTGGAATGGCGTCCAAGAGAGAGAGAGAGATAGATCACGAGGAAGACTGCCAGACACAGTTCTGCAGAATATCTCTGGAGTCAAAGAGCTATCATCCAAGGTCGTTCATCATGGAAGAAGAAATTGGAGAGACACTTGAACTCAGTATCGTACTTGGTGAGGCCGTAACTTTTAATGACAGGAATTTCTGATGATGATGAGTAAACTTTGATCCACGATAATGCTGTAGACTTTAGGAATGAATTAAAATTGGTACCACAGCCGCTGTTCGAACCTGGCGTTGGGGTGGGGGATGGGGGGTGGGGCGTTCTCCTTATTAGGCAGTTGTGTTATCTGTCGCCATCCTGATACTGCTGCTAGCTCAGCTGTACAAAATACCTCAGTATGTGTCCCTCCCCGATACAAATTCCAATTCACCCCTCAGCCCATTGCTGTTCCTCTTCTCAACTAGCATTGCCAATATTGGACTAGCCCGATGAGCGAAGAGGGGTTAAAAGTGCATCTACCTGCGGTGTAGGTGATTTATTTTGGAGGGCCTCGGTAATACTGATGCGAGTTTAGAAGGGGTATACCAATGGGCTGAGGCGTGAATTGTAAACTTTATCGGGGAGGGACACGTGGTAGTTGAGGTGCCAGTGTGGCACAACAGATAGTGGTCTGCCCAGTAAAGAAGAGATCTGCGTTCGAATTCCAGTCCTGGTAAAAAATTAAATTCAGTTGTTCAGCTTACAACATTATCGTAGATAAAGGTGAGATCCTATTTGTCTCAGGAACATCAACTAAACACGATTATTGAACCTTTGATAAGTTGTTTTGAGTATTCGCCCTTCTGTCGGTGTATGGGAAACACAACTCACTGTTTTCAGAGGCGATACCTATCAAATAGCAGCTGCAAGTCAATAGTTTACAAGAAGGATCCAGTTTAGTAGATTTCCGGAAGGCGCTCAACACTGTATTGAATTGTCGGCTGATAACTGATACGGAGTGCCTACATAAGCACGCGACGATTTCGGAGATTTTTAACGGACTCAATCCAGCACATTATAATGGACGGCAAATGTTCATTGTAATGGAAAGTAACATCGGATGTACTTCGTTGTTTTCGGCCTCATCTGCGCGTGTGAGAGATACGGAGAGAGATGGCACAGTGGTTAACAAACTGGCCTCACATTTGGGAGGACGGCTATTCAAATCTTCGTCTGGACATCCAGATTTTCCTAAATCAAAGTGACTCCTTTCTAAAGGACACGAACGAACTCCTTTCTTAATAATGATGCTTGGGTTCTATTTCAGTACCGAATAGTAAGGTCGGTACTAATTTAGTTTGGCTCGGGTGATTCGCCAGTGCAATACGGAACCAAAAAAAAAAAAACTCTGGAAAATTTAATTTCCCAGTGTGAAAATAAAAACTTGAGTCCTGTATTTAGAATCTGACTGCAGGAAAAGATGTTCCGCCGCTACGAGTACCTCTCATAAAACATTTGCACCCAAAACGAGAAATCAAAGAGCAAATGTTTGTATCAGCTTCATACAGCGATTTAAAAAAGCTGTACACTGCGCGACGTTACTGAGAATAAAATGAGAATAATTTCATATCAGTTCGCTATGTAAAATAATCCATCGAACATTGAATTAAAAACATCATATATTTTTGCAGTAATATTGCAGCCGCTGCTCCGAACAGAAATAACTTCCTAACGGTCTTTGAAAAATATCAGTGCTAACTAAAATAGCTGTGGTGCAATTACACGTATATTTCTCAGTCTCATATAGAGTATATGTAGAGAGGCTATGGCACGGAATTTAGTGCTCCCTGCGGTGCCACTCTGTACTATTATACGCCATATTTTCGAAAGTCATTGTGTACGAGTAATTAAAATAAGAAAACACAGATAGATCCCGTTATATGCGGATTCTTTATCCGCGTTTTCGCATGTATGCGACTTTAATTGTAAGTCAGTGCTGCTATTATTTTAGCAATACGCTGAAGCAGTAATGCGTGACCGTATCTCAACGCGCATCTACTGACGTGTTTATCGAGACGTTGTCAGATCATGTCGGCTGAACTGTGAAGTTGCACTTGACAGTGACTGTATGTAAAATATCTGGCAAAAGAAAAGGAAACCTGCCTGTCAAGAGAAAGAAGCGTGTGTTAAGATCATTTTTATTACAAACGAAGAGAGAAGTTTAAAAAATCTCTGTGAGAAAGATGAGCCAATTTTGTTGACGTTCAGCGAGCCCTGGGACTTAGTGAATCCACGTGAGAACTGTTCGTGACAATGCTGGATCAGTTCAAAAGACTGCTAACTGTTCCGCTGACTTAAGAGTGACCAGTGACCTAATCGCTCTGGGAGGCAATAGAAAGAATCACAATTAATAAAATGTTCCGTTCTGTTACGCCGTTTTCGAATGGATTTCCTATTAAAACCCAACGTTTCCCTCCCATGTGTGGAGGACATTATACGCTTCCGCACGTTAATCAGTTTATCTGGGCATTCATTATCTGATGATGATAGGTTTGTGCTTGCCAAGGATGGAAATTTTTCCATTATCCAGCTAGCTGTGCCCACAGAAGAAATAACAGCCAGTGTTGTGAACCAGGCATTCGTAGTCTGGACACGGTTACAACTGAAGAACTCCGTATAGAAGCTGTAAGACTATTGTCTCGCGCAAATCCTCCAAAGGTAATTTAACCGTGGATGAGAAGAATGCCACAAAACGGTTGAATGAGAACGATAGTGCTACCACTCTCCCCGCTGACAAGGGAAATGCAACTGTTGTATTGAATGTGACCGACTCTTATACACACATGAAAAAAGGTTTTGCATCATCCATATTCCCAGAACTCCTGAAGATAGACCTTGACTGTGGATATTGTATCACAGACACAGTCCCTTTGTCTGTTCAGAGATGTCACTAAATCCGGCCAAAGATGTAAACAACCATCCATGAGCAGCGCCTGTTAGAAGGAGGGGGCCCGACAGCCGACCAGTTCCAGTCATTTATCCTGGAAGGAGGTACTCGGCTCGTGTTGTCTCTAGTTCAACCATGCCTAGACGGGCAATACAGTGGTTCGATCGCGTCCGCATTGTTACTTTGTGCCAGGGAGGGCTCTCATCAAGGGAAGTTCCCAGGCGTTTCGGACTGAACCAAACCAATGTTGTTCGGACATGTCGGACATGGAGGAGATACAGATAGACAGGAACTGTCAATGGCATGCCTCGCTCAGGCCGCTCTAGGGCTACTACTGCAGTAGATGACCGCTACCTGTGGATTATGATTAGGAGGAACCCTGACAGCAACGCCACCATGTTGAATAATGCTTTTCGTGCAGCCATAGGACTTCGTGCTACGACTGAAACTGTGCGCAGTAGGCTGCATGATGCGCAACTTCGTTCCCGACGCCCACGGCGAGGTCCATCTTTGCAACCACGACACAATGCAGCGCGGTAAAGACGGGCACAACAACATGTCGTATGAACAGCTCAGGATTGGGATCACGTTCTCTTGACCGATGAGTGTCGCATATGCCTTCAGACAATCGACGGAGACGTGTTTGGAGGCAACCTGGTCAGGATGAACGCCTTAGATACACTGTCCAGCGAGTACAGCAAGGTGGAGGTTCCCTGCTGTTTGGTGTGGCATTATGTGGGGCTGACGTACGTCGCTGGTGGTCACGAAAGACGCCTTAACGGCTATACGATACGTGAATGCCATCCTCCGACAGTGCAACCATATCGACAGCATTTGGGCGAGGCATTCGTCTTCATGGACGACAATTCTCGCCCCCATTGTGCACATCTTGTGAATGACTTTCTTCAGGATAATGGCATCGCTCGACTAGAGTGGCCAGCATGTTCTCCAGACATGAACCCTGTCGAACATGTCTGGTATAGATTGAAAAGGGCTGTTTATGGACGACGTGACCCACTAACCACTCTGAGGGATCTACACCGAATCGCTGTTGAGAAGTGGGGCAATCTGGACCAACAGTGCCTTGATGAACTTGTGGATAGTACGCCACGACGAAAACAGGCATGCATCAATGCAAGAGGACGTGCTGCTAGCTATTAGAGGTACCAGTGTGTACAGCAATCTGGACCACTACCTCTGAAGATCTCGCTGTATGGTGGTACAACATGCAATGTGTGGTTTGCATGAACAATAAAAAGGGTTGAAATGATGTTTATGTTGATCTCTATTCCAATTTTCTGTACAGATTCCGGAGCTCTCGAAACCGAGGTGATGCAGAACTTGTTTTGATGTGTGTATATCCTTCGAGTCCTTGTAGTAACACTAAAAGCGAACAACACTACTGTAGCCTGGTGGCCACCCACCTGTCACAAAGAATTGCAGCTCTAATCATTTACATACCCGCCACTGGTGTGTACGTATACGAAATGTCATTGACATAAGACCACGTTTTCTAGGTGCTTCATTTTTTTTTTGTCCGACTGTTTATGTGCAGATGTTCATACGAAGGCGTGCTAAAATGTAATCCCTCCGATTCTTTCTAAACAAAACAAATTTTATTAACGTTCTGCATCTTTATTCTTCTTGTCTACATATTTATTTCTCACCTAGCGACAAATACACTTCTCCCGAGAGACCCCATTATTGATACAGTCACTGTAGAATGTTTCACATGTTGACGGAACCACAACCTCACCTCTGTTTGCGCCGCTTCATCACTATCAAAGTGAAGTCCTCCAGGGTATTCTTTAAGCTTCGGAAACAGAAGGAAATCGGATGGGACCAAATCGGGGCTGAATGGAGGATGATTGAAGACAGTGAACCCGAGTCGCTGGGTTGTTGCAGATGTCGTGTGTGGTCTAGCATTGTCATGCTGAAGGAGAAGTCGCCCCACGTGTGGATGAACTCTTCGAATTCGTAGTTCGATTACAGCAATTTGTTTCACTTATACCGACATCGTTACGTTACACACAGCCATGTTAGACGCTACAATTCGGTGCCCTCTAGCGGAAGAAGACTGCAAATGTATAGACATGAAGAAAATGAAGTAGAATGTTAATAACGTTTTATTTAAAAAGGCGTAACAGTTTTCATGTAAAAAGGTCGGAGGCATTACTTTTGAGCAATCCGTCGTAAATAACTTTTGTTTATGTAAAAATTTTATGCAATACATGAGTTATGGATATCGTGAATTGATTATACAAAGTGTTTCAAAATAAACAAATGATATTAGTGGTTTGTAGCACTTATTACATTCACCTTAAAATTAAAAATATTACATCAAGTGAATTACTTAAAGAGAAACACAAACACTTCGTTTGTATACCTGTGCGCAAAGGGATGAGTGTGGAACGACCAAGAGTGACTGAAGAAAGTGGGACCCTTTCACCGACAGCCCGGTCAGCGTGATGGACTGCCGTCCTAAGGGGCCCGGGTTAGATTCCCGGCTGTGTCGGGGATTCTCTCCGCTCAGGGGCTGGGTGTTGTGTCGTCTTCATCATCATTTCATCCCCATCCGACGCGCAGGTCGACTAATGTGGCGTCTAATGTAATAAGACCTGCACCAAGACGGCCGGACCTGCCCCGCAAGGGGCCTCCCGGCCAATGACGCCAAACGCTCATTTCCGTTTTACCGAGAGCCCGAAGAACTAGCAACTACAGTGACGTCTCTGTGCAGACTTTTAAGGAGACACTTTCAATTACGTCCTTATCGTTTGCAATTGTTGCAAGCTCAAAAGCCTACATACTACGATTTACGTGCCTACTTTGCAAACGAGATGTTGCTGCATAACTATGAATATTTTCTGAGTTATTTCAGTGATGAATCGACATTTCACCTAAGTGGAAATTTGAACACACATAATGTGCACACCTGAGGGTCAGCAAAGCCCAACGAGGTGGTACAGCTGCAACGAGGCTCTCCTAAAGTAAATGTCTTTTGTGCCATATTCCGGTGGAAGGTTTATGGGCCTTTCTTTTTCGGTGAAGCAACTGTAACTCGGGTTTTTTTATCTTCATACGCTGGACTATGGTTCTTTCTTCAACTGGAAGAAGCTGAATCAGGGAATTTTATTGGGCAGCAAGATGGTTCGCAACCTCACTGGCATATCTCACTATGTGACCGGCTAAAGGACGTTGTACCCGACTGCTCCATTGGCCTCAAGGGAGCAGATAACATAGCTTGTTTTGCATGATCTCCAAGTTCAAACACGAACTGACACCATGCGATTTTTAACTATCGGGTTTCATAAAGGATCATGTGTACGTGCCTCCACTAACAGCTGATCTACCCGTCTTTAGAAACAGCATTGTTGCAACAGTTACTCTAGACACCCTCATCAACGTCTGGAAAGAACTCGCCTATGGGCTCGATGTCTGATGAATGATGCTCACATTCGTTTGAGTAACTCTTTCATTTGACGTATCATTTAGAATTTAAATTGAATGTAATAAAGCTATAAACCCTTAAAACTCATATATTCTGTGGTGTCACCGCCAGACACCACACTTGCTAGGTGGTAGATTAAATTGGCCGCGGTCCATTTAGTTCATGTCGGACCCGCGTGTCGCCACTGTGTGATCACAGACCTAGCGCCACCACAAGGCAGGTCTCGTGATACGAACAAGCACTCGCCCAGTTGTACGGACGACCTAGCTTGCGACTAGATGTACGAAGCCTTTCTCTCTCATTAGCCGAGAGACAGAATAGCCTTCAGCTAAGTTAATGGCTACTAACTAGCAAGGCGCCATTAGCCTTACAGTGATTGTATTTAAAGTCTCCTGTGTATAGTCAAGAGCGATGTACCACAATGATTGATTAAAGATAAGTATTAATCCAGCTACGTACTTTTCTTCATAGCATTAATTACGTAGCCTGTTCCAGTACTTGACGCCCGTCGGCGTGTGTGTGTACGCGTGCCTTTCTTTCGGCTACCCGTCACTGTGGACTGGCTGCCTTGTCAGTCCACTTCATATTCATTTTGAAACACCCTACATTTCTTTAAATAAAATGCCTTTAATGAAAGCATTCGGACTGTTACAATAAGGAGAATAACAACTGAGTGCTGAATAATAAATACAGTAGAAGAAGAATTGGTAGCTTTGATTGAAATAGTGAAGGCAGCAGAGGATCAAATAGGTAAAAAGACGAGAGCTAGTAGAAATTTTTGGGTGACAGAAGGGATATTGAATTTAATTGATGAAAGGAGAAAACATAAAAGTGCAGTAAATGAATCAGGCAAAAAGGAGTACAAACGTCTCAAAAATGAGATCGACAAGAAGTGCAAGATGGCTAAGCAGAGATAGCTAGAGGATGTTGAGGCATATATCGATAGCGGTAAGATAGATACTGTCTACCGGAAAATTAAAGAGACCTTTGGAGAAGAGAGAACCACTTGTATGAATATCAAGAGCTCAACTGGAAAACTAGTTCTAAGCAAAGAGGGGAAAGTAGAAAGGTGGAAGGAGTATATAGAGGGTCTATACAAGGACGATGTACTTGAGGGCAATATTATGAAAATGGAATAGGACGTAGTTGAGGATGAAATGGGAGATTTGTTACTGCGTGAAGAATCTGAGAGAGCTCTGGAAGACCTAAGTCGAAACAAGGCCCTGGGAGTAGACAACATTCAATTAAAGCTACTGATAGCTTTAGGAAAGCCAACCCTGACAAAACTCTACCATCTGGTGAGCAAGATGTATGAGAGAGGCGAAATACCCTCAGATTTCAAGAAGAATATAGTAATTCCAATCCCAAAGAAAGCAGATGTTGACAGGTGTAGAAATTACCATGCTACCAGATTAATAAGTCAGAGCTGCAAAATACTGACACGAATTCTTTACAGACGAATGGAAAAACTGGTAGAAGCCGACGCTGGGGTAGATCAGTTTGGTTTCCGTAGAAATGTTGGAACACGTGATACAATACCGACCCCATAACTTATCTTAGAAGATAGGTGAAGGAAATACAAACCTACATTTATAGCATTTGTAGACTTAGAGAAAGCTTTTGACAATATTGACTGGAATACTCTCTTTCAAATTCTGAAGGTGGCAGGGGTAAAATACAGGGAGCGAAAGGCTACTTACAATTTGTATGGAAGCCAGATGGCGGTTATAAGAGTCGAGGGGTATGAAAGAGAAGCAGTGGTTGGGAAGGGAATGAGACAGAGTTGTAGCCTATCCCAGTTGTTATTCAGTCTATATATTGAGCAAGCAGAAAAGGAAAAAAAAGAAAAATTTGGAGTAGGAATTAAAATTCACTGAGAAGAAATAAAAATTGTGAGGTTTGCCGATGACATTGTAATTCTGTCAGAGGCAGCAAAGGACCTGGAAGAACAGTTGAGCGGAATGGACTGTGTCTTGAAAGGAGGATATAAGATGGATATCAACAAAAGCAAAACGAGGATAATGGAGTGTAGTCGAATTAAATCGGGTGAGGCCGAAGGAATTATATTAGGAAATTAGACACTTAAAGTAGTAAAGGAGTTTTGTTATATGGGGAGAAAAATTATTGATGATGGTCAAAGTAGAGAGGATATAAAATGTCGACTGATATGGCAAGAAAAGCGTTTCTGAAGAAGAGATATTTGTTAACATCGAGTATAGATTTAAGTGTCAGGAAGTCGTTTCTGAAAATATTTGTATGTAGTGTAGCCATGCATGGATAGTTTAGACAAGAAGAGAATAGAAGCTTTCGATATGTGGTGCTATAGAAGAGCGTTGAAGATTAGATGGGTAGATCACGTTACTGATGAGAAGGTACTGAATAGAATCGGGGAGAAGGGGACTTTGCTGTACAACTTGAATGGAAGAAGGTATCAGTTGCTAGGACATGTTTTGAGGCATCAAGGGATCACCAATTTAATATTGGAGGGCAGCGTGGAGGGTAAAAATCGTAGAAGGAGATCAAGAGATGAATACACTAAGCAGATTCAGAAGGATGTAGTTTGCAGTAGTTACTTGAAGAAGCTTGCACAGGATAGAGTAGCATGGAGAGCTGCATCAAACCGGTCTCGGAACTGAATACCAGAACAACAACTGAATAAGAAAGATTAATCTGAAATATTGTAATAAAATTTCGATAGCTTCTGGAACGTACTGATAACACATTACTTACTTAATAAACAATATAAAAGAAATGAAGTCATCATGAGTACTGTACTAGGCTATAGCCAAAAGTTACAAGACATATCGATACTTACAGCTGATGGTATATATCGCATAATTCAAATATAGATTCGAATCACATGCTTTATTAAACATTGGCATTGACTATCACAGTAATGGTAATTGCCAACTGCCTTGCCCCCCCCCCCTTCCCCCCCCCGCCCCCCACCAAAGTTACGTTTCGGGTTGCACAAAATGGATTAATGTCAGGAGCGACTTGAAAACAGTTTTCGGACTGACGATTACGACAATAATATCCTATAATCGCTTGCTATTGAGTTATTTGTCTGTTTTTGGCATTTATCAAAAATGGTTCAAATGGCTCTGAGCACTATGGGACTCAACTGCTGCGGTCATTAGTCCCCTAGAACTTAGAACTAGTTAAACCTAACTAACCTAAGGACATCGCAAACATCCATGCCCGAGGCAGGATTCGAACCTGCGACCGTAGCGGTCTTGCGGTTCCAGACTGCAGCGCCTTTAACCGCACGGCCACTTCGGCCGGCTGGCATTTATCCACAGTCAAATGGAGCAGCGATGCAACTGACAGGATGCAGTTTCATGTAGATTTACAAACAAGTACACTTGTTTTGTCAGTCGCCAAGAGCGCGTTTGCGAGCATCCCGTTCCTCCGCAGAAGGCGTCGCTGTTGATCTACCATTAGCAGCCGCAACACTCAGAGCGACGGAGGAGCAGTGCTTAGGTTTCCATTGTTCTGGCACGGAAACGAGCGCTCAGAAGGTCGGTCTGATTAAATCGCCGGGCCACCGCAGTCGGCCAGCGGGCCTCAATGAATACCCCTCTCGTAACAGCCAGAACAAAGGCGGCCGGTTACCCCGGGCGCGGATGAAGCCTCGTACAGTTTCCAGCCGCTGGAACTGCCATCGGGCAATTGTTCTGAAGAAGGGAGCCTCTTTGTATTCTATACTCCAGCACGACCGCCCCAGCGCTCCCTCCGTCCTTCCCCGAAATCGCCCCCTCCTCTCTGCCCTTCCCCCTCCCTTAACCCACCCCCCTCCCAGCCCCTTCCACCGAAGCTTGCCCACAGGGCACGATATAATCGTGCTAGCATCAACGAGTGACCAGCAACCTACACAGCTAAGCCACAATGACGTTTGAATTTGTAAATTTCAGGCGGTGGCTCTCGACTCTGAGGTAGTAGGAGTGCGACAAAAAATTACCAGTCAAAACAAACAATAGTTCTGAAGAACCGGTATCTTTCGATATTTGTTTCGTATTGGTTATAACTTTTTTTTTTTTTTTTTTTTGCGGAATAACCAGGTAAACAGACTTCAAGAAGAATACAATAATTCCAATCCCAAAGAAAGCAGGTGTTGACAGATGTGAAAATTACCATACTATGAGTTTAATAAGCCACGGCTGCAAAATACTAACACGAATTCTTTACAGACGAATGGAAAAACTGGTAGAAGCCGACCTCGGGGAAGATCAGTTTGGATTCCGTAGAAATGTTGGAACACGCGAGGCAATACTGACCCTACGACTTATCTTAGAAAATAGATTAAGTAAAGGCAAACCTACGTTTATAGCATTTGTAGACTTAGAGAAAGCTTTTGACAATGTTCATGAAATACTCTCTTTCAAATTCTGAAGGTGGCAGGGGTAAAACACAGGGAGGGAAAGGCTATTTACAATTTGTACACAAACCAGATTGCAGTTATAAGAGTCGAGGGGCATGAAAGGGAAGCAGTGGTTGGGAAGGGAGTGAGACAGGGTTGTAGCCTCTCCCCAATGTTATTCAATCTGTATACTGAGCAAGCAGTAAAGGAAACAAAAGAAAATTTGGTAGTAGGTATTAAAATACATGGAGAAGAAATAAAAACTTTGAGGTTCGCCGATGACATTGTAATTCGCTCAGAGACAGCAAAGGACTTGGAAGAGCAGTTGACCGGAATGGACAGTGTCTTGAAAGGAGGGTATAAGATGAACACCAACAAAAGCAAAACGAGGATAATGGAATGTAGTCGAATTAAATCGGGTGATGTTGAGGGAATTAGATTAGGAAATGAGTAAAGGAGTTTTGCAAGGGGAGAAAATAACTGATGATGGTCGAAGTAGAGAGGATATAAAATGTAGACTGGCAATGGCAACAAAAGCGTTTCTGAAGAAGATAAATTTGTTAACAGCGAGTATAGATTTAAGCGTCAGGAAGTCGTTTCTGAAAGTATTTGTGTGGAGTGTAGCCATGTATGGAAGTGAAACGTGAACGATAAATAGTTTCGACAAGAAGAGAATAGAAGCTTTCGAAATGTGGTGCTACAGAAAAATGCTGAAGATTAAATGGGTAGATCACATAACTAATGAGGGGTATTGAATAGAATTGGGGAGAAGAGAAAACTGTGGCACAACTTGACTAGAAGAGGGGATCGGTTGGTAGGACATGTTCTGAGGCATCAAGGGATCACCAATTTAGTTTTGGAGGGCAGCGTGGAGGGTAAAAATCGTAGAGGGAGACGAAGAGATAAATGCACTAAGCATATTCAGAAGGATGTAGGCTGCAGTAGTTACTGGGAGATGAAGAAGCTTGCGCAGGATGGAGTAGCATGGAGAGCTGCATCAAACCAGTCTCAGGACTGAAGACCACAACAACAACAACCAGGTAAAAAAGCCGGCACATCAATTTTCCACAACAGCAGTGCAAAAATTTTTCGTTTTTTAAATAAAACTTGTTTTCAAGTTAGCACAATTTATTTGTAAAATTTCATCGCTTTTGAAGCCGCCAGCGGTACCGTGGATGCTACAGTAAAGACTGTGGGGTGAGGCACGGGGCAGCTCACGGCTGCAGAGAGACGCTGCAGAAATCTGTAAACACTTCATTTTCCTTTGCCTCAGGCGGCACAGGTGTCCGTCGTCCCGCTCACTTCGAATTCCGCTCTTTCGGCGGTTTGGTCGCTCTGCTTTGTTGAGGACGCAGCCCCGTTGCACGTGGCCCAGTTGCGACAGCCACGGAAAGGCACGCTACCCCGGCAGCGAACTCTTCAATGACAGCCGCGCGCCGGCCTCCGATGACAAGTGGCACGCGCTCACCGCGACGGCGGAAAGCGAATCCTGGTGGGTGGATGTCCTCTGCATTAACCGAGATGCGACCTCCCTGCCTCCGCGCAGGAGTCGACCGTGTTGCTGGAAAGCCGGGCCTGGCCCGCTGATGGCTGTCTCCGAGTTCAGAGGGTCGAACCCAAACTGGAACTGTGGATCTCAGTCGGAAGCTTCATGAGGCCGCCCATGTAGCACAGCAGCGTAGTCCAAGAGAGTTGTGGCACTAAAGACACTGGTATTTATTGACTGCCCCCTATTTATGCTCGGTATTGCCCATATGTTTTGCGATGATGATGATGATGTTTGGTTTGTGGGGCGCTCAACTGCGCGGTTATCAGCGTCAGTACAAATTCCGAACCTTCGCTCAGCCCAATCTCGCCAGTTTCATGATGATGATGAAATGATGAGGACGACACAAACACCCAGTCATCTCGAGGCAGGTGCAAATCCCTGGCCCCGACGGGACTCGAACCCGGGACCCCGTGCTCGGGAAGCGAGAACACGACCGCGAGACCACGAGCTGCGGACATGTTTTTCGAATGCGCCTCTACAAGTCACATACTGACACACATTAGTTTAGCGACAGTGCGCTGGGCTCGCTGCTGGTTTGCGACGAGAGTTACACGCAATCCCGCTGAGCACGCCATTTCCGCAACTTTAGCGCCCATTTTGGCTCGACATACTTCGCACCTTTACGTTGCACAAAGTTATTGGAAATACACTCCTGGAAATTGAAATAAGAACACCGTGAATTCATTGCCCCAGGAAAGGGAAACTTTATTGACACATTCCTGGGGTCAGATACATCACATGATCACACTGACAGAACCACAGGCACATAGACACAGGCAACAGAGCATGCACAATGTCGGCACTAGTACAGTGTATATCCACCTTTCGCAGCAATGCAGGCTGCTATTCTCCCATGGAGACGATCGTAGAGATGCTGGATGTAGTCCTGTGGAACGGCTTGCCATGCTATTTCCACCTGGCGCCTCAGTTGGACCAGCGTTCGTGCTGGACGTGCAGACCGCGTGAGACGACGCTTCATCCAGTCCCAAACATGTTCAATGGGGGACAGATCCGGAGATCTTGCTGGCCAGGGTAGTTGACTTACACCTTCTAGAGCACGTTGGGTGGCACGGGATACATGCGGACATGCATTGTCCTGTTGGAACAGCAAGTTCCCTTGCCGGTCTAGGAATGGTAGAACGATGGGTTCGATGACGGTTTGGATGTACCGTGCACTATTCAGTGTCCCCTCGACGATCACCAGTGGTGTACGGCCAGTGTAGGAGATCGCTCCCCACACCATGATGCCGGTTGTTGGCACTGTGTGCCTCGGTCGTATGCAGTCTTGATTGTGGCGCTCACCTGCACGACGCCAAACACGCATACGACCATCATTGGCACCAAGGCAGAAGCGACTCTCATCGCTGAAGACGACACGTCTCCATTCGTCCCTCCATTCACGCCTGTCGCGACGTCCCTGGAGGCGGGCTGCACGATGTTGGGGCGTGAGCGGAAGACGGCCTAACGGTGTGCGGGACCATAGCCCAGCTTCATGGAGACGGTTGCGAATGGTCCTCGCCGATACCCCAGGAGCAACAGTGTCCCTAATTTGCTGGGAAGTGGCGGTGCGGTCCCCTACGGCACTGCGTAGGATCCTACGGTCTTGGCGTGCATCCGTGCGTCGCTGCGGTCCGGTCCCAGGTCGACGGGCACGTGCACCTTCCGCCGACCACTGGCGACAACATCGATGTACTGTGGAGACCTCACGCCCCACGTGTTGAGCAATTCGGCGGTACGTCCACCCGGCCTCCCGCATGCCCACTATACGCTCTCGCTCAAAGTCCGTCAATTGCACATACGGTTCACGTCCACGCTGTCGCGGCATGCTACCAGTGTTAAAGACTGCGATGGAGCTCCGTATGCCACGGCAAACTGGCTGACACTGACGGCGGCGGTGCACAAATGCTGCGCAGCTAGCGCCATTCGACGGCCAACACCGCGGTTCCTGGTGTGTCCGGTGTGCCGTGCGTGTGATCATTGCTTGTACAGCCCTCTCGCAGTGTCCGGAGCAAGTATGGTGGGTCTCACACACCGGTGTCAATGTGTTCTTTTTTCCATTTCCAGGAGTGTAATTCCGCTCCTTACATGCGGGTACGGCTGCAAGCCACTGCCGCAAATTCAAACTAAAAATTCCTTACGCGGTGAAGCCGCTGCCCTTTGAAATATTGGGTTATTACAGAAAATGGGAAAAGGTATCTTTATTGTTTTGCTAACAACGCACACAGTCAGAAACTAGCTACAAACACAAGACATTCGAATGGGGAAAGCGTTGCTGAGACAATAATGTACTTGTTGCCGTGTGGCGTGGCCTGTTACATGATGCATGTGAACCTGCAAGTGTGCAGGACTTTCCACGATCTGGTCTATATCCTATGTTCGATTTAACAGATTCAGAACAGGAGGCGGCCGGAGTGGCCGAGCGGTTCTAGACCCTACAATCTGGAACTGCGCGACCGCTCCGGTCGCAGGTTCGATTCCTGCCTCGGGCATGGGTGTGTTTGATGTCCTTAGGTTAGTTAGGTTTAAGTAGTTCTACGTTCTAGGGGACTGATGACCTCAGAAGTCAAGTTCCATAGTGCTCAGAGCCATTTGAACCATCACAACAGGAGGGAGCACAACGAACACGCGACATCATTTAAGGAGAAAACATTCACAATGGCCCTTGGTAGAGAAAGTAAATTTGATTAATATATCTATAATTTTATTGACGTGTTGTTAACACAATTAGCTTAACAGCTGATGCATCCAAGTTGCTGACAGGATTGACATACAAAAGAAGGGGAAAGAAAACTGAGTATGTCTTAGATGACGAGCTGTTTGGCTTTAGGAAAGGTAAAGGCACCAGAGAAAAAGTTCTGACGTTGCGCTTGATAATTGAAGTAAGACTGAAGAAAAATCAAGACACGTTCATAGGATTTATCGATTTCTAAAAACCGTTCGACAATGTCAAATGGTGCAAGTTGTTCATAATTGTGAGTAAATTAGCGGTAAGCTGTAGGGAAAGACGGGTAGTAAACAATATGTACAAGAGCCAAGAGGGAGTAATGAGAGTGCAAGACCAAAAACGAAGTGCTCGGATTAGAAAGAGTGTAAGACAGGGATGTAGTCTTTTACTCCTACTGCTCAATGTATACATAGAAGAAGCAGCGACGGACATAAAGGTAAAGTTCTGAAATTAAAATTAAAGATGAAAGGATATCAGTGATAGGATTCGCTGATGACATTGCTATCGTCAGTGAAAGTGAAAAAGAAATACAGGATCTGCTGAATGGAATGAGCAGCCTATTGAGTACAGATTATGGATTGAGAGTAAATCGAAGAAAGACGGAAGTGATAAGAAGTAGCAGAAATGAGAACAGAGAGAAAGTCAACACCAGGATTGATGGTCATGCAGTTTCTGTTACCTAGGAACCTTAAATAACCAATGACGGACGGAGCAAGGAGGATGTCAAAAGCAGACTAGAACTGGCTAAAAGTGCTTTCTTGCCCCAGAGAATTCTACTGGTATCAAACAGAGGCCTTAATTTGAGGTATTAATTTCTGAGAATGTAGATTTGGAGCCCAGCATTGTATGGTAGTCAAACATGGACTGTGGGAAAACAGAAACAGAGGAGAGTCGAAGCGCTTGAGATGTAGTGCTACAGAAGACTGTTGAAAATTAGGTGGACTAATGAGGTGAGGGGTGAGGAGGTTCTGCGTAGAATCGAAGAGGGAAGGAATATACAGGAAACACTGACAAGACGAAGGGAAAGGACGGTAGGATGTCTGTAAAGACATCAGGCAATAACTTCCATGGTATTAGAGGGAGATTCAGAGGGTGAAAACGCTAGAGGACAGAAGTTGGAATGCATGTAGCAAATAGTTGAGGATATGGGCTGCTAGATGGGATGATAACTGAACCCTTAACTTTGTGATAGTATCAGGATGATGCCATCCAAAAGTAATGATGCAGGAAAATCATCAACTTGTGACATTTCGCTCTCGCCGTCGCCGCGTCCGTCTCCTTCACCTTCGACATCTTTACGGGAGACACTAAGATCACTTTCTGCCTCAGTCCGAACTTCATATCTATAAAGATATTCTGTTACTTCACATTCATGGGAATTTTTCAATCTCTGTTCTAAGACTACGTTTATTGCTGGAAGTAATAGCGACAAAAAAACTGAAAACCTGTTATTTCAGAAGCCTCTTATTTTAAGCGGCTTTAAACTGTTGAACTGTAGAGAAAAACCGGTATAAATTATAACCAGTTGTTTCAGTTATAACCGCAATCCCTCGTAGCAGGCTAGGGGTGGCCGTTATCGTTGAAATAACAGGTTTTCGGTTATATCGTTTGTATTTTTTATGTCAGTGTAACGTATTAAAACTGCTGAAAATAACCGGTTTCGGAAATGAACGATTTTCGGTTTTTTATTTCTGTTATCTCCTGTAATAAACACAGAAATCGAAAAATGATTGAAAAATATTGACTCTCTTAGCTTCAAGATACATAGAATCAATATATTAAATTAAATAGATAATAAAAGAAAACTTAGTTCGTCCACCAATCGCTTCTTTCCTCGAAAACTGATAACTGGTTGAATACTACAAAAAAATCCCCATTCTTCTCCTGATTATTATAATTTTTTGAACCTCTGTCCAAAAATCATGTAGTAATGGGGAATCATACCACCATTTGGGCGTTACGAATAGTCAGTGCTAAACGGTGAAAACTGAGGTTGAAGATATCTGTTTGTGTTAATTTGTCCGTTTTCAAGACTAGAAGCTGATAAAGGCATATTATGTAAACGTAGGCAAAAGGTCAGCTATTTTCTATTTATAATGTTTACTATGGACGGATTTTTGTTAAGTTTTTAATTTATTACTGTTACCATAATTTCCTTCTTCTTTTATTATTCCATAGAAATGGCTGAGAAATCCTTAAGCTTTCAAAGTAAATCAAGCATTATTCTATGTCCATAAAAGTATTTCCAGACCAAGTTTGGCGCCATTCTGCAAATACAACGGATGTCCAAAGACGACAGCGAGAAACTACTGTACAGACCAGTCTTGCGCACTTCACGTACACACGTACCTTAAGCCACAGCACGAGGTAATAGCGATATTACTGTCTCAGCAATACTGTATCAATTCTTATGCCATCCGTTTGATGCTCGTTTTTGTCGGCATTGTCATTAAAACAGCACTGATCACATTTCCCGTTTTCTATAATAACGCAATATTTCAAACCAATGCAAATTCTACGAATAAGGTTTATTTAACAATGAAAAATTTTAACACTGCTGCTATGGCTAACTGGTGATCCGTGCGTGGCTAGTGTTCCCGCCATCATGTATGTTACACCTTGTTTTTAAAGTACTTCCACCTCACTACGTTCATTTAAATTACTACTGTCACTGAGTTGCCGCTTTGCCTGACCGTGACCGGCGTTAGCAGCGCGTATCGATATATCCCCTCTCGTAGTATCTTTGCTCGACTGCTATTACTCCCTGGTCGTTGTCTGTCGTAAGGGAGTCCGGATAGCGAGTTCTACATCTACATCTACATCCATACTCCGCAAGCCGCCTGTCGGTGTGTGGCGGAGGGTACCTTGAGTACCTCTATCGGTTCTCCCATCTATTCCAGTCTCGTATTGCTCGCGGAAAGAAGGATTGTCGGTATGCCTCTGTGTGGGCTCTACTCTACCTGATTTTATCCTCATGGTCTCTTCGCGAGATATACGTAGGAGGGAGCAATATACTGCTTGACACCTCGATGAAGGTATGTTCTATAAACTTCAACAAAAGCCCGTACCGAGCTACTGAGCGTCTCTCCTGCAGAGTCTTCCACTGGAGTTTATCTGTCATCTCCGTAACGCTTTCGTGATTACTAAATGATCCTGTAACGAAGCGCGCTGCTCTCCGTTGGATCTTCTCTATCTCTTCTATCAACCCTATCTGGTACGGACCCACACTGCTGAGCAGTATTCAAGCAGAAGGCGAACAAGCGCACTGTAACCTACTTCCTTTGTTTTCGGATTGCATTTCCTTATGATTCTTCCAATGAATCTCAGTTTGTCATCTGCTTTACCGCCGATCAACTTTATATGATCATTCCATTTTAAATCACTCCTAATGCGTACTCCCAGATAATTTATGGAATTAACTGCTTCCAGTTGCTGACCTGCTGTATTGTAGCTAAATGATAAAGGATCTTTCTTTCTATGTATTCGCAGCACATTACACTTGCCTACATTGAGATTCAATTGTCATTTCCTGCACCATGCGTCAATTAGCTGCAGATCCTCCTGCACTTCAGTACAATTTTCCATTGTTACAACCTCTCGATATACCACAGCATCATCCGGAAAAAGCCTCAGTGAACTTCCGATGACATCCACAAGGTCATTTATGTATATTGTGAATAGCAACGGTCCTACGACACTCCCCATCGGCACACCTGAAATCACTCTTACTTCGGAAGACTTCTCTCCATTGAGAATGATATGCTGCGTTCTGTTATCTAGGAACTCTTCAATCCAATCACACAATTGGTCTGATAGTCCATATGCTCTAACTTTTTTCATTAAACGACTGTGGGGAACTGTATCGAACGCAACGCCTTGCGGAAGTCAAGAAACAGGGCATCTACCTGGGAACCCGTGTCTATGGCCCTCTGAGTCTCGTGGACGAATAGCGCGAGCTGGGTTTCACACGATCGTCTGCCAGTCAGTTGGAACGCGTCTGGAGCGCAGTACGGACCTGCCAGTCGGACAATTGCAAAGCGGCACTAGTGCAGTCGGGTTGGAGCAGCAGTGAGGTCTCCGTCAACATGGCACGCCCGACCGTTGCCGCCACCCATCACTTGAGCTGGGCCGCGGTCTTGGTGGATCGTCGGTCGGTCGCCCTACTGGACGACGCGTTTTGGCTCGCCGATCGTTCATGAGTCGGCTGTGTGTGTGTGTGTGTGTGTGTGTGTGTGTGTGTGTGTGTGTGTGTGTGTGTGTGTGTGTGCGTGTGTGTCGCACGCGCGCGTGTTACGTACGCATCGACTCCTGTAGTGGGACGAAATTGAAGCGTCACCCATCCACCAGTGTCAGCCCAGTTTGCAGGTGAATATAAGTTTAATTTAGTTTTGTTTATGTATTTTTCTTAATATTTGTAATAGCTGTGAATTATCTAAAAGTTTTGTATTTTTTTATGTTTCATGTACGGAGAGGGCGGCGCAACGAAGAGGGCGGCGCAACGAACGGAGACAGCATCTTCGCTGCCGCGACCAGAGAGGAAATTGCTGGCCACTATACGTCGCGGGTCGACAGCCAAAGAGCAACAGAAGATCCTGGAACCCAGTTGTTGCGTCGTGCTTCTAAAAATTAAAAATGAATTTTTTTGTACTCTTTTTGTACAACAATGACGTCATAGAGAGCTTAATCTTACTGAAAAGTCAGTCCTAGTTTGTCAGCGGTCAAGTTCACATCTGTATGTGTAGGAAGCTAATAAAATAGTGGATGCTACTAAAGTTGAAACACGTATTCTGAGGATTTATTTATGAAGAATTATGTGAACGGATTAATAATATATTTGACAAGATTATTGAATTCTGACAGCGTTCATCGAAACTTTGAATCTCAAAGGTTTATTCAATGTGTGATTCTGATATCGATTAAATCAAGATAACGTGTGTCAATATAATTTCTGAGGAGAAACAAACGAAATTTAAATCGAAAAAGTTTACGAAAACCAATTGCCCCAAGTGATGTAATTCTTTGCATACGACTCAACTGATGTTTTACAGTTTCGTTCAAGAACCATTCTATGACAATTTAAAAAGAATATAAATCATTTTGAAGTGGGTTGTAACTGACGTAGGTGACGAAGTCTGCACATGGTCATATATCAACGAAAATCGGTTGTACAAAACTTACGTCGTTACACTACACTCCCTATTTGTCTTCTTGCGTGCTTAGTTACTGTTGTGTATCGTTCAGGTCTTCGCACAAGTCTGTGTAGTTGGCGTTATTTATACTGACAACGATTTTCGATTTTGTCGGCATTCTGAGGCCAGTGGGTCGGTTGCTGCGGACGAGAGGTGCCTTACAAAACACTCGTTCGACCTATACTTGAGTATTGCTCATCAGTGTGGGATCCGTACCAGGTCGGATTGACGGAGGAGATAGAGAAGATCCAAGGAAGAGCGGCCCGTTTCGTCACAGGGTTATTTGGTAAGCGTGATAGCGTTACGGAGATGTTTAGCGAACTCAAGTGGCAGACTCTGCAAGAGAGGCGCTCTGCATCGAGGTGTAGCTTGCTGTCCAGGTTTCGAGAGGGTGCGTTTCTGGATGAGGTATCGAGTATATTGCTTCCCCCTAATTATATCTCCCGAGGAGATCACGAACGTAAAATCAGAGAGATTCGAGCGCGCGCGGAGGCTTTCCGGCAGTCGTTCTTCCCGCGAACCATACGCGACTGTAACAGAAAAGGGAGGTAAAGACAGTAGCACGTAAAGTGCCCTCCGCCACACACCATTGGGTGGCTTGCGGAGTATAAATGTAGATGTAGATGTAGACGAGAGAAGTTAGCTCCGCGCGGTGCAATGGTTTTCCTGTGAGCAGCACAGAGTGTTTCCATTGCTGAAGTTTAGTGTCCATGCGGTCCAATTAACTATATTGTTTGACTACAATTCGAGTGCACCAGCGGAATTTTCTGCCTTGTGGTCGTTAGTATTCCGGTTACCTCCCTGGCCACTAACGTAATTTCAGGCAGCGTCCTTTCCCCACCTGTTGACGCTGTCCAACATGGTATGTAATTTTAACAGCTAAAACTTACATCATTGTGGATTATCACGTTCGTAACCTTTTGTGTTTGAGTTATCATGTACTCCGTCGTGGCAAGCAAGCGGTTGTTCGGTCGGTCCGTGACTGTCCCTTGGTTTGGTTCACACGAACTAAGTGTAGTTGGACTCAGCACCTGTCTCGCCTAAGTGCAGACCGATCAACTGGAGACTCCCGAGTGCCGTTCTCTTAATTATCCTTTTGGCAGTGTTAATGTTGTAATTTAACCGTATTTTATACATTAATTTGGCAAGGTTAGTGGTAGGCCTTCAGCCATGGAAACATGATCTCAGAGTTTCCTTCAAGTCCAAACATTATTGCCTTCTGCTCTTGAAAGGTTATTGTAATTTCCTCTGAAAGAATTTACAAGTTATTATGGGCCTTCCGCCGTTGGTATAGCAAAGACGAAAATTTTTAAACTTAATGTACTTTTTATCGATCGTCGCAATATATACGTATTTCCTTAATTTTCAGAATTTAACTTTGCGGCCTTCACCAATCTTATTGCGTTTGTTTATCTTTCTGTGCACCTTGCGGGCCACCAGCCATTTTAGCATCTTAAAACATTGTGGCCTTATGCCTTCAGTAATCATAGTATATTTTGAAGATTTAATCCGGCGGCCTTCAGCCGCTCCGAATGCTGATCTCAGATATGTATACGATTTATCTTATTCGTAAATTTAACTGTGTCATGTCTTTTCAAAATTGAAATTATTCTAAAGCATCTGTTTGGGGGCCTTCAGCCGCCAAGCACTTTCAAAAGTGTATTTGTGAACTAAATGATAAATAATTACAATTGTGAAATGAATCCGACAGCAACTTCCTTGGCCCTTCCCACAACCCTAATTACCTGTTTGCCCTGCGTGATTTAGCGTGCGTTTCAACTAATATTTCAGTTTTTTTATTCGGTTATTAGTAAAAAATAAAGTACCTGTTATAAAAGAGACCAAATAAATACAGAGAAATGCCGGTTATTCAGAACTACAATACCTGTATCGGTTTTAACGGCTCGTTTTTCGGTTTTTTCCCATCTCTGTAGCAGACTAGAGACGTTGAAATAGAAGACATTTTTCTGTAGGTTTTTGGCCGATAAAGGATGGAGAAGTGGCGAAGTAAATTTCGCAGTCAACAAGCGACCGCCTCCTCTTTAGCTGAATGGTTGGCGTGTCTGCAATCGGTATGGAAAGATCCAAGTTCGCTTACTGGCACCTCCTCGTATTTTTCTGAGGTTAGGGGGCCTGGAACTCCAGTCAGGAGCAGCTTGAATACATTAGCAACACCAGGATTCATCTACTGTGGATGGACTAGTGACATGCTCATCGTATGTCTGACGAAGTAGTACGCTCCTCGCACTGTAGACAGCAGTCAGCCATTCAGGACAGGCACAACGCCTGATCCATGAGTAGTGTTACATTTACCAGACAAACCAAATGATTCAGGCAACAGGCGCTTGTATCTTACGAAGACACCAACCAACAGGTCCTAGAGGAATGGCTGGGTAAAACCATTGAACATCATTTGCTACCAAGTACTTTTATAAAACAATAGATTATTTTTGGTTAATTTCTTTTCCACAACAGCGACGAGGTGCATGAGCAAACTTAAAAAACATATTAAAGATTAAACTTGAGCTTACAACCTTAAGAAAAGACATTAAATGTGAAATACCAGAAGGGAAACAGTTTAGTATGCCTTAAAGCTTTTTCTTAAATATATTCGTCAAAACATTAAATATTAATATTTACATTTAAAGTCAAACCGAGGCATACCATAACCTGAAAATTACTATGGGGTAACAGAGCGACCCCACGTCAGGTCAATGGCACGAACCCGCAGATGACAAAGCAGACACGAGACCGCAGACGTAGACCTCGGGGCCCAGCCGCCTGGAGACAACAAGCCGAGAGATGATATGTAGTGTACTACAAGGTATACAGCAAGGCTCTCTTAAGCAGTGAACAGGTCAAACAAAACTAAGCCTTTACATACGCTCAAAAGAACGTCAGTAACTAATATTACGTTAAGATTAAAGCGCCACTAAATGTTATTTCGCCTCGCAATGCTAGTTAAAGTTAAGGGGACACAGTCGCGAGGGAACTCCCATAAGGAATCAATGCTAAAACGAGCAAACGTCAGGTACACTTTCTGAAGTAACTAATGGAGGTAAAGACCTGAAACTTTTACAGTGTACAGCTGAAACATCACTCTCAAATCACATAAAAATGGTTAATGTATTTTATATATTTCATGAGTAATCATTTTTTTTTTGTGCTATAAGACAAAAAATTAAAATTTTTCTAAACACCTTGGAGCTTGTAAATCTGTTCTTTTTTTCTGGTCTATTTTTTTATCTAATTAATCATCGGTGTATTAACAAGAGATACTGTAAGTCTTATGTCTGTAGCAGTCATAGTTTTTGAGAAAAGTGTACCAGAAGGTCAAAAAATGTAGTTTTGAGAAAAATGGTATTAAAGTTTTACATGCAAGAAAGTAATGTACAATGTCATACAGACACACCTTTAAAACATTCCAGGGCTATACTGTGGCTCAGCTTCTTGATCTTTATCTTCTTTTCTTCTTTTCTTTGATCTTCTGGCTATCCTGGCCTCCTGCAGAAATATCAGCATAACGGATACGGTCCATGTCAATCTTTTTCAGTCCCCTTTCAGTATTGATACCACCCTTTGTTCCCAAGAGTCTTAATACATCAGTCTTCTTTGACTCACTAGCATTGAAGCACATCACTGCATCATGAACACCAAATTTTAGTGTATCTTTTCTAACGAAAACAGTTTTTCCTAGCCTTGTCCAAATGACAGAATTCCAACTTTCATTTGGGTTTTGAGTTTTTCCATGGAGACACTTTTTCAAGAGCTCTTGTTGGCTAAGGTCTCTGAAAATGGGTTTCACAGCTAGCAGGATTTTTTTTGGAATTGAATGTTTGTGCTTATAGCTGGAAGATGTAGCTGGGTTGTTGAATTTGCACCAGCTATCAGGTCCCCGTAGGCAAAGGTTATGTTGTGGTTCCTCATCTGTTGAAATTTTATGATAGAATATAACCCAGATGGCTCTCCTCATTGATTCTACATTGTTGCAGTTATTTCTAATGGCCATACCATAATAAGTCTGGATCCTGTCTATTTCAGCCTTTGTCAGGTCCCCTTTACCACCTAACTTTGTTTCCTTACATATCTTTAGAAGTCGTGATCCCATTCTTTTCTGTACATGTCCTATACATTCCAGTTTATTAATTTTGACTCTAGGCCCATAAGGTTTATCTTCTACCACTTTCTGATAAGCCTTACTGTCCCCGTCCCCAAGACAGTCTGTATAGAGGATACCTCTTGACTGCACAGACCTTTTGAAAATGTTATTAACACCAGCCACTTCCATGCCTCCACTAAAACCATCATAGTCCTTTTTGCACACATGTTGTATAGTGGGATTTTTGCTACAGATGTCACAGAACTTAGTAATAATTTCAATATCCAGAACCTTCCCAGTATCAAAAGAAGTTGCTGACAAAATGCCATTCAGGGATGTATGCCCACGTTTCTGCCAACTGCCATCAAAACCAGCAGAAATTTGCCTAGGGTCAGATTTCGTATCATTCAACTGAACTGCTTCTTTGGCTGCTTTCAACATTGTAGATTCACTTACCTCAGCTACAACTGCACCAATAGTCTTGTCGTAAACATCAAACTTTCTTGGAGTTGGGGGAATGTTCATCACTGCACAAAGAACAGCACCTGCACTCCGCCCTTTTCCAATAGATCTAAGTGCATACACTAATATTATATTGTTTTCATCCAATCAACTTCTTGCTACGTACGATGACATTGTATTGGCAGTACAGCTACATTCCAAACATGTCAAAACTAAATTACGAACAATTCCCTTGGTTTTCACCACATCTTCGTGCAAAGTAACGTTTCCACCACAGTTTTTACAATTTGTGTGTTTTTCGATAAGTTCATGTAATAAATAACCTCATGGAGATCAGAATGTTTGTGTCAGTAACAACAGAAACACTGTTCACACCCCATACTGCATTGTCACGCATTTGAGAGGCACTTGGAAAATCGGCAGCACCTAGAAGCTTCTTGCTTGAAGCACTGACACTCGCACTGACTTCACTTTCAATATTATTTTCTGCCCTCTGTTCAAAACTAGTAGTTTCGTGGTTTATTTTTACATATTTATTTCCACGAAACTTAGGCTTATATCCAAACTTCCTTATTCTACCCATTGTGTTATAACGTTTCACAAAATCATTACATTTGTATCACCAAAACGTAAACAACTAGGATGAAGAAACTGACAAACGATAGTCGACAATGCAGACAGGCTGGCAAAAATTAGAATAACAGTTCTCTCTTGCAACCCAAATAAAGAGTATTTATATCCGTGGTACATAAATGATTGTTGTACTATAGTCAATGCTGACTACTGCGCAAGACACAGCAAAAATTGACGTGGCGCTAGTTACCACGCTTCACGAATAAATTAATAACTCCGAATCTAATAATCAGATTTGTATGAAACAAACGGCATTTTGTAGCCAAATAATTGGAGCATAGATTAAGACTAAAAAAGAATTCGAATTTTTTGAGCGTCTTCGCGACTGTGTCCCCTTAATAGGTTAGAGCTGTACCTTTTTTTTTTTTTTTTTTTTTTTTTTTTTTTTTTTTTTTTTTTTCCTATGCAAGGAACTAGGACAAGATATGTTCGCAAAACGTTCAAATCTGAATCTGCTTCCGTGGCCTTCGCAATCTTCTTATAGTTCAGTAGGAAAAATTGAAGCAATTCAGAATCCTGAGCATCGATGTGACAACAGGTTGCACCAGAACCGTCAAAGTCTCTATCGGGGCGTGGGAAGGCGTGAAAGCGCATCCGCATTACCGTGTTTAGCTGTCGGACGATGCACAATCTCGTACTGGTACTGACATAAAAATAAAGCCAATTTTTGGGCAGTTTGTACAGGAACCGGTTTCGTCGGATGAAACAAGGCCTGCAAAGGCTTGTGATCCGTTACTAAGCAGAATTTTCTGCCATACAAATAGTGGTGGAATTTGGTGACACCGTACTCATTAGCCAATGCCTCTTTCTCTATTTGTGAATAGTTGCACTGAGCTTTGGGCAACACTTTTGATGCGAAAGCAATAGGTCTGTCTTTACCACCCATTCTGCGTGAAAGCACTGCACCGGTTCCGTAAGAGGAAGTGCCAACTTTCAATTCAACTGGTTTGTCAGGATCACTGAGCAATGCATCTTTAAGTTTTTGATAAACTACTTGGCACTCATCTGTCCAAACAAAGGTGCCTTTTTTGCGACGCAAGCGATGCAATGGAGCTGCGATTTGTGCAGAATTCGGTATGAACCGAATATAATAGTTCATTTTCCCTAAAACTGACTCCAATTCTATGATATTGCGAGGAATTGGCAAAGCTCTTATGGGAAATAAATGCGACTGAACAGGATGAACACCTTGACTGTTTATAACATGACAAAATGACCAAGATACTGCAAATCAGGTTTTAAAAAATCACACTTGTTCAGTCTACACTTTAGTCCTGCCTCAGATAACACACGAGACAAAGCACTTAAGTTTACAATATGTTCTTCAGGTGTACGGCCTGTTACTATAATATCGTGCAAATAGTTTGAACGGCTTAGCACTTGAGCGGTCAGCTGTTCCAAATACTGTTGGAAATATTTAAACAAGCCCAAATGAGTATTCACTTTTTTTGTATGTGTCGACAGTCTTCTGACTGGTTTGATGCGGCCCACCACGAATTCCTCTCCTGTGCCTTCTTTGCTGGATGTATTTCAGTCTCTGTCTTCCTTTACAGTTTTTGCCCTCTACAACTCCCTTTTAGTGCCATTGAAGTCATTCCCTCATGTCTTAACGGATGCCCTATCCTCCTGCCCCTTCTCTCTATTAGTTTTTTCCACATGTTCTTTTCCTCTCCGATTCTACGCAGAACCTCCTCGTTTCTTACCTTATCAGTCCACCTAATTTTCAGCATTCGCCTGTAGCACCACATCTCAAATGCTTCGATTCTCTTCTGTTCCGGTTTTCCCGCAGTCCATGTTTCACTACCTTACAATGCTATACTCCAGACGTACATTCTCAGAAATTTCTTCCTCAAATTAAGGCTAATATTTGATATTAGTAGACTTCTCTTGGCCAGGAATGCCCTTTTTTGCCATTGCTAGTCTGCTTTTGGTGTCCTCCTTGTTCAGTCCGTCATTGGTTATTTTACCGCCAAGGCAGCAGAATTCCTTAACTTCATCTACTTTTTGACCATCAATCCTGATGTTACGTTTCTCACTGTTCTCATTTCCACTACTTCTCATTACCTTCCTCTATCTTCGATTTACCCCCAATCCGTACTCTGTACTCATTAGACTGTTCATTCCATTCAGCAGATCATGTAATTCTTCTTACTTTCACTCAAGATAGCAAAGTCATCAGTGAATTTTAATTCCACTCCTGAACCTTTTTTTATTGATGGTGTTGAGACAGCAACCAGCCACAAATTTATTTTCATTTCCTTTATTCAAAAGGTACCGTTGCCAGATTCGAATGATTACGATTCATCTTCAGACGGTTTTCATGCTTTCATTACAACATGTGGTGCGTTTTTTTACAGATAAATTGTCCTAAAATATAAATAATACATCATTATAAGGACGCCACGCACATGGTTGCATTGCAGATTTGCATTGGATGTGACTTACGTGAAATGTCGGTTTGGAGTGTTTGTTTTCAGGTTTTTCGTCCAACAGATGTGAATACATTCCCACTGCATTCTTATCGTTGCACAAGTAACTTTTTCTCACTGAACACTTCAGATTTGACACAGAGTAGATTTCTAACATGCACCACATGTTTTGATACATGCAAAATGCTTACAAACATATGAAGCACTTTGTATGTATCAAAACATGTGGTTCACGTTAGAAATCTATTCGATGACAAATCTGAAATACATAATGAACAGCAGGTTGCATACACCATTAGAAAACTTCTTGCTGTAAGTCGTCATGGGGGTGGAACTTTGAAATAAGGTTAACTTAAAAGTTTGTTAGATAGGAATTGTCAAATTCACTCTGTTTGAAAAAGCAAGCATCATAAATCTTGATGTTTCCAATTGAACTAATATTTTAATAGTCCGTGATTGTGAGAAAGAGTTGGTAAGTAGAGTATATTCGAACAGCTCTCATGGTCTGAAATTTAAAGGTAAATAACTGCCAGAACCAGTATTTTTAGAAGTTTTAAAACTTTTGTCAGTTATAGAGATATGGGACATTTTCCAAATTAGTTTGTCAAGTACAGTCTTGTTCTCCTGTGGACTGACACATACTCCTTCGAAATGTGCATTAGCATTTATTCCACTTCATACTAAAATAAGTTCATGTTTAAAATTTATTAAAATGCGCTTAATATTCTCGCAGTACCCCACCGGCAACTTGAGAGGCACATATCCACTAAATCACTTTTATTCATCTGTTGATGACAGTTTCCCTGTAAACCATACTGCATTTCCTAAACCGCTAAAGACCGATTTTGACACCGAAATATATGTTTTTAACATTAATGTTGTTCCTATATTCTGGGTGCTATTTCATTCAGCTCCCATCTTCTTTCCTGACACTGAAAAGCGAATGCGTTATTTATTAGATAAGATGTTGCTGTAGGAACACCATCTAGCTTTTTCACAACACGAAATATTTGCTTGCAATGATCAATGAATTTTGGTGCTGGATAACTATGCAGACCTCACCACTGTTCTGAAATGACACTGAAGCAAGTATGCCTAGTTAATGACATGTTCTTCAAATTCGACCGGAGCAGTTTTGTTCATTGATGACTTCTTCTTAAGTGGTTTCCAACCTAAAGACTTAAGGAATTGATGATTAAACTGCACATTATGTGCCACGGATTATATGCACAAATTTACTACCTCCTAGATACAAATTGCTCTCTGACGATACGATATTAGGATAGTTTTGTACGGTTTTAATTTTATCAATGCAATATTCCAATCGTTTTTGCTCAATTCGACTGCTAAAAGGTAATTCGTACGTGGTACTGACAATCGCTCTTATGATGTTCAAGTATATGACGTTGATACTCAAGCTTAACTGACGAAGTGCTGTGCATGATTATCGTTTTAATATCTTCACTTGTAGTCATCATGATGAATATGAAATATATGTGTCCACACTTTTGGTACCATTGAAAATTGTACAATAAGTGGTTACTGGTAAAGTAATGGTGTAGTCCTTCTGGTGGCTGCAAGTCACCAAATGAATCAATGTAGTAGACACTTTTTCGGTTTCTTCTTTTCCATAAACCGTACAGCGAGTTCCAGGTCCTGTCACAACGTCTAAATTTACAATTCGACATGCACTAGGTTTCCATATAATCTTCAGTAATGTATTATATATAAAAATTCTATGAAATCTTCGAATGGCCAACTTCACGATGAATTTTACGCTGTTGATATTTCTAAGCGGTCTGTCGAGCAGCATACCTAGTAGCTTTTTCTTAGTGATCAATGTTATGACCTTTTCGCAGTGATTTTAAATATAGTTGTTACCAAAAATACCACAGATGCCATTAAGCTATTATGCCCTTTCCGTTCAACAAGCTGCTGTTGCACATTTTCCGCATTTATCGCTATTCTAAGTGTAAATGCAGCGCCACCCGTTAAGGAAACTATCACTTAAAGTACAGCAGAGCTGAAATTATGAAAACAAGGTTTCCACCTGATGTTCTAGGCATTTCGTTTAGTGGCTCTTTTAGATGCTCTTAATGACAACTGAAACCCTTTTTCATACACCCTGGTATCTTCTTCTTTTTCTTATTCATCTTCATCTTCAATGGATGATGAGTGGGTTTCATAATGCAACTGAAATTTTTCCCCATACCAAACATAAGCGTTGTATATATTGTCTCATCAACTAAAAGTTCATCGTTATGTTAGACAATGCCGATATCCCTCGTTTCCCATATGTCCTTGATTCTGTCAGTTAAAATTCGAGTCTGCAGTTTGGGTTCTGAGACATCTTTATTTGCTGTGTTTGCGATAACATGATGTCTTCATGGCTCGCCTAATCCACTGATTTTTTTATCACCATGTGTGAGTCTGTTCTGAAGTTCATTTCAGATCCTCAACAGTTACATGTATTGATCGTAAGTCCTGTAAGTAACCTGTTGATATACCATTACATCCGAAGATGAGCTTATCATGTATGTTAAGCTACTGTGCTGTTTCAGATTTGCCTGCCTTGTTACATAATAAATCACCAGCATCCACACAACTGTTGTGTGATAAGGGAAGCCAAGTCACTGAAAAAGAACCTTATACTCCCACCGTCTTTTGACATGTTCTACGAGAAAGACGTCTGATTCATTGCCAGTCTGTAATTTATTCTGTGTAAAAACTACCAACTATTTCACTGCTGCTGCCATCCATTAAGATATAGGCTCTACCGTTTCTTTGTTGTAACTTGGAAGCGGTAAATATCTCAGTATGATTTCGTAAAGGCAATCTTATATGAGGGCATGCTGAAAATAATGCCTCCGAATTTTTTAATCTGTTTTTATGACTCGTTTTGGTGTTACATGAAATGCACGTTACACAGTCGACTTCCCTTCTTCGCTAATCCAAGTTGCAGTGCTCTTCCAGTAGAGGGCTCCAAACTGTAGCGTGTGACATGCCAACGTGTAATTGAAACGTGCATTGAAATCCATAGAAGAATGAAATCTGTGTAAGGTGATGACTGTATTGACAACTGTAATGTGCAATTTTGGGTTGCTAGTGCTTGTAATAGAGGGAATGGTTGTGCTAACCTCAGTGTATCTCATAGCGTTTGAAGTATTTCCAAAACTTAAAGAACATCTTTGAGGTCTTCATTTTGATAGTGATAAAGTGGTGCAAGCACTGTTTCTGTCAATCTCACTATTTTATTTGGTTGTATACAGTATGTAGAACCTCAATATCATAATGTCAATTGGTATCATTTTTATTATTCAGGATATGGTCCAGTTATAAGGTGAAGGATTTTTGGAAGGCTGTCAGCCAGTTTATAAGAATCACGAAGTTGAAAATGCAACAACATTCATACTTTTAACATTTGATTTAAACGTTCCACGATATTTGCCTTCATATTAGAGAATGTCAAGTAGTGACGCATTCCATACCATTCCACTGTCAACTTGAAATACTTCCTATAAACCTCGTTGTCGTAATCTGTTTGAAGAATGTCTTGGTGGGAATGGTTTCTGTCTGTACTAATGCTCAAATGTCTATTATACTGCCTTCTCTGTTTTTGTTCCTAAAGGTAGTGTCCAGGCAAATTTTAGGTATGTATCAATAACCATTAAAAAGTTTGAACCCTTTGATCTCCTGTGAATGTTTTCTTGCATCTACAAGATGTAGCAGCCATACAGTGTCCAGACCTAGAATTATAATGCACCTACATGGGAATATCTTGCGTGTTTGCTTATGGAGCACTTGAACAATTGTCTACTTGATTATATGATAAATCATCTTTTTCAAAGCTCTGAAATTATAGAAATGATTTCATTCAAACGAATGCTATTCCCACCTGTGCACGATGCTTTGAGTAGTTGTGATCTAGCAACTGTTTCGTCGGGGTCGTCGTAGAAGATGTATATTGGAGATAGGATGTAATTTTTCTTATTTTGAGTGTTTGTAATGTCACTGCCAGGTATTCGCACAACACAGCTTTACTCATTTTGTATATCTCGAACTGCTCGGGGCTTGTTCCTCGAACTCCAATGACTTTGTGATACAGGGTGAGTCACTAACTATTGCCACAAAGAATAACTGAAAAGTTTGTGGGACAAATGTTGCATGGGACAACGGGGCCCATAATATGATGTTGATTTTTTGTTGCTAGGTGGGGTCGCTTTTTTTAAAAAAAATAGGATGCTATAGTTTGGTACTTATTTTCTGATAGCGGCTATCGAGACGAATCCAATGATGTGTAACAGTAACGTCTTTGAAGGTTAACAAAGGTCACGAAGGTGGCATGAAGGTCCATTTACAGATGGTTTTCGAAGTGATTACCATTGGTATCAATGCAGTGCTGCAATCTTCTTATCATGGATTGAGTGGTATTCCTTATCACATTGACAATTATCGAAGTACATGCTCTGACAACTCTGTCGCGTATCTTCAGGTGTAGTTGGAACGTCTTTATAAACAATTTCTTTTACGAATCCCCACAAGAAAAAATCCAGAGGCGTAAAGTCTGCAGAACGAGCCGGCCACGACACATCTCCTCCGCGTAGAATCCAACGATTTGGGAATTGTCCCTGCAACTCTTTTCTAGCCATTAGCGAAAAATGTGCAGGACACCCATCGTTTTGATACCACTTTCCGTTCCTTGTTCCTAAAGGTATTTCTTCCAATAAAAGAGCACTTGCCCGCGAAAGGCAAAGGTCCCGATTTCGAGTCTCGGTCGGGCACACAGTTTTAATCTGCCAGGAAGTTTCAAAAGACCTAATGTTTCTTGCACGAATGTGGTGTACTTCCTACCATTAAGATTTCCTTCCATGAAAGAGGGGACTATAATTCTGTGCACCAGAATCCCATACCATACATTCACCGGCCACGGTTTGTGGTGTGCAACTTGCCGCAATCAACATGGATTTTCAGTTGCCCAATAATGAATGTTATGCAAATTAATATTTCCATGGTTTGTGAATGTAGCATCATCAGTAAATAAAATCAAACTAATAAATGTGTCGTCCCTCTGAATGTGAAGTTGAGCTCTTTGGCAGAATTCAATGCGACGCATACAATCCTTACGAGTTAATTCTTGGTGGAGGCTGATTTGGTAAGGGTGATATTTATGGCGATGCAGAACACAAAGAACACTACTCTGGCTCATGCCAGATTCTCTTGCGATTTGAAGCGAACTAACACAAGGATCTCGAATCACGGTGGCAAGAGTACCAATTTCCGTTTCCTCATTAGTAACTTTCCTTTGCCGGATATGTTCCCGATGCGTTAAAGATCCAGTTGTTCTCAATTTATCATACACATACTTAAATGTACTACGTATAGGGTGAGTACGTTGAGGATATCTTTCAACGTATAAATAAGTCTCTAGCTCTCACTGAATTTCGTTGGCATTCTCCGTAAATGAGAAGTATATCGACTTGTTCTTCGAAGGACTACATCATTCACATTCGCTTGATTCGATGATACTAGTCTTACCGCTCCAGTTAGTGTTGTACTGCAAAACCGTCGAATGGTGTTTACATGTCAGTGGCACGTTAGATGAATTCGCCACATTCGGCGAATATTTACTATTTGTACGATATGTGTGAATTGTCGGAGCATGTGCTTCTGTAAGTGCCGATGTGATAAGGAATACCACTCAATCCACGACAAAAAGATTGCAACACTGCATTGATACAATGGTCATCACTCTGAACACCTTCTGCAAATGGACATCCATGCCACCTTTGTGACCTTCGTTGAACTTCAAAGACCTTACTGTTACACATCATGGAATTCGTCTCGATAGCCGCTACCAGAAAATAAGTACCAAACAATAGCATTCCATTTAAAAAAACAAAGTTGTCCTTCATATTTCTGAAGCGACCCCACCTAGCAGCGAAAAACCAATGTTATGTTGTGGCCCCCATTGTCCCACGCAACTTTTGTCACACAAATTTTTTAGCTCCTATCATACTTTCGGAGTTATTCTATGTGGCAATAGTTAGTGGCTCACCGTGTATACTTCTGTCATACATTCTATTTGACCATACACTTTCATATCTTTCCATGAATACTTGCCGACTCTGTAGTTCTTAACGACTAGTGATTCAGTATAACAGACCTTTTTCAAGTTCTCTGTAACTGATCTTTATTGCATTACTAGCCTTTTCACTCTGGCTTCACTCGTGTATGCATTAGACACATTATAAAATTTCTCTTTCCCCTCTCTTTGTTCACCTCTTCCTGCTTGTCGATGTCCTCCTCCTGCCTCTGCTTGTCCATCTCCTCCTCCCCCACACTCTGACCAATCCTTCCTCTGTCAATTTCAATCGTTCCCCTGACATACTCATCTGTTTGTGTACAGTTCACTAAAGCAGGCCGATACTACTCACACAATAAGCCTGTCATATAGGGCAGGCTACATATCAGGGGCTTGAAAAAATTTATTTGTTCCTGAAATACAGCCTACCATGCAAAGTAGGTCAATAAAGCAGACTGATGCTACTCCAACACAACATACTTCTCACGCAGAACAACCTACATGTTGGAGCCAGGAAAACATATTCTTGGCCATAACAAGTTGGCTGCCCTGCAAAGAAGGTTAATTTGGCGGGCTGATATTGTTCACACGTAACATGCCTGTTGTACAAGGGAGCGTATACCCCAGAGGCTAGAAAAAACACTTTTCAGCTGACAACTCCGCTCCTATTGGCGCTCTAAGGTTATAAACCACACAGTGCTGATATTCATGAGGCCTTACGTTTCTATGCCAAATTTGGTTGAAATTGGTCCACCGGGTATGGAGTAGGCGACGTTCTTTACTAGAATCACGACTGAGAAAATTTAGAGAACTGGCATTTTAAGCTGATTGCCGAACGATTCTACTGCCGCCAACATACATTGAGCATAAGGACCACGAAGATAAGATACGAGAAATTAGGGTTCGTATCGAGGTGTATAGATAGTCGTTTTTCCCTCGGTCTATTTTCGGGTGGAACAGGAAAAGAAATGACTAGTAGTGTTGGTAAAGGGTACTCTCCGCCATGCACCGTACGGTGGCTTGCGGAGGATCGATGTAGATGTAGATGTACATGCAGAGATCCCAGGCAAACACGCAGACATATACACTGCATTCTATATATAACAGATTTGTTAAACTTTTATTACTACAGTACCCAGCCTATATGGTTTTTGCCTGGTACTCTACAATTTATTTATCCGAATATCTCTGTAATGCTTAATGTATTCTCCAATAGCGTCTTCCCTTTATAGATTTTCTTCTTCTTTAATGTAAGATACTAGCTCAAGAAATTGAGCAATAGTTCCAAATGCTTCTCTGAGCAACTGGTCTCTTTCCATATGCCCAAACGTCAAAGATGACTGATTTTTCCTGACAGCCTTGCACACTTCAATAACTTTTTGTTTCGTTGACATGTTGCTTTATAGGCAGTCTTTGTGCAGCATACAGCTTATACATACTTTCATTTGCTTTCTTTTCATTTACATCAACCCCTGCATCTAGTTCGTTGATGAGCCAAAAAATGGCTTGAGGAAGAGATTTACATCCCAGATTCTATTTCTGAGTACTTCAAGTCTAATGGTATGACATTAAATACTATCATCAAGTGTCTGAATTTTCACTTCAACGTACAGACGAATGTTCTGCCTTCGTCTCTCAGACTGGCTTTAGTGGATGTCCACATGAATTTGTTCACATCGTAATGTACAAACATGTAGCTATTCGGTTGTTACAAATTTCCATCGTTATTGACCATCATTCAATTGCCAATTTTATCTATAACGAAGAAGCTCTACTGTGAATGCTTCCAACAATCTCTGTTTACTGTTGTAAATTCGTTGAATACCATGTTGGTTCTTATATTCACTTGGAAAACGTGTTTTCAGTTCAAATTAAGTTGCCTGAAAGGAATAATAAGGTGTGCATTATTCCTCAGAAATTGTTTTGATATCCTTGAGCATGTCAGATTTAGGTAAAGGACATTTACATCGCTATCACTTCGGAAATAGGAGTTTTTTCATGTCTGATCATTGTTTATCTCTACAATATCATTAAACATGAACACAGTCTTGGCCTTTACACACACACACACACACACACACACACACACACACATACACACACACATGAATTATTTTTACATTCTACCAGGTAGATAAACGTATTCCAACAAGATTGCAATTTTATGCAATATCAAATGTTGTAAACTCATATACAGTTCTGCTTATTGACATCCAACATGCATGGAAACATTGAACAATGTTTCTTTCACTGGCATTAGGAGATTGCCTTGACAGTTCTAGTAAAGTGGTCCATGAAGTTACCTAGAAGCTATAAACGAAGGCTGCAAACTCAATATCTGGTCAAGTGCGTACTGTAGAGCACAACTGGCAAATATTAAATTCTTGAAGGCCTGCTCTTGCATGTGTGTGGATTCTCTTTCATTAAAAAGTTTGATGTTTCACGGGAAGCCATCTGCACTGGTCATTCGATCGCAAAATACCAATGTAGGTGATTGAATATTTCAAGCAAACATGCCCATAATCGCAACTGAGTTGTTGCACAACAAACCCACTCTGATACTGCAAATGTTCCTTTAGTGCCACAATAATGTGGATTTTCAAAAATCACAGCTGAGCTGAATTCATGATTAAATATGATTCCAGTGCTGACACATTTACTCCAAATTGAATTTAAGGTAAATCAAGTGTTGGATATGAATAAGTGTTCCTGTTGACATGTGTTCTCCAATCCATATTCCACAATGTCATCAGTAAATGAATAACATGAGTTAACCATGCACACATATTCACTACACACATATACACAAGCACATTGACAATTCTTACATTACTAGTCCATGATGCAGGTTGACTCTATATATATAAAACGTGCTGTCTACTTTACAAATTGGCTTCGAACTGTGTACCTCCTACAACTATGCAGAGCCTGAGTCAGTGGTGTTGAACCTCACCCACATGAGCCAATACGTGAGGTTGTGTCTGAAGTATTTCAATCACTCTATCGACTAGAGCAGTAAGATCATCCATTGAAGTTACAGCTGTGCCATACACCGTACTCTTCATACTACCCCACAGAAAACAGTAAATACGAGTCAGATCTGGCGACCATGCTGGCCATGGAACTGGTCCACACCTACCAGTCCCCTGTATTGGATATGCATGTTTAAGGTGAATCTACACATCAACATCAAAGTGTGCCGGAACTCTGTCGTGTTGCAGCCACGTGCCCATCTGAACATTTAGTGGCACTAAACCCAATAGGTTAGGCAAAACATGTCTAATAAAAGTGATGCAGATCGATCCTGTTAGTCTTTTTGGCAGCTGATATACCCCAATGATGTGGTCACCACTTTCCTCGAGACAGATGTTAATACTGACCGATCTTGGTGGTTTTGAATTACCTGCACACACGGATTTTCATCCACCAAAACATGCATGTTGTGTAAGTTAAATATGCTGTCTGTAATAAATGTGCATTCATCTATCAATAGCACCAAGCTCAGGAGTATGGTGTATGGATTGTTATAAATCGCATTGGACGGTCTGTACTCGTAATGGGTAGTACTAGTACTCCTGTGATGCCGAGACTCTGCGTATGGTATGGATGGAGGCAGTGTTCATGGAGAACATGCCACACTGCACTCCTCACTGTGTGTAATACTTGTCCCACCTGTCAAATGTTGGTGGGTGGGTCCTCCTCAAACACTATCAGCAGGTCTTACTCCAACTGTAGTGTTCGAGCCGAGTGTGGATGACCCGCATCGCCTTGAGGCATCTACCAGAGGACAAATACTCGCAAGTACCAAGCGTGGAGTGATCCCATTTTATTTTACAACGGAGATACCTCAGGCAGAAAATACCTATGTGTAATTTCTGGCTTCTCTGAGGTGTCTCTCAATGCGTGGAATGATGTGGGGTATGTCTGTCTGGAAAACGTCCCGTGTATAATCTTGCAACAGCTCTCCCGTTTCAATCCACTTTGCTATATTTCTGCAGCTGTGTACTGGTACACGTCACACTGTTGCAACAACGTTCCTGCGTTGACAACCTAACAACCTACACAAGGTCTACAGTAGTATGTGTGGAGGAATATAGCACATGCACAGGAATGTTATGAGGCTCAGGTCGTCCATTCACAGCACACATATGGCTAAAGGTTGCTTACCTTCCATATTCAGACATCAAAACCAATCGGAGCAAACTGTCACAACCATTCGTTCTCAGACGTCATTGCTATCCAGCCCCAAGTCCTGCGTTTCTAGGTATGGATTCCTTCTTGAAAACGGATCACTTTGCGTTCCTGCAAACCATACTAAGCGTTGTTGGTGTCTTTTTCTGGGGAGAGGGGGCGGGGGGGGGGGGGGGATACATCCTGCATATATGAGCGTATACTATTTTCGCAATGCAGTAAGAAAGTGTTTGGACATTGTTGTATAGAAGGTTACGTGATGTAGTGCTTGAATTTGTGGTAAGACTGAATACTGTGTGACCTGTTTGAATCTATGGAATGAAATATGAATGTATGGAATGAACTATGACTCTACCAGCTGCACCTCACTGGCGACACATCTTTATGGAGTTTTAATTGGATGATGATCTAACTGTAAGGTTATTAATGTACCATTATCATCTTCAAGTTTTTATTCGCTGATAGAGCTCTACCAGTTTTGAAACAGAGCGCTCTTTAGTTTCAACATCACACTGTTCTCAAGCTTCATTTATTATTTGACGAACTGTATCGCATTGATTGTAGCCAAATTTATCCATTGCGTGTATATGTGTGTGGGGAGCGGGTTGTGTTGAGTGAATTTTAGTTGCTTTTCTATAAATAACTCTGCAGGTCCCTAAACGTTACTGTCGAAATAGCAGTTCTGAGTGCTTTTCTTGATCAATAACAGCTTTCCACCTACAGGGGAACTACATGCTTTCTCCTACTACATGTATTTTCATGTTTTTAACTGTGAATAGTATAGGGTAAAACTCTAACATCACTAATAGCAGACTGGTCTATGCGGTAGGGTCTGTAGGCTGATGGAACAGAGGGAAACATGTTTACATCCCCTAAGTGGGCTATCATAAATAGCCAGCAGGTTTAGAAAAGGCTACTACACGTAGGCCAGATATAGCCTCTTTCTTTCAAGGATAAGGCGTATTTTTTTCAGTATATCTCAGTCTACATTGAGATTGTCAATCCATATTTTCCTTGGACTTCCTGTATTTCTTAAAGCAGCTGCTGGTTTATTACCATTTCCACAATCTTCCGCTAGTCCATCCTATCTACATATTCATTCCATTCAGACTTTCTCGTATGTACCCACTCTTTAATTAAGTCAAGTTTACATTCTTTTCTAATGCATTCTCCGTGTGTCTTTCAGAGCCTGAGAGAAAAACGCCTTAGTGAAAAATGTAATTACCTCCCCTAACTAAATTCCTAGAAATGACTAGAAGCCTTCGACCTTCGGGGGAAACATCTTCTTTATGGCTATGAATAAAGGGATTCTGCACATGCTGAAGATTAGAACAACATGCTCAATTACCTGCCGACTTAATAATGCGGCTGGTAGGACAGTGTTCTGGAATCCCAGCGGGACTACTGAAATTTTCAACTGCTTATAATCAGGCCTTCACCTCTCAACGATGTCAGGCAATACCAGAAATGACACACCATTTGGATTACACTTTAAACTGCGGGGCCCCTTTATCCAATTTAATGGGGTATATTAGAGAAACTCAAGTCGCCAAACTATTAAACTGTCTTTCAAAACTAAATTCAAATTCGAGAAATTTAGCATAAAACATTTGCTCATTTCTAATCTCCCAGTAATGTAGCATAGTATTTTGTTGTAGGATTTGAACCGCGATGGCATTTGTTTAAGATACACAGAACTTCGTTAGATTCAAATGCAATTAATAGATGTAAATCTCTCTTCGAGTAAATTATGAAACATCCCCTTAGAAAAATTATTGAATTACTGTGCTGATAAATCTCTTACATTATTTGATTTTCAAACAGCTGAGCAAAACTGAACGTACTCAGCCATTTCGCTCTTTACCTATTCTGATTAACACTAAATTGACACACAATATTTTTTTGCGCAACGCAATCTGACTTTCAATAATCCCTACAAAAGAATGGCCCTGACTTTTCACAAATCACTTACCTCACAAAATCTTCGTTACTCGAACTACTGCAATACAGCGAGCGCCACTACTGCCAGCTAAATAAAATATTCAAACTATTGAAGGCACTAACTACTGATAGGCATAGTTAGCAAATGAAAGATTTTGATAGAGAACAAACAATGTATTTACCTTAATAGTGTTTAAAAGTGATAATATTTATATCAGTCCATGATATCCAATCTTACAAATTTACTCTTTCTGATAGACACACGCCCAGATCGTCCGTTCTCAAAATTCCGCCATCTCTCTCCCAACATCCAGCACTGCTGGCGGCTCACCTCCAACTGCCCAACGCTACGCGCTGTCAACAGCCAACAGACCAACACTACAATAATAATGTTCCAACAATGCAACCCAGCCACAGACTGCACACAGCACAGCCAGTGATTTTCATACAGAGCGCTACGTGGCGTTACCAACATAAAAACCTAAACAGCCTACTTACAACTACCAAATGCTTACATTTGACAAACACTGGCAGTTGTTTCTGGGAGAGGCTACAAACTGGTGGATAGGGTAGTTTGTGAGCGTCCTGTTTCCAATGGACATCATCAGTTGCAGGTTTAATTAAGGCAATCGGAATAAGTCAGTGGGCGCAGGGGAGGAACAACTCACATGCAAGCAAACAAGGGTAATTTGAGAGCCGTGGTCGTATGTGTAGCAGCCATCGCATCTACCTATTTGACTTAAAATCAGCTTGATTGTTATTGATTTTCTAAATCAAACAGGTAAGACAGTGTGTACAGTTTACATTAAGTAATTCAGAACAAAATAAGTAAATGCAAGTTTCAGCTGGTACTTGCAATCGAAGTTGTTTTACAATATTATTTTGTGTTGGTGTAAATTCGCGAATGATATATCACAAAAGAACTAGTTACTGTTTCTTATCATTCCCTATAACCAAGTGTGGCATTTTACGCCAAAAATTTGCAATCTGCCCCCGCCTTCCTTCTTCCAGCTATTGACTACATTAAACAATGCCCAGTACAAGTAATGAATAAAGAAAATTTTTATGAAAATTTTGAGAGGAACGAAGCTTACAATAAACTCTCAAATTTACTTAGCTTGTCATATTGAGATAGCTCCAGTTCTTCCTCTCTAGGTGTCTGATTCTTGCAGCTGAAAATCTCACATCAGGTCCTAACTAAATAAATTTGAAGATTGTTATTGCAGAAAAAATTTTTACGGAAACATATTTTCTCATATTTTAGTATATCATACAGTCTTTTGATTTTTCACATTAAAAAAGCCGAAATTACATTTTTCGCATCTGTTATACAAGAATACGTCCGATCACATCAGAGGCAAGCTTACGACTCCCTCACTCTGCGGAAAGTACAATATTCCAAACGGTTTATAGTTTTTCTTAAGGAATGAATTCCTACTACCTTTCCTTACATTATTAATTTCGATTATTATATCATAAATGGATTCAGATACAAACATAGTACACGATTGCGCAATTAATGATAGAAATTTTAAGTGTGCAAATACTACGTAATTTCAAATATTTCTGAAAAATAATTTTAACTGTGCATGCACAACTAGTGCTTATTGATTATAACATCGAAACTAAAATATTTTATAAATTAATTCCTTTTCACAAATTTAAGCTTGAAATATAACATACTGCGTAGAAAATTGTATGAAAGTTTCAGAAAAGCAACTGTCCAAAATTTGATGAATGATTCTGCTATCGACAACTACCGTTGAGGAAAAGTACTGCTAGAGGAAGAAGTCCCGTTACACACTGTTACCTTAATTACTCATCATTAACATCCATTCCTTTGTAGTATTAGTTAATATTCTTCCTCTCACCATATTTCCCTTGCTTACCTATCAGTTACGTTTATCTACACTTTTCTTCTTAATTACATAGTACTACGTTTCTGCTGTTGTGGACTGTTCACTTATATGCTTTTTCACGTTTCAAGTATTTCCCAATGGCTTGAACTTAGGAATCAAATTTTTTGCTTCCCTTGATTATTACCCAGTTTATAAAGATACTGAAAAATTTCACTTTTGGTAGGTGCCATTCTGTCTGCTGATTCAGTAACTATTTAAGCGACAGTAAAAAAAAACACACGTGTAAGTCGAATTATCAAAACAAGAGAATTCCAAGTGAACGAACTGCGATCGAAACGTTGCCAAAGATGATGAAGCGTCGCACATTTCTCGTACTCTCACTCCTTCACTCACAGGCACATCGGTCATTCAACTTTTGGCTTGTCGGTAGAAGGGTGTCGAAGGGGTTATCTAACCGTCAGGTGCTACATCAGCCACGAGTCTCGATTGGTACAGAACATTCTGAAAGGCATATTTTCAAGGTGTTGCCGATATTGGGGAGTCTTACAGGGTCTTTTGCCGTTTCATTCAGGTACACGCAAATATTCCACCCCACCCCCCTTCCGTGATAATCACGCCATAGGAGGGCTCAGGAGGACTGAAAAAGCATAACTCCTTTGACGCTTCGGATCACGCTAAAATTTCGTCGAATGGTATTGAAGATCCCTAGTGGTTCCACCCTGTAAACCAGAGCAAAAATTGCAGTTATAATTCATTCCAAATGACATTCAGTAGTGTTGTCTCCCACGATGTCTTTAGAGTAGGTTTTAGACGCCTAGGTGCTTGGACACAGTGTCGATCGTTGCAAAAAATGTTATACCGTTTCTCATCGCAGCGCGAATTGTCGTTTTCAACCGCGAATATGTAGGAATGGACACCCAAAGGGATCGCGTGGTCTCATTGACGTCTTTTATGCCAACCCATGAGATCATCTGAGCGGCGATGTGTCTGAACGGTTTCCCTCGGTCACGTAGAAGGTGATCAACGCCGCGTGTCGCGTTTATTTCCAACATCGCAGAGACGTCAAAAAAAAAAAAAAAAAAAAAGGACAGAAATGTGGCTAAGAGGGGTGTGACGAACCTGTCATGGTGTGACACTTACACGGTGGTGCTGCGTAGAATTGTGGTGAAATTTGTTGACAATATGACGTCATTAGCTCACCTCATAGCTCACATGGGCTTCCGAGCTGTGGCCTTTTTTATGCACGTGTCGACACCTTGGTGGCTAAACCGTCCCCGAGTCCCACTGTCACGTCGAAGGGCGTCGAACTTTAACAAAGGAAGGTTGTTGGCAACTTTGAGCCACATTTCTAACTTATACTTCAATTACTTGATGCTGTCAGCAGGCGAGCGATCTGTATATCAACGTAAGAAAGCTTCCAAAACAGAAGTTTTATTGCCCAGTTCGGTTGATACATACCCTGATTACTAGTTTCAGCAAAGTTATACTTGAAACTTCTTTATTTAAATGAGTGTGCCTGTACTTAAAATTTCAGAATGACTGAGAAGATAAAACTTCTACGTTATTTGATTCTGAAACAGCTGAGTAAAACTGAACGTACTGAGCCCACTTTCTCTTTACTTTTTCTTATCGTATCAGCACTGGCCCACAAAATTCTAGCGCAACGCAATCTGACTGCTCAAAAAAATTGTAACCTGACTTCAAATAATTAATTCAAAAGAATGGCCCTGACTAAAAAGAAATCTTAACAATAACTTATACATTTCATTAAGCACTTACCTCACTAAAATCTTCATTACGCGAGCAACTGCAATACAGCGAGCGTCAGTACTGCCAGCTAAATAAAAGATTCTAACTACGTAAGTCACTAGGCTTGTGGTTAGCGAAGGAAAGATTTTGTTGCAAACCAAATAATGTATTTCTTACCTTAATAATGTGACATCCAGTTCAAACACGAATATAAATCGTCATTGACCTCCAGTATAAAGATATATAATCATGAATAATATTCAATCTCCAAGTCGGATACTTCCAGATCCTTAGGCTACGCTAACACTTCAGACTTCTACCCTCCATCAGTGGTAACTTCTCACATCTAACATCCATCACTGCTGGCTGTTCACCTCCATCACTGCTGGCGACTAACTTCCAACTGCCCAACACTACTGGCGATTAACTTCCAACATCTAGTCCAACCAGCCACAGAGTCTTTTACAAAGAAAGCACAGCCAAAGATCCAATGCAAAGCGCTACACAGCGCTGCCAACACAGAAGCAGCCCACTTGCATACTGCCTTCTACAGATCATCATATGTAGTGGCATCATAAATCACACATCAGATGATCTGAAGATGGCAATATAACTTCGTCGAAACTAACAGTCAGAATTTGTATCAACTCTGATATGGGCAATAAGACTTCTATTTTAGAAGCTTTTTACATGAAATTAATGCTTAGAAATCGGCGACACTTATGGGGTTTCGAAAAAAATCATTGTGTAGTTGTTGCGCTCTGGTTCCCACGTCCCGCAACAAAACACTTAGAAAACGTTATCACACTTGAAAATTAGATCTATACTAGACATAAAAAGACTGTGTACACAGATAGCCGACCAGAGTGGCCGAGCGGTTCTAGGCGCTACATTCTGGAACCGCGCGACCGCTACGGTCGCAGGTTCGAATCCTGCCTCGGGCATGGATTTGTGTGATGTCCTTAGGTTAGTTAGGTTTAAGTAGTTCTAAGTTCTAGGGGACTGATGACCTCAGAAGTTAAGTCCCATAGTGCTCAGAGCCTCCTGGGGGGAGGGGGGGGGGGGGCAGGACGATTTGTGGCATTAGGTAGGGCAACCAGCCAGGAAATACCGCTAACACTGTCATAACCGATATAGTGCTATAACTATGTCGACACCGCGTACAGAAACGGGAAAAGACAAAGAGAAAAGAAATAAAACTGCAACAAATCATTACTAGAATCAAAAGGGACTGATTATTGCGACAGTGGTAATTTATTTCGTAAGCCAACTCGCGACCTGCTCGATTTTTTTTCATTTTTTGGTAACGAAACAGCTGATGGTCCAATCGTGTTCCAAAATAAGGAAAATTCCGCAGTCTTGCAACCGGCAACTGGCCACCAACAGCGCAGGGCCGACGACCTGGAGATAATGCGGCGGCTGTCAAAGATTCTCCGTCGAGACGGACTGCAAATTTAAAAAAAATAAAAAATAAAAAAGTAAAAGTACTTACATTTTCTTGACGGTTACCATTCTGTAGAGACAGTTGATATTGCCTCTGTATAATTTACGAGACTGTATGATAGGAACACGATTAGCGCTACATATGTATTGAGTTGAATGATGTATGACATTACGAATTGGGACTTGTGATTTATAGATTCCATTTACTTAAGTAACTCAGTTATCGTTTAAGCTTCGTGGAAGTTCAAATCGAGCAGTTGTGGTTTATATATGATTGCTGTCATTACGGAGAGTGAAAGTTTATTTGCTCAGTTACGGCGAGATTATTTTTTGATGTTGGTTAATTTTCGGTAACTCTCAACTGACAAGATTTTCTGCAAACTTGAAGTCACAGCAATATCGGCAATCGATGCGACAGACGCCACATCCATTTTGGCACATTTAGATATTTTTTATTATGACTTGAAATATGCTATTTCGAAGCGACGGCGCACAAACATGTCACCATTAGCATGAAAGGTCAATAGTGCTTCAACGATATATGCGTTCAAGAGGTATTATAATAACCAAGACAGAAGACTACGAGTAGAATGACGTACTCAAGCGTCAGCGTAATCGATAATGTCGTGGTATACGGAGTCTAAGGATGTATGTTCGCATCTCGCTACGCGTTATTTTTTTTATTTACTTTTTTTTTTCATGTTAGTGTTGTTCACACATTCCGCGACTTTCATATGAACATAATACAAGTATGTTCTACAGTATTCTATGTAATTTTCATTTCCAATTGTTTAGAGCAGAAGGATGAAATAAATAGTTGGCAATTTTCGAGTGTGTCGTTACGCAGGAATCTAAGAGTGCAGCTTATTTGCTGCGAGTGAAACGAGGATCAATATTGCAATTCTGCCTTGTCACAAATATTTGCCTTTTTGTTTCCGAATACGTTGTGATTTCCGAGTGTGTGTTTAGGCAGGAACTTATGAGGACAGTTTCAATTGCTGAGACTGAAACGAGTAGAAATAAAATGCATGTTCTTCATTCTCACAAGTATTTGTCTCTTTATTTCCGAATAAGTGGCGATTCCCCAGTGTATGGTTAGGCAGGAACCTAAGAATACAGTTGAAATTGCTGCGAATGGAACGACGAACAATTACATCCGTACTCCTCCTTATCACAATATCGATATCAATTCCTGCGGGTGTCGATATTGCGCGTGGCGTCAAAATGACGTCACGTCTGCAGAAAGTCTTGCGAGACGAGTTCTATCAGTTAATTATTCACGTGCTGTCATAGCCACGAATTTTTCTCATAGACTTGTTAAGACTAGTCAGAGTACAGTGAGACAAGCCAGGACTTAGTAACGGTTATTGTAATAGAAGTAATTTCACGAAATTCACTTAAAGCTCGTTTTTGTGTGGTTTCTCACTGAGTCGGTGACTACATATCGAAGGACTCAGGTTTCCTCAGGACAGGCGGCTGATTGACCACCTGCTTTCGAGGAATATAAAAGCCTGCTATAAGGAAGTGATATGAGTAAAAAGAATGGTTCAAATGGATCTGAGAACTATGGGACTTAACATCTGAGGTCATCGATCCCCTAAAACTTAGAACTACACTACTGGCCATTAAAATTGCTACACCAAGAAGAAATGCAGATGATAAACGGGTATTCGTTGGACAGATATATTATACTAGAACTGACATGTGATTACACTTTCACACAATTTGGGTGCATAGATCCTGAGAAATCAGTACCCAGAACAACCACCTCTGGCCGTATGAACGGCCTTGATACGACTGGGCATTGAGTCAAACACAGCTTGGATGGCGTGTACAGGCACAGCTGCTCATGCAGCTTAAACACGATATTACTGTTCATCAAGAGTGACTTGCGTATTGTGACGAGCCAGTTGCTCGGCCACCATTGACGAGACGTTTTCAATTGGTAAGAGATCTGGAGAATGTGCTGGCCAGGGCAGCAGTCGAACATTTTATGTATCCAGAAAGACCCGTACAGGACCTGCAACATGCGGTCGTACATTATCCTGCCGAAATGTAGGGTTTCGCAGGGATCGAATGAAGGGTAGAGCAACGGGTCTAACATATCAGAAATGTAACGTCCACTGTTCAAAGTGCCGTCAATGCGAACAAGAGGCGACCGAGACGTGTAACCAATGGCACCCCATACCATCACGACGGATGATACTCCAGTATGGCGATGACGATGTTGCGAAACACGGATGCGACCATCATGATACTGTAAATAGAACCTGGATTCATCCGCAAAAAATAACGTCTTGCCATTCGTGCACCCAGGTTCGTCGTTGAGTACACCAAAGCAGGCGCTCCTGTGATGCAGCGTCAAGGGTAACCGCAGCCATGGTCTCCGAGCTAATAGTCCATGCTGCTGCAAACTTAGTCGAACTGTTCGTGCAGGTGGTTGTTGTCTTGCAAATGTCCCCATCTGTTCACTCAGAGATGGAGACGTGGCTGCACGATCCGTTACAGCCATGCGGATAAGATGCCTGTCATCTCGACTGCTAGTGAGACGAGGCCGTCGGGATCCAGCACGGCATTGCGTATTAGCCTCCTGAACCCACCGATTTCATATTCTGCTAACAGACATTGGATCTCGACCAACGCGAGCAGTAATGTCGCGATACGATAAACCGCAATCGCGATAGGCTACAATCCGACCTCCCTACACGAGGCATCACAACAACGTTTCACCCGGCAACGCCGGTTGCCTGCTGTTCGTGTATGAGAAATCGGTTGTCAGCACGTTGTAGGTGTCGCAATCGACGCCAACCTTGTGTGAATGCTCTGAAAAGTTAATCATTTGCGTATCACAGCATCTTCTTATGTCGGCTTAATTTCGCGTCTGTAGCGCGTCATCTTCATGGTGTAGCATTTTAATGGCTAGTAGTGTGCTTAAACCTAACTAACCTATGGACATCCATGTCCGAGGCGGGATTGGAACCTGCGACCGTAGCGGTCACGCGGTTCCAGACTGAAGCGGCTTGAACCGCTCGGCCACAGCGGCCGGCTGATGTGAGTAAAGTTATGAGTTGAAAACTGACAGGGAAAAAAATGATCAGTATCGAGATGAAAGTCGTCATTACCAATAACTATCGATATTTTTCCCGTGTCCCTAAATACGATACGTATACAAGGTGTACCCCTACACAGTCAATTGTGCAATTCGCTTTTACTGCGCGCCATGGCATCAGTGTCAGAAATAGGTTGCGTAAAGCGCTTCAGGAGCCACATAAAAACGAGAAGGCGGCCGGTGGCTGGCAGATGCGTCCCTGTGACAACGCTGCACGGCTTTGCCTCTACCCACAGAGCGTGACGTAATTTGCAGAACGATAAAGAGCCTCGTAACAGCCCGGGGCCGTCCCGTGTCCAGCGTAGCGTGAGACGCGCTTACCGCTGTCCACACACACACACACACACACACACACACACACACACACAACAATCGCAGACAGATACACTATTGTACACGCGCCAGGGGGCGGAAGAGCAGAGGGGAGCAAAGCGCTGCCGGGCGTCGAAAATGAACCCTTCTGTTTTGTCGGGCCGCGACTCCGCCACGCAGAAAATGAAAAATTAAGGTTCTCATTCCAGCCGCAACTCTGGCAACAGCTAGTGAGCGCACCACACCGCACAGAGTCTAAAATTCGGCAGCTCTTCCCCCGGTGAGAGCAAGCCTACGTGACCCCTCAAACCCTCTCGTAACTTTTTTTTTTTTTTTTTTTTTCATTCCACTCCCCACCTCCATCACCCCTTTTCCTCCTCTCCTGTACCTTTTATTCCATCTGTACGAGTGAGTCTCTCTCTCGTTTCGTGACCTCTCCATATTGCTCGGTAAATTAAATTCCAACACTAAATAATAAAACAGGCCCCGCAACGGACGTAGATTCAAATCCGGCTGACAAAAGAACAATGAACTGTCGTGTGTGGAACAGCGCTTCTACTGCTGCAGTGCGGCATTAAGAGCAAGCAGGAAATAGCTTTCCGGCCGAGTGTGCAGACCGCGGCTGATTGGCCAGCACAAAGAGCTGGCGAGCGGCGGCGCGTATGATTGCGTGTCTAAATGAGAAGCCGCCACGCCGGGCATGGATACGCGCCGGTCCGCGGGCGACGCGTCACCTCGCCTCGGCTCGCCCTTTGGCCGGTCGGCCACCGCGAGCGCGTAATACGTCACCTGGAATTAGCGGCGCGGCCCGCTCCTGCCTGTTTGTCCTGCGACAGGAGCAGTTAATCTTTGCCGCCAGGCACCCCTGTGCAAAGACTACGGCAGGATGCCGAGGCCGCGACGAGTAGAGTGGGGCCATCCCGCCACAACGATCTCTGCTACTGATGTCAGTCGAACACCGATCAAAATTTATTTTAGCTGTGTGCATTCCTTACTCCAGTGGGCGAGAAACGTTGTCCAGTAGCTTCCGTACAGGTCTGGACTCTGGCGATCACTGTATTGATGGCTACAAAAGGAATCCATTGGCTGTGACTGTGGCTGCCACATATTGTGTCTTGCCATTTGATATAATAAAGGCGTTTCTTGTGGCGGAAACCTAGTGTTCTGGTTTATCTTTTGAATGGAAATGCCGGCCGCGGTGACCGAGCGGTTCTAGGCGCTTCAGTCCGGAACCGCGCGACTGCTACGGTCGCAGGTTCGAATCCTGCCTCGGGCATGGATGTGTGTGATGTCCTAAGGTTAGTTAGGTTTAAGTAGTTCTAAGTTCTAGGGGATTGATGACCTCAGATGTTAAGTCCCATAGTGCTCAGAGCCATTTGAACCATTTTTTGAATGGAAATATGGGGAGGGCAATGAGTCCTCTCACACAAGACACTTACACTAAATTAAGTGTACGAATGCAGGAGCCAGAGGCCGGCAAACGACTAGTCTCGTGCGTGCCTTCTCTTAGTTAATTTTACATGATAATGGTATCAAACAAGTTCTGAAATGCACGGAAGTGTTGCAGTACAAATGGAGTACCACGTCAGCAAGGAAATTCGAGACATGGTGTTACTTTATCATTTTGAAGGCATGCAGCTGACGATATTGCCGACGTGCAAAATGCCCCACGTATGACATCGACGTGTAGCAAGACGCTCATAACGACTCAACGACGCAGCATAGCGCCAGGTGGCGGTGCGCGCCTTTGTTGCCGGACACCTAAACACTCCTTGGAACGCTCTCTTCAAAGCCTGTCCAGCAGAGACGAACATTCGCTTGATGCAGTGTCTCGGAAATTCCTGCCGCCGTTAACAAAGGGATACGATGCTACAGGTAGGCGCATCCAACACAATTACAAAGTTCCCAGCAGCAGGTTATACTGGTTGACCTATCCAGCTGAAAAGCGCTAATTTATATGTCACAGGATTGGCAAAAACGAGTGACAACTCAACATACTCCCAAGGTAAAATGAGCCTCTCCTTTTACCAACTAAGTATAAATGCAAGAGAACAACAAACTGAAAAGGAAAACTGAAAATATTTGGGAATAAATGAAAATAAATGCTACCATACACTGTGTCAAGGCACTAATATTTAAGATACACATTACGGCATTAGAAAAACGTATAGCGACAAATGTCAGTCCACAAGAAAACGTTTACTGTTTCTTAAGGTAAAATTGGAACCTAAGTAATATAGCAGAAATTGAGGATAATAATTAACTGATAATATTTATTAATTAATGAGTGTAAAAATTTTAATATTATTCTTATGTGGCTTATACCCAGAATTACCTACATCACATACCTTCATTAATCCTTATTATGACAGGTTTTGGCATCAGTAATCGTCATATTCGTAAGAAAAGAGAATACGTAAGGAGAAATTTACAAAGTCAACGTAAACAAATCGTGTCAGGATACTTCGCAATTATTGATGCTTACCAAAGAAAATAAAAGATAGATACAACATAACTTGCCAAGTAAAAAACTGAATATACAGTAGTTACAGCACTAAATGCCAAACTGAGCCCAAAGAAACCGGAATGAAATGCTGTCGATAAGTTGCAGTGAAGCGGCAGACGCTACAGTAGAATGTCTTGTAAATTCGTAAAAGTTTTGTTATACAATTTTATTGTAAGATAAAAAATGTTTAATGTTCTATTGCCATGCCAATCCGTACTTCAGAGGATATGGCGAGACAATAACGGCTCCTTACAAGCCTTTTTGCGAACCGTAATCAGTGCAATATTACACAGGTCACATGGATTTTCCTTTTTTGACTATGGCATATATTTTTTGTTGACTTGTTCACCTGAATCGGAAAAATGCCCTTGTTTTTGTCCTGTCGCAGTTAGTTTTTTATAATTTCTATATTTATAATTACAATATCATTAAAAATGCAATATGTCCAATGAAACAGCAGCACAAATATTTAGTTAAAAGTAAACGGCAAATTGGAAGTAATTAAATTTGCATTGCTCTGCTCGCAGATAAATTTAATATATATGACATATTAGCTGGTGGAAGCACTTTAGATTGTTATAATAAGGGGAATCAGATACGAGTTACTCAGTTAGCGCTGAGCACGTGAATCTGTAAGAATATTTCAGTGTCGATTTATTTGTTGAGCTGTAACCAAGCAGAGGGAAAAGCGCTTGAACAATCCAGTTATATATCGTTATATCTGTGGACGTTACGATCGCCACACACAGACGGAACATAAACTGATTGTTAAAAGTGTTTGTATTACTTTTATATTTTGGTATAAGACAGGGGTATCGAGATAAATCATGGACCGCTGATAACGAGAGTAGCGCTTCTGTTGCGGAGTTAAGAAATGGAGAAAGCTTTGGATTTCGAATGACGTAGCGTTCTCCAAAGAACTACCTGGATGAGAGCTACTTCTGCATTTGAAGAGCAAAGGGCTTCAATACGAAAAACAAAAACAGACCTGATTCTGGTGTTCCTGTTCCTACACCACCAACGAACTTTCGTAGAACAGCATGCCGAATAAAACTGTAAACCAGATGGGCCTTTTTAAGATTCTGATTGGGCATGTGTACAGGAAATACCCCAACCTTTCGCACGACTTGAGCTGAACTATTTGGTCACAGATTTAAATCTTCCAAAGGATACTTCAGAACTCATAGCGCCAAAGCTGGAGGAAAAGAACTAACTAGCTCCAGGAACAAGTGTAACATTTTAGAGACACAGAGAGAAGGACTTTCAACTAATTTAGGCAGGAAGATTGTTTAGCACACTGCACTGACATTCCAGACTTCCTCAACATGTTTGGAGTAGAGTGCAAGGTAGCGGGCTGGAGGCTCTTAATAGACTAAAGTAAGAGAAGTTTAAAAGATGGGTTGCTACGTAACGACAACACTCTAGTGTCAGTCCCAGTCACTTATTCTGTCCATCTCATGCGGACATAAGAGTACCTAGAGCTGCTACTAGAAAAAGTGAGTTACAAGGAACATCTGTGGACGATCTGCGGTGATCTGAAGGGTCTGTGTACGTTGTTTGGACAACAACAGGGTTATACCAGGTACCCGTGTTACATATGTGAAAGAACCACAGAACAATACGATCATGGCCTCGAAGACGTAAAATGACTCTAGGACCCGAAAACATCGTCAAGAAAAGCTCAGAAGGTCCACAGAAAATTCTGATATCGCTCTTGCTTATTAACCTGGAATTAATGAAGCAATTTACTAAGGTACGAGATAAAAATGGCATTTGTTTTACATACTTAACCAATAAATTTCTTGCCCTCTCAGAGGTATAAATCATGAAGGGTAATTTTGCAGGGGCGCAGATCAGGGAACTAAGTAAAGATAAATGTTTTGAAGATTGTATGACTCCTCAAGAAAGTGGTTCAAAGGTGGGAAATAAGATGGATTCAAACTATGTGGATCACACAAACAGCATACTGTAACAATATGAAGCCTCAGGATGCAATCTGGGCCTGAATGTACACTTCCTTTATTCATATTTAGACAAGTTTTCAAAAGATCTCAGGGCAGTGCATGAAGCACAGGGCGAGAGGTTCCATCAAGACTTTAAATAAATGGAAAAATGGTATCATAGGTTATGGAGTACATCCATAATGGCCGACTATTGTTGGTTTGTGCAACGTGATAGTCCAGCACAGCATAAGAGGCAATGTGGCACAAGACGTTTTTCATCCAAACGGCTGCAGGACCATTGGCTTGTGAGTTTTTCTTTGGATTTTATATGATACAATAAGTCTTAAGTTAGTGTGTCTTTCTTTTATTTTTGTGTACTAAATTCTGTGTCTTCCACGAAAATAGTGCAACAGAATATGATTTTATCTCCTATTTAGTTGACTATATTGTCCTTATAGCTCATACGAAATTTAGAATTGCAAGTTTAAAGCATGATGTTGAGTTTTGTATTACATAAAATCTTTAAGGATCCTGACATGGTACATGAAAATGAAATTATATTATGTTAATCATACATCTTCAACGTGCAAAATCAGTTATTGTGTTTCATAAAGGTCTCTAAAAATTTTTTTGGCCTCTTATGGGAATGATACGTGGGGAATCCAAAAATATATTCAAATTCTCGTCAGAGCAATAAATGGAAGTACAATCTGTTGTTTCAACCAGATGTGAAATTTTACTAGAGATCGTTCCTACTAAATATATTACAAGGCATTGAAGGGAAACTTATTCCCTGTCTGTGGAGTGTATTAATGTACTACTTCGCTTCACCTGTTTCCTCACTGACTGGCTGCAAATCGGACATTTGTTTAGCGGCTTGCAGCGATGCTTTCTGACTTCCATTTCCTCTCTGCTGTGTCTGAAACATGGTGCACTCACAATAAAATTCGCACATATATACACAGTGGTTAACCATCTTTCATATTTCCACCGTATCATTACATGGTTGTTTTTATTCTGTCGAAATATACACATCAATTTTGTGCTGTTTTGGCATATCGAGTAAAAATAATTGTTGATTTCTACAGGATTAATGACAGTATTTGAGATCAAAATATAATTAATGTCCAAAAGGTTAACAGAAAGTCTTGATCTGCACATAACATGGTATTACTTCTGAATTATCTAATAAAGAACACAAACTTTGCCTGTTATTCACTATTACATAAATGTACTACACAAACTTTTAATGACAGGATCGGATTGCATTCATAGTAGGCGCTGTACAATACGAAATTGCTAACAGAAATTCTTTAATCAAGAAGCAGATCACGTCATTTGCGTCATTACAACAACGCATCCTGTATGTCAGTTTTTTTGTCCGCACGTCTTTGACGTGTGGAATACATTATAGATGACGTCGTATTCGCATATTTTATGCAAAAATAGTCGTTTAAAAAGTGTACATCGTTCTTCTGTTTATTACAAAGTGATAATTGTCGTCTTCAGGTGATAAAACTGCGTGATTAAATAAAAACTCAAGGCAAAAAAAAAAATGGTTCAAATGGCTCCGAGCACTATGGGACTTAACATCTGAGGCCATCAGTCCCCTAGAACTTAGAACTACATAAACCTAACTAACCTAAGGATAGCACACACATCCATGCCCGAGGCAGGATTCGAACCTGCGACCGTAGCGGTCGCGCGGTTTCAGACTGAAGCGACTAGAAACGACCCGCCACTCCGGCCTGCCAACTCAAGGCAGATAACGAAAGTAATTGCCTTGTAAATTAAGCCAAGTCACCCGAAAACCTTCTCAAAAGTTTTGGAAAATGTAATATATTTAAGAATGGTGGTACACACATGCAGATATGAGTTTTTGAGTCAGTCACAATTTGGAGTCTAGATGGCTTTCTCCATCTCAGCCACGGTACCTGAATAACAAAATTTCATTTAGCAGAATTTTTTGTTAATCGTCCTAAGTTTCCACTGGACAAACCGTAACATTATTTTGGAGAAATATGAAATAGGTGGCTTTAGGTACAAGCGATTCAGTTTGTATGTAACTGATACGAAGAAACAAGCAATTTTCTGAGCGGGTCACAGACTCCACTTCCTCCTCGTTTCAGGTGTTCCATCGCTTTCTTCTCCATGTCACTCTACATGTTGCAGTCGAGCACATTGTCCAGGATTTAAAGTCTCTTCTTGTCTCGTCTCCTCGTCCCTTACAGATACCCTACGTCCTGTTTCCTTTTCCTACTTCAGTAATAGTACGAGATCTTCCGTGCTCTTTATATTCGATCGTGTCCATATCAGACTGAAACGCGATGGAGGTGGAACACCCGAAGGAATAATAAAATAAAAATAAATGAAATAAAAATAAATAAATGAAATAAAAATAAATAAATGAAATAAAAATAAATAAAATAAAAATAAATAAATAAAATAAAAAATTAATTAATTATAAATAAGTAAATAAGTAAAACAATAAATAAATTAATTAAAAAATAAATTAAATATTCAAAAAATTATCTCCTGGCTCTCTGTAAACCACCCATCACTAAAATGAGAAAACTCTTAGTTTATTTAATTCTGAATAACAATAGAGCGTAAGTGAAAGTTCAAATTTCAAGCTGAGTCTGCTGATCATAACTTTAACTGGAAATCACAAAATTACAGATCTCTTCAAATTCTTGACAGTGGCGAATGTTACTCCACATATATAGTTGCTAATTTTGTTGATGGAAACATCACAAGTATGGGTTACTTTCTGTATGTCCATTCGTTTATGTCAAACAGAAAATATTTTTGGAAATTTTCCGCGTACTTATTAATTTATCAAGTATAGTACAGAAAAGTGTTGCTAGGTTAGTACCATGTATCCACCTGTTTAAGAAACTTTTCACATCAGTAACAGCCCCACGTTAAATTACTTACACACAACTTGAAAATGACAGAAGTACTCACAAAAACAGCTTCCCTTGAGCAATATTTAACTTGCATAGAAAGGAGCGGAAACCGAACCCACAGAAATGTTTCACTGCATCCTTTGGGAATTACAGTTACTCGTACACAAGTAGCTTAAAAAAAACTGAAATCGTTCTGGCTTGACAAGTACTTCTGCTTCGTAGATGAATTTATATGTGCATCGTAACTACGTGTGTGTGTTTTCGTGTGTGTATGTAGGGGGGAGATATGATTTGCAGACTTAAATTTTACTCTAGATCAAGATAAAAGTAAAAACTGAGTTATTTAAATAGTCAGTATGTTCCATATTTTCACGTAGAAAATGAAAATAAATATTTCTTGTACTAATATAATCGAAAATTTTTGGAGTAGCTAATAATGTCATTTTTTCCTAGTGCTAACAATGTTACATTGAAAGAAAATGTAAATAAATTTTGTAAACAGACATCATTTGTCCGCTGCTTTTAATCTGATGTATACTTAAGTACGCTGTATTTTCAGTGCCAATAAGGAAATCAAGTCGCCGGAACAGAAAATAAAGGACTGAAAAACGGAGCCACATAAATGTTTAATGTCCGCATTTAACGTTTTTCGGCGTACTGTAAACAAAGCACTCAACGAAATTTGCTGTTGTTTTGTGGTCTTTTACGGCAGCTTTGTAAATAGCGCCTGAACAATTATACATTGTCAGATTTACTTGTCGCATAGCCTCACTCGCTTAAATCTCGGCGCTATAATTTTTAAGGTAAATCTCTGTAAGCAAATGTTAGTACAAGAAGATAAATTAATACAGCTGCCAAGTATATCATCACAGAGGACCGTCAATAACAACGCTTCCCTCGAAATCACACACTGCGCCTATCCCTATCACGCCTGAGGCGTCACACCTGAGCAGTAAACAGTGGGTCAGACCGCACGTTTCTCACCACTGACACAACCGCAGTTACCGCACAGAAAAATACGGCAGCTAAAATATACGGACCCGAGGCCAGAAAATAATGACAGCTGTACAAACGCTGGGGATGCAGCACGCTCACGTCATGTACCGCAGCTGGGTGATTCCAAACAGGCGGAAAACTCGTTTCCCTGCCCGCGGGTACGCCAGGCCCTATCCACCGCGTATCCCAAGGCCGCGCAGTAAAACCTGCTCCACCCGTGTTTTTTAACAAAATATCTGTCACAGTCAGCTTCAAATCTGCTACTTTCTTTGTGTCGTACATCGACGTCAGCGTCAATCGGGTTGATACTGTAGTTCAAGGCCAAGAGGAGCCGATTGAGATGGTAGTATTGTGACATTTCTTCCATTTAAAACGCTTCCAAATTATAGCAGGCTGTTGTTATTGTGGTCTTCAAAAATGGCTCTGAGCACTATGTGACTTAACTTCTGAGGCCGTCAGTCCCCTAGAACTTAGAACTACTTAAACCTAACTAACCTAAGGACATCACACACATCCATGCCCGAGGCAGGATTCGAACCTACGACCGTAGTGGTCGCGCGGTTCCAGACTGTAGCGCCTAGAACCAGTCGGGCACCCTAGCCTGCTGTGGTCTTCAGTTCGAAGATTTGTTTGATGCAGATCTCCATGCTACTTTATCCTGTGCAAGCTGCTTAATCGTCCAATAACAACTGCAATCTACATCCTTCTGAACTTGCTTACTGTTTTCTTCTCTTGGTGTCAACCTACATTCTCCCCTCCCCCCCCCCCCCCCCCCCCCGCCCCCTCCTACTATAGTAAGTTCTGGTCCCTGATTTCTCAGAACGTGTCCTGTGGAGAGATGCTTTCTTTTGTTCAAGTTGAACCATAAGTTTCTTTTCTACCCATCTCTATTCAATACCTCCAAAGCCCCCTCATTAGTTACATGATCTTCTCGTCTAATCTTTACCATTCTTCTATAACATCACGTTTTTAATGCTTCTATTGGCGTTTGAGCTGATGCTTATTGTCCCCGTTTTGCTTCCATACAAGGCATCAAACCCGTCAGAAAAAAAGAGAGCAGAAAAGAAAACAAGGCTACACTCCATACAAATACCTTCAGAAAAGTCTTCCTAACACTTAAATCTGTATTCACTGTTAACAAATTTATCTTCTACAGAATAGCTTTTCTTGCCATTGTCGGTCTACTGCCCAAGTAGGAGAAATCATTTACTAATTTTAGTATCTCGTTACGTAATATGATTCCCTCCACATCGCGTAATTTAATTCGACTACACTCCGTTACCCTTCATCGTATTCCACCTTCACGGACACTGTCTATTCCATTAAAAAATGGTTCAAATGGCTCTGAGCACTATGGGACTTAACATCTGAGGTCATCAGTCCCCTGGAACATAGAACTGCTTAAACCTAACTAACTTAAGGACATCACAAACATCCGTGCCCGAGGCAGGATTCGAACCTGCGACCGTAGCGGTCGCGCGGTTCGAAACTGAAGCGCCACACCGGCCGGCCACTCGAATGGTGCGTGGGAAAAAGGAACACCCAAATCTTTCCGTTCGAGCTCTGATTTCTCTTGTTTTGTTATGATGATCATTTCTCCCTAAGTAGGTGAGTGTCAACAAAATATTTTCGCATTCGGAAGAGAAGGTTGGTGATTGAAATTTCGCAAATATATCTCACCGCAAAGAAAACCGCCTTTGTTTCAGTGACTGCCACCCCATCTCGCGTATCATATCAGTGACAATCTCACCCCTATTGTGCGATAACACGAAACGAGCTGCGCTTCTTTGCACTTTTTCGATGTCCTCCGTCAATCCTGTCTGGTAAGGATCCCACAACGAGCAGCAATATTCTAGCAGAGGACGGTCTAGTGTAATGTAGGCTGTCTTTTTAGTGGGTTAATACAGGAAACAGGATATAAACTTTAAAAATGGTTATTCACATTTGATTCCATGTGTAAGACTTCTTTTGCTTGACAACTGCTCATTAGAACATGAATTTGTTGATTTACTTTCGTGTCTTCTATTTTTCAGACTTGACTTGCATAATCAAAGTTCAATAAAATCAGCTTTCTAAGCTACATTTTTTGAGTTGTTTGCCGGCCGGTGTGGCCGTGCGGTTCTAAGCGCGTCAGTTTGGAACCGCGTGACTGCTACGGTCGCAGGTTCGAATCCTGCCTCGGGCATGGATGTGTGTGATGTCCTTAGGTTAGTTAGGTTTAAGTAGTTCTAAGTTCTAGGGGACTGATGACCTCAGTAGTTAAGTCCCATAGTGCTCAGAGCCATTTGAATCATTTTTTGAGTTGTTTGTGTGTAGTGTGCCGGCCGCTGTGGGCGAACGGTTCTAGGCGCTTCAGCCCGGAACCGCCCTGCTGCTATGGTCGCAGGTTCGAATCCTGCCTCGGGCAAGGATGTGTGTGATATCCTTAGGTTAGTTAGGTTTAAGTAGTTCTAAGTCCTAGGGGACTGATGACCTCAGATGTTAAGTCCCATAGTGCTCAGAGCCATTTTGAACCATTCGAGAGGGTAAGGTAAAGAAGTGGTATGAAAATGGTTCGATGAACCCTCTGCCAGGCACTTAAGTGTGAACTTCAGAGAAACCATGTAGATATAGATGTAGAAGCCTTGTTGATAACTTGAGTACACAGCATCGTGGGGGCCTGTGGCACACTCCAGCCCTACCATCAGCTCTTACCAAATGAAATCGGGACTCATCTGACCAGGCCACAGTTTTCCAGTCGTGTATGATCCAAAAGATACGGTCACGAGTCCAGGAGAGATGATGCAGGCGATTTCGTACTACCAGCAAAGACACATGGGTCGTCTGCTTCCATAACCCATTAACGCCAAATTTCGCCGCACTCTCCTAACGGATACGTTCGTCGTGCATCCCACGTTGATTTCTGCAGTTATATCATGCCTCGTTGCTTGTCTGTTAGCACTGACAACTCTACACAAACTCCGCTGGTCTCGGTCGTTAAGTGAAGGCTTTCGGCCACTGTGTTGTTCGTGGTGAGAGGTAATACCTGAAATTTGGTATTCTCGACACACTCTTGACACTGTGGACCTCTGTATACACAATACCCTAACGATTCCCGAAATGGGAAGTCCCATGTGTCTAGTACATCTATCATTCCAAGAAGAAAGTCTGTTAATTCCCGTCGTGCGGCCACAATCACGTCGGAAACCTTTTCACGTGAATCACGTGAATACAAATGACAGCTCCGCCTTTTATACCTTGTATACGCGATAGCACCGCCGTCTGTATATGAGCATATCGTTGTACAATGACTTGCCACCACAGTGTATAACTCCCATCTGGTTTCTGTAAAATTTGTAAATAGCCTTTCGCTCCCTGTATTTTACCCTGCGACCATCAGAATTTCAAAGAGTGTATTCCAGTCAAAAGCTTTCTCTTACTCTACAAACGCTACGAATCTAGGTTTGACTCTCCTACACCTATCTTCTACGAGAAGTGGTAGGGTCAACATTGCTGGCGTGCTTGTACATTTCTTCGGCTTCCAGCTGATGTTCCCTGAGGTCACATTTTCGATTCTTCTGTTAGGTTGTGTCAGCATTTTGCAACCATGACTTCTTAAACTAGTTTTCTTTGGGATTGGAATTATTACGTTCTTCTTTAAGACTCATACATCTTGCTCACCAAATGCCATAATTTCGTCATGAGTGACACTCCCAAAGTATGTGTCGGTGTATTGTCTGCTGCAAGATCTTTGTTTCGACTTTTCACTGCTCTGTCAAATTCTTCTCGTAGTGTCATATCTCTCACCTCATCTACGTCCTCTTCCCTTTCAATAATATTGCCTTCGAGTTCATTTCCCTTTCATGGACCTTCTATACACTCCTTCCGCTTTCCGGTGTCCTCTTCTTTGCTTAGTATTTGTTTTCGATCTGAGTTCTTTATAATCATACAGCCGCTACTCTTTTCTTCAAAGGTCTCTTTAGCTTTCTTACAGGCGGTATCTATCTTTTCCCTAGTTCTGTATGCTTCTACATCCTTCTATTGTCCTCTGGCTATTCCTGTTTAGCCATTTTGCACTTCCTGTCAATCTAATTTTTAGAAATTTGTTTTCCCTTTCGTCTGTTTCATTTGCTACATTCTTATATTTCATCCGTTCATGAAATAAATTCAGTATCTCCTGTCATATCCAAAGATTTCTGGTAAACTTTGTGTTTTTGCCTATGTGATCCTCTACTGCCTTCACTATTTCCTCCCTCAAAGTTACGCATTCCATTGGTCTTTTACGCCTCTCCCCTTTTGTGGTCAATCGCTGCCTAAAGCTCTCTCTGAACTGTCAACAACACTCTGTTCTTTGAAATTCTCCAGGTCCCACCTCACTGATTTCTTACCTTCTTACAATTTCTTCAGTTTTAATCTACAGTTCATAACCAAGAAACTGTGGTCAGAGTCCACATCTGCTCCTGGAAACGTATTTCGCCCCGTCAATACTCACCTACATCACGATTAAATTTTCTTGTTCCTGAACTATCTGAATAATTTCTTTTATCGCATCATAGATTTCTTCAATTTCTTTATCATCTGTGGAGCTAGTAGGCTTATAAACTTTAACTAATGTGGTGGGTGTTGGCTTCATGTCTATCCTGGTCACGATATCGTGATTACTATGCCTTACTATGTTTACTATACCAGTGTACCCGCAGTCTTATTTTCTTATTCATTATTAGACCTAATCCTGATTACCCCTGTTTGATTCTGTATTTACAACCCTTTACTCAGAAGTCCTGTTCCTCCTGCCACTGAACTTCACTAATTCCCACTACATCGAATTACAACCTAACCATTTCCCTTTCTAAATTTTCTTACCTACGTACCTCATTAACTGATCCTAAGATCCCACAGTCCATCTCGTTGACTGACAGATTTGTTCTTCTACTCCTCAGTAGTCTCTGCCCGGAGACCCAAATGAGGGACTGTTTTACCTCCCGAATATTTTACCGAAGAGGACAGTTGAGTTACATGCCCTCATTTTCCCGAGGGCATGTAGCTCTACTGTCCTCTTCGGTAAAATATTCTAAGTAAAAAATTACGGCTATAGTTTCTCCTTGCCTTCAGCTGTTCGCAGTACCAACACAGCAATGCCATTTTGGTTGATGTTGCGGTAACAACCCCTCCCCCCCCCCCCCCCACCCCTCTCCGATGTTGTTGCACCTATCTGAATTGCTGAGGCGCATAATCCACCACACCATGGATACATCCACATCGACTATTGTACCAATTATTGAGGTATTATTAGTTGAGTTATTTATTATGTTCCTTGGGAACACGTAACTCAAATGTTCCTGGTCATGAAAGAAGTGACTACATACTGCTGATTAGAAAATTTATAAACAAAAGAATTAACGAATTAATAATTCATCAGTGATCATATCAAGAAAAACGTTGGACCCAAAACGTAATCGTGTAGCACCCCGCGCTTTGTATGAGCTCAGACTTATTAAAATCTCTCCTGTGTTGACACTGGAGGACAATATTGTGCTTTCTATTTTTCATGGCTAAATCGAAGCAAATGCTTAGTGTTCTCAACCCGTGGTTAGGCCTGCTATGGTTTCACACATAATAGAATAAACTGCATTTTCTGTGGATTCCCCCATTCCTGAAGCCAAACTGCGACTCTGGCAGCAAATTATGTGTGCTAAGGTGTGCTAGTATTCTCTAACACATTGCTTTCTCACAAACTTTGGAGAACACTGGTTGCAAACAACTTGGCTGGAAATCGTCTACCTTACCTCTTTCGCATTTTTCATAGAGTTTCACTAACGAGTATTTTGCTGGAAACTGATCACACCTGAAAGACTAATTACACAGATGACTGATTTGTTGCGCTGATCTTCATAATAATACTTGATATTTCATCTTACAGACAAGAGTTTTTACTCTTTAACGATGTACTAATTGCATTGATTGACTGTTCGGCCGCTATTTTATTTATATAATATTTTATTAAATAAAACCTATTTTCGGATGTTGCGCCATCATAAGGTACTAAGATATATACGTGTAGCTGTGAAATTTTTGTAGGATCAAAAATTTTAAACTAGTGCATCTACAGATGGTATCAGTGGGTTTCCAAAGATGACAATTCTTACTGTTTGATTTAGGATTAAAATGAGGGGAATTATTTAATCAAATATCCAATATAGAGCTACTGAATTCTGGTTGCTTCAGTTATGGCTACTTTCAGTAATGTCAATGTTAGCCTTGTCATAGAGAGGATTTTCCTGAGTTTGAGATTTTGTGTCATTTCACTCGGACGGTACGACTTGCTTTGGTTGGAGTGGAAGAACAGCAAATTAAAATAAATGTATCGAGCTGTCATCTTTCAGACATTTCTGATACAATTAGGCCAAAAATCTTCAGAAGATTTCGTTGTTTGTGTCTTTCAGACGGATTAAAAATGCAGTGAAGGAGAAAGTTGTTAAACTTTACGTATATCTTTTGAGCACATTGGAATGAAACGATCTAAATATATAATAGTGAATTATGTATAAGCCTGGTTTTGTGAACAGCAAGCTAGAAGCATATTTTGATAAGATGTAATCATACCTTGTTTTCTAAGAAGATAGCATATGAAAAGGTCTGGATATCACGGCTGAATTTAAGGTAACGGGAAAACAACTAATTTCCATCCATTGAAAGTAAGATAAATATACTTAAAATAATGAAACACATACTTTTCTTTGTAAAAAGAAGAGAAATATTGTCTTCGGTCAACTGTATTGAACAAAACATGTTATTAACATTAAACTTGCAGTGCCCCACAAATAATGCTAATTCATCATAAGTGAAACACAAGATCTTTCTTATTTAGTTCCCTAGCTGTGCCCGTCCATAAAACGAAAAAACATCCACAAACCCCTTCACTGTCCGCCTATGGAATTAACTACCCTGCAACCTGCGCATGGTTAAATGCCCTCTGGCTTTTGAGAAGAAGCAGAAGTACTTCCTTTTATTACCCTCATAAGAATTCTCCAAAAGTAAACGCATGTGGTCACTTCTGCCTCTATCAAACAATAATCGAAATGCTCACATGTTCTCCCAGTTACATATTTTTCTCTTTTCGTTTCTCAATTTGCCACGCAACTTTATTTTCCTCTATCTTCATTATGTTTCACAAAGTTCATCCTATAATTTTTCTTTATTGTTGTACTTCTCATGAACTAATATACGGTACTTCGTGTTTTTTTCTGCACTTCAATAATTTCTAATTGTTGTATATTAGGTTGAACTTATCTGAAAGACTGTAATGTAGATTATGTAGATTGACTAGAAAGATGTAATATGGACCATGATGGTTCCTGACCTTCCTAGGTTAACTGAACCCGTAAACAAATTTTTAAAAAAATCCACCCAAAATTTTATTTCTCTTCGTTATAAAACAACTGCTACAAATCTTACATTAGTTTTGTACCACAGGACAGGGAGGAGCGAGTTCTGGGTGAAATGAGTGCAGAATGATAGTTTCAAACATTTATTCATTAATATTATCCAGCAGAATAAGAAGATAAGATAGTAAAATACATAATCAACTACTAACTTACGTTAGACAACCATACATTTAAAAAACATTTCTTCTGATTACGTGAGCTCGTGCCCTGACGACAAGATGCCCCAAGCGAATTCCACTGGGCCTCACAGTACATGGACAGACAATGGTTCGGAGTAAAGCCATTGCGACCACAGGATACCACACTAGTTTCAGATACAACAGTTCATACAGCCTCGAAGCAATTCGTTTAAGTACCTTCACTTCCTCATTGTACCAGAAAATTTAGATTAATATGAATGTAAATTCCCCAGTTACCTCAATAAAATAACAAGCTTATTAGAAAAGACACTGTTGCAGTGACACGTACTACGTAATAAGCTCAGTTTAGAACTCAATGCTTAAATTGAAATTTCTTAACTGAAACATGTAAAACAAAATAAATGAAGTTAATACTATTCTCATGCGATAAATTGCGTGCACGCAAGGCAACGAGCGAGCGCAGCCAATATTACAAACGTTGAAGAGTGAAAGACTTTCAGAATTAAAACTATCCTACAACTTGTTGCATAAGGACAACGTACAGTAATCAGCCAGAATATTATGACCATCACTGTCGACATGAACCAGTCCAGGCGATAGCAGCATCACCTGGCGAGAAATGGCTACTGGTCAGACGTACGCAAGATGCATGTAGTATCAGTGAGCGTGATGTCCGCGTGTAGAATAGGAAAGGCGCGCGATCTATCTGAGTTTGACCGAAGGCAGATTGTGATGGCTCAGAGGCTCGACACAAGCATCTCGGAAACTGCACGACTTGTCGGGTATTCGAGGAGTGCTGTGAGGAATGTCTTCAACACGTGGCGAAACCAAGCGAAACCACGTCCAGACGTCGTGGGTCTGAGCGGCTACCCCTCAATACAGGTGTCAGGCATCGCAGGCTGGGCAGACTGGTAAACCAGGACAGGCGCCTAACTGTGGCGAAATTAACATCAGACTTTAATGCTGCGCAGAGTAAAAAAAGCACTGAACACTCCCGACAATGGGCCTCCGCAGCCGACGACCAATGCGTGTACCAATGTTAAGGCCACGACATCGGCATCTATGACTGGAATTGGCGAGTGACCATCGGCAATGGACGTTGGCGCAGTGGCAGAGTTCTGCAGGGTCTGATGAATCCTGATATCTTCTTCATAATCCGGATGGGAGGGCGTGAATCCGTCGTCTTCCAGCGGAAGAGCTCTTTGACACGTACTCTGTAGGACGGAGACAGGCTGGCAGAGGCTCCATTATGCTCTGGAGAACATGTACGTGGGTATCTAAGGGCTTAGTCGAGCTAATGAAACGCACCATGGCGGCTAAGGAGTATTGTACACCGGTTGCAGACCACCTACACCCTTTCATGACTATCATGTTTTCCGACGGCAGTAGCATTTTTCATGATAATACACCACGTCGCAAGGCCAGGAGTCGCATGGAGTGATTCGACGAACACAGTGTTCCAATTGACGTGCGTCCCCCCCCCCCCCCCCTCCCCCCAACTCGCCAGATCTGAACCCGGTGAAACACATCTGGGATGTAATTGAACGCGGCTTCTGGTTCCATCGTCGCCCTTCCCGGAATTTTCTGGAATTAGATGACTTGACTGTACAGATGTAATGCCAACTCTTTCCAGTGACCTACCAAGGTCTCATTTCCCCCGTGACACGACGCCTCACCGCTGTTTTAAGAGCCAAAGGTGGACGTACCAGCTATTAGCTATGTGGCCTTAATGTTCTGGCTAATCAGTGTATAGCTATTTCAGTACTGCTTTTCATCGCACGTGCAGGCCATAAAGTTCAAACGGCGAATATAATCTGCAGTAAGCTTACTGCTGTAACGGTAAGCCGGCCGGTGTGGCCCTGCGGTTCTAAGCGCGTCAGTTTGGAACCGTGTGACCGCTACGGTCGCAGGTTCGAATCCTGCCTCGGGCATGGATGTGTGTGATGTCCTTAGGTTAGTTAGGTTTAAGTAGTTCTAAGTTCTAGGGGCTGATGACCTCAGTAGTTAAGTCCCGTAGTGCTCAGAGCCATTTGAACCATTTGTAACGGTAAACTACAGACACACTAGAGGCACAATATCACCAAATTCCGCTACAGTGACACTGACATAAGGCAGAAACAACTCATTTTCTCTCTGGTAAATTTAGGACTAGAACCAGTAGTTAAATTCGGTGTCTACCAGCTTAAGAATATTATTCTGGTGAACTGAGTCACACCAATTCATACATACCGAGAGTTAACATAAAACTTCAATCACATGAACTGCTACATTCCACATCCAGTCAGGTTTTGCGGAAACACTTTAATTAACAGACTCATTGCTTCGCCCGCTCAGGATCCAGCGCTTTGCAACCAGGTGGCAGTCGCGTTGCGACAACTATTCACCGCTTAGCGGCACATTTTTCAAAAAAGAAAAAAAAGTTGTCAATTGCGAATAGGACTTTCGCATTGATGGTTTCAGGAATCTGGACCATTTTTTCCTGTTTTCGACATTGGTACTGGCAAGATATCAATACCAGGGATTCCACGATTTTCAAGAATGTTTTAATAAAGTCATGCAGGAAGCAGGAGACTATTATTTTTTATTATTTAATCGAATAACTCTTTAGGAGGGAACGATAAATAAACTTTGGTTCTGCTTCTTTGTATTTAATTTTCGTTGCTCCCAGAGTTCCTTCATCGTTTGAGAGTGCAGTTTCTTTTCTTTGTAGATCTGCTTTCTTCCTTTTGCAGACCTCTTTCTTTCCTGAAATCCTACCTTTTGTTTTGATCTCTAAAAGGTTTCCTGTTATCTATTATGTCCTTGTGTTTTTCATGACTTTTTAAATTTCAGTGAACCGTACTGGTGTGGATTTGTAGCTGTTTATTGAACTGAAGACCTGTTTGGTTAATTATTATCCATTCGATATATGTGGCCATAAAACTGTAGTCTTCTTTTCCTCATTACATCAGTTAACTTTTTCTCTTTCGTAATAGAATTCTCTGTTTGATCTTAATTTGTATTCAACATTACTATAACTTCTAGGTCCCAGTATTTTCTTTAGAATTCCTCTTTCAAACTTTTCCAGTTTTTCGAGATCCCTAAATCAAGTTAGTTTAAGTGTTCCTGCTGCATGTAGTGTTTCAGGGATTATCACTGATTGATAGTGTCTTAGTTTTGTGTCCCATGACAAAGTTATTTTGTTATATTTTTTGTCATTTCGAATGCCCTTTCCATTACAAGTACTCTTTTTTCTTTGGCTATCTTTTCTTTTGTATTGCTTGTTATCCATTCATCTAGGTATTTAAAATAGTTTGTTTTAGATATTGTGTTATTATGAATTTTAAGATTTGGAGCGGCGTTATTGATATTTGTCATGAAATCTTTTTAACAATACTTTTAGTCCTATTTTGTCTGACTGTTTCTATAGTTTTATGATTTGTTCTTTGGCACTATCAAGTGAGGCACTCATTAACGCCATATAATCCACAAAAGCTAGACAATGTATGGTGATTTTATTTGTGTTTCTTCCTAGCTGGACATCTGTACTGCTGATAGATTTTCTCCATTCTCTCACTACCTTCCCTAAAGCGCAGTTGAAAAATAGAGGTGATAAACCATCTCCCCGTCTTACTCCTAATATTATTTCAAAAGTTTTTGACAGTTGTCCCCATAAATTTTACTTTTGATGTTGTGTTTGTAAAAGTTCCTTTAATTATTTCTATTGTGTTATTGTCGAATTCGAATTCCTTTAAAATGTTCATCAGCGCATTTTTTATCAGTGGAATCATATGTTGTTTTTTTTTAGATTTACAAAATTCTGTCAATTATTTCAAGATACAGATTTTCCTCATGTGTGTTATGTTCTTTAGATTTAATGTTTTCTGTGCTCAAGACTTTCCCTTCCTAATTCCTGTTTGGTACTCTCCTAGTTTTGGGTTGAGTTTTCCTTCAGCTCCCGTTAAAAGTGCCATAGACAATAACGTATATCTCATTTGAAGAGAGATATCCATCTACAATTGTTAGGATCCGTTTTATTTCCTTTTTTTAAGTGGATTTATTAATGCAGATGTCCATTCAGATGGTAAGCTATCTGTTGTCCAGATTTCATTAATGATTTCTATAAGACATAGAATAATATTGTCACTAGACGGTTACCACAACTCAACAACTACATTGCCTTCTCCTGATGCCTTATCATTTATTGTTTTATGATATCTGTGATTTCCTCTATTGTTTCTGCCAATCGAAATGAAGTTCTTCTTTTGGTGGACTGCAGTTGTGTAACTCTTTGAAGTAGTCCGCAAGTATTTTGCTGCTCTTTGTGTTATTATATGCCGTCTTTTCTGTTTTTGGATCTATAATCTCTAAAGTTGATGGTGTATACTTTTTTTAACTATTCTGAATGTTTTGTAAGAGTTCCTTTAAAGTGTGTCTCAACTGACGTTAGTTGGTCTTTGATATGGTGTTTTCTGATCTTTCTGAGACCTTTCGATAGATGTTTCCTTGCTTCTATAAAATTTTCCATGTTCTTATCATTTTTATTTTCATTCCACATAACCCATGCTCGTTGTCACTTTATAATTAAGTCGCCACAATCATCATTCTACCAAGCTTGTTTCCATTTCTGTTTAAGGGGGATAGTTTCTTCTGCAGTCTCAATAATGAATTTTTGATGTTTTTCCCAACATTTAGCTGTTCTTTTTTCTCTAGATAATTTCTGTATATCAAACTTTCTGTGTTGGTACCGGATCTTTTTTCTAAACATTGCTCTAATCCTGAATTTAATGATAGATTGGCACTGGTCTGATTCTAAACTGGTGCCCTTGGCATCTTTTACATTGAGTACCTCCATTCCAGAGTGTCTTCTTATAGCAATGTGATAGAGTTTTTTTCTTTGTTTCTTTGTTGCCACAAATCTGATTTCGTGATACCCACGTAGTTTGTTTTCTAGAAAGTTTTTGAAGAATGTAGATTTTCGTACCATTTTCTGCTGCCTGCGTAGGCTATAGAGTGTTTGCGTTGATTCTTTTATGTGCAGGGAATTTTCCTGCTATTGATCTCTGCTCACGTTCTTTGCCAAATTTTGCACTAAAGTCTCCAAATAGTAGTACTGTGTTTTGCGATGGAGTATGCTCTAGGGTGTCTGACACAGTTTGACAAGAATTTTCTGTCTGCTCTTTCTGTGTTCCGTTTTTCTCATTTTTTGGTGCATGTGTATTTAAAATGGTGCAAATTTTGTTTGATGATTTAAATGTTAGTGTGGAAAACCTTTCATTACTTGATTTAAATTCTATTATTGAATTTAATATGTTTTTGTTTACAGTGGAACTTTTTCGAAATTGAGGTGCAGTTGTCATTACTCTTTTCCTTGTTTTCCCTTAAAAATCCCTAATCCTTCTGAATGGAAAGGATGTTCATTAGAAAATCTTATTTTATTACAATAATCAGTAATTCTGAATTCAGGATGAATGGATCGCAATGGCAAAAGTCCAGCTTGAGGCAAGGAATGACTTTATTACTCATATCATGCATTTCGGAATTTATCCATCATGATGTTTGACTTTTATCGTCAGAACTGCTGATAGTTTTTATTTCAAGTTTGACATCGGATAACAAATTATAAAAGAAATAATTTTTCGTGTGATATAATTACAAATTATTAATTTTTCTTTTCTTTCCTTTCTTGTGGCATGAAACCTTGCTTCTTCCCAAATTTCATGATTCTACGCCAACGGAATGTACCCTACATATTTTGACGAGTAAGTATGTGACTCGCTACGGTCGCAGGTTCGAATCCTGCCTCGGGCATGGATGTGTGTGATGTCCTTAGGTTAGTTAGGTTTAAGTAGTTCTAAGTTCTAGGGGACTTATGACCACAGCAGTTGAGTCCCATAGTGCTCAGAGCCATTTGAACCATTTGAAGTATGTGACTATCAAAATACGTGACCTAGATGGTCGTATCTTTCGATTTCATTGAGTTAGAAGTTCACATTTATTACACCGCCAAGGGACTATAGGCCTGGGACAGACGGACAACAAGGAAATTCCACAATGGTCCCGTTCTAAAATAAAATTAAAAAAATAGAGCTGCCTTCATACTGCAGTTTGCTTTGAACACAGCAACCGTTTATTAGGGATGTTATTGTTTCCTGAGACATACCCTTCGCTACTTATGAGTTACCCACTTTGGTATTCTCGCCAGACAATAGTATGTCCGACTAGGAGCTGTTCGCGGTCGAGTGTCGGATTGATTCGTACGTCCGCCGTAAGCGACATGAGTGTCGTGTACTTCCGGCAGAGCCTTTGGAATCAGAGATTTTGCGAACGCCGAAGGCAGTCGCATGCTATCATTAGCCCCGATTCTTGTTCACTCCACTTACGCTTCTTTCGATTCGTACTGTGAATTCTTCACGCTGTCGCGCACTTATGCTCATAATTCCGCGTTTGAGCATGACCGTCAGATGGAACACCCACTTAAACTTGGACTTTGTACCACAGTGTAACTCGCCATTTTACTTATTAACATATTTTAGGCAGAAAAAAGAGCACCAAAAAAATCCTACACCTCACGATTTGAAGTCACTGAAAATAATTCATTGTCCGGCAAAATCACACCAGTTTCAAATGAAACGGTGGTTTATACCGATATCGGCCGTAATCGGGTCTACAAGAAGATTAAGTCAAAAACAAAATACAGTAAAATAATCGTAGTTCAATCCTGCCGCTGCGGAGATCAGGCGAGTGTCGCCAGCTCGTTTGAAAGGTCATTTTTGCCAAGTTTTGAAATCTGGCACTTACTCACAGGGTCTTTGAGCCACGCCGTTTGCACCTAGAAATAAATTACGGCCTGATTACGAAAGCGACATTACTCTTGTAAAGTCTACGTGCCACGTAAAGTGTACATGAGATACACAGTGAATGTCTGTTCGCTATTTTTCATTAAATGAGTTTTGCTTTTGTTTATTGTCACCCGTTCCGTGCGCAATACTGCTGCTAGGCTCTCCACCGGCCGTGATGATGATGACGATGGTCATGTCGATGATGAGGAACGACGACGACGACGACGATGATGACAGAATTGTTGACGTCGAGATCTTTTGCATTCGTATTAAACTATTAAGATACAAATTTACTTAAACTGTCTTAAGTTCAAAGAAAACCATTTCAATTTAAAAATAAAATAGTTTAAACCTTTTTTGGGAAAATTTACGTACATTCACAGTAAAATTTCTTCCTATGCCAGTTCTTATAAGATTAGCAGCAATTCCAGATCCAGTTAAAAAATTACTAATAGATTTTACCTGATATATGTGATTTACTGGACAATAGACGAAAAAGGATGTGACAGCCACTCAGCAACAGACTAAAACCACCAACGTAAGAGATTAATTTGGAGTCCGGATATTGCATATAATTGTAAAAGTTTCGTAACACCCTCGTCTCATCATTAGCTAACCTACAAGGCAGGTCCCCTCATACCTTAACTGCTGTCCTCCGGTCGCTAGAAAAATAAACTCTAATCAAACGTGGCTTATATGGTGTCTTACGCCACAAGCATCACAGACTTGGACAGGCTTCTCAGTAGAGTGCATTAATAGACAGTGACCTTTGCGGAGGCGTGATTTCATCCCTTCAGAGTGACTGGTATGAGGCACGTCACGGTCAGATAGGTGGCTTTACCGACCGCAGCTTATTGTCCCGTAAGCCTTGCCACTCTTCCTCCCACAGACGCAAGTTCGTGACTCATCAGCGAAATGGCGGCCTACAGGGACATGGTTCACAGAGTCGCACTGAGTTCCCGACAGGCCTCCTTGGCCGACACATATACTAGCTCATGTCTCCGAAATCCCACATGCACCGCTACCGAACAGAATCACACCTGCTTCTCCTGCTGTTGGGGTCTGCAGCAATTAAATAACTCCATGCTCTGTTTGCTGCGATTTCTCTTCGCCTCCTATGGTAGCACCAGAGATGGATGGAGGAAGAGCGCAAGTCGGAAACTCTTATTTACTGGTTAACCGGGTCCGCTCACCGGCTTAGTTGGTGTGAATGTGGGTGGCATAACAACTCACGCCCTTAGGGCACAAGCGTACAATCGAAATCAAAGACACAAGAAGATAAGTTGTGAGGATGTATCACTCGATTCCAGTCTATCAGTTAACCTTCAAACAGCATCAAAAGAACTGACAGAAGATTTTAGTGGAGGAATGAAAGCGTAAGAGACTGTAATGAACCTAAGCTCTTCGGAACTTTCACACGTTAACCAAAATGTTCGATTTCGTATAAACGGTGGCCGCTTGAGTTAATTTTCCTACTTAAATTACATATTTCTCATTTGAAGATATTTCTGAACGTATTTGATTGCCATGTAACTATCTGTAATATCGATCTAAAACCATGAAAATTAGTAATCACGATTGTCAACTTAAATGATCTAACAACAAAATTTACAGTAAACACAATATTGTTGTGCTCCGCTTTCCATGCAAGTAAAATTTATATCTTCACTTATAATTTTTATGATTTTACTTTCGATAGTGAAATCGATATTATGAAACAGCAGTAAGCTACTATTTCTCATATTGTCAAAATTTGAAAGCTTTGTTGGTTGGTTGATTCGGGGGAAGGGACCAAACAAGATCATCGGTCACATCGTATTAGGGAACGATGGGAAAGGAAGTCGGTCGTGACCTTTCAAAGGAACCATCCCGGCATTTGTCTGAAGGGATTTAGGGAAATCACGGAAAACCTAAATCAGGATGGCCGGATTCGTCATTAATCATTAGAGCTATAAATCTTCATGTAAATAGCTATTTCCAGAAAACATTACAAAAATTAAATCTGAAAAACAATTTCAGTTAAGACCTACATCCTTTCTAGAAATTCCTTGAAGCTACGTTGGTAATAGATGTAATGTACTTTTGGTGCCAAGTACGTGAGAGTTTGAGTGCGTTTATCAGGTATTGAGTCTAGTACATGATGTTCTCTCTTCGACATCTTCTTTGTCTAGCTCAAGAACGTCGCTCAGTATATAGGGCGAGTTACATAAGAGGTAACACACTTTTTATTTCGTGAACGGCTACATATATCAAATCGCGGTTTGCGGCTAATGTTAGAGCGTAGAGGGGCACATACGTTTTTGTCTGGTTAATGTTTTTAGCATTCGTATAAACAGAGATATTCAAGTAAATACTTTTTATGTTTGATGGAACAGTATATCTTTTATAACTGCATTCGATATGTCTCGAGAAGACATTTACACTGATGTAGTTTTTATTAATGTTGACGCTGAAACCTTTCGTTAAAAAATCGAGAAATATCCTAGAATGTGAGCTTACCGTGGCCAGAAGGGCACTGCCGAGCAGGCGTCTCAGACCAGGCTGCGTAGTTGTATACCGAGAATAAGACTTCCCCTTGATCAAAATTACGACCTAGATGCAGATTCCTTTACGTATTTTGTACATGGAAATACGACATAGGCTAGAATCTAGGGTGCTACAAAAGTCTTAGGAAAACTATTTCATATTTATACACCCTCTCAGATCTACGTGAGCTGAAACGGAGAAGTCAACTGCCCGTTCTTTTTTCTTTTTTTTTTTTAAAAAAAAGGAATAAGAAAAGATATCTTATAAGCTGCAAAAATCAACTACGGTGTTAAATATCTAGTGCTTCTTAGAGGTACACCACATCCTGTCGGACAGACAACTGTGCCTACCTACACGGCTCTGAATTACATCATTTGGGATACATTAGTTGAACTAAACATTGTATTAAAATTACTTTGGTGACGACGTGTACACCTCAAAATAAATGTTCTTGAAAATTAAGCGTCGTTTCATGCTGAATTTAAGCGCGTAATGACAGTGTTACCAGTTACTTATAATACACGCTGTCGACTTATTTGCCATTGCAGTGCGATTTCGTACACACGTAAATGAAATAAACAATTTACTAACAATGTTTTGATAATTACCCAAAGAACATAATATAAATATTTCTTTCAAAAAATAATAACTTTATTCTTTATTTAAGCATGTGTTCAAGCTGTTGTCAATCGACTGAAAGGCACATTTGCAATCCCCTTTCGAAAAAGCAATGACCAGATGTAATTACAGTGGATGACGTGGTAAAGCATGCACTGACGATTCATCGACACATATCATCTGGCGTAGTTGGAGCTTTCTCATAGATTGCATCTTTGAGTGCTTCCGAAAGAAAGAAATCACGAGGAGTCAAATTGGGGGGAACACTCAGGCAATTTGACAACAGAATTTCGTCCCATCCAACGCCCAAGAAAGTTCTCATTCAGGAGCTGCTTTGCAACACGGGACGAGTGAGCCGTGAGCCGGGCAGCCATCGTGTTGCACCCACGTACATTGTCGAATATCCAGTGTTACCTCTTCTAGAAAAACCCGAAGAATGTTCTTCAGAAAGTGTGCATACGAACGTCCATTTAGAACGCCAGAGATGAAGTAAGGTCCCACAACATAATTTCCTATGATGCCGCACCATACGTTTAAACTAGACGGCGTTAATGTTGCACCTGACAAAGCCAGTGTGGATATTCGGCTGCCCAGTACTGTACGTTTTGCAAATTTACATTCGCGTGGCTTGTAAACGTTGCTTATAAGGTGAAGAGCACATGTTGGAAAAACGTGTGACCGTCTCTCAGCTGCTCAAGGACAATCACAAGGAATTCTGTACGACGTTCGAAATCACCATCGTCGATTGTCTGATGTAGTGACAGATGATAGTGATGGAAATTCTATCGATGCAGGATGCGAATGACACTCGTCTGGCTGATTCCACATTCCTTGGTAATATGCCTCGTACCACTTTGCGGATTTATTAGCGTCGCTGTCAGAACAGTTTTCTCGTGTTCTGTCAATAGCTGTCTTGTTTCTTAAGGTTTGTATTCCTTTTTGCTTGCTTCATTTACTGCATTTTTATATTTTCTCCTTTCATCAATTAAATTCAATATTTCTTCTGTTATCCAAGGATTTCTATTAACCCTCGTCTTTTTCCCTACTTGATCGTCTGCTGCCTTCACTAATTCATCCCTCAGAGCCACCCATTCTTCATCTACTGTATTTCTTTCCCCAATTCCTGTCAATTGTTCCCTTATGCTCTCCCTGAAACTCTCTACAACCTCTGGATTAGTCAGTTTATCCAGGTCCCATCTCCTTAAATTAGCACCTTTTTGTAGTTTCTTCAGTTTTAATCTACAGTTCATAACCAATAGATTGTGGTCAGAGTCCACCTTTAGAATTTGAAAGCGAGTATTCCAGTCAACATTGTCAAAAGCTTTCTCTAAGTCTACAAATGCTAGAAACGTAGGTTGGCCTTTCCTTAATCTTTCTTCTAAGATAAGTCGTAAGGTTAGTATTGCCTCACGTGTTCCAGTATTTCTACGGAATCCAAACTGATCTTCCCCGAGGTCCGCTTCTACTAGTTTTTCCATTCGTCTGTAAGGAATTCGTGTTAGTATTTTGCAGCTGTGACTTATTAAACTGATAGTTCGGTAATTTTCACATCTGTCAACACCTGCATTCTTTGAGATTGGAATTATTATATTATTCTTGAAGTCTGAGGGTATTTCGCCTGTTTCATACATCTTGCTCACCAGATGGTAGAGTTTTGTCAGGACTGGCTCTACCAAGGCCGTCAGTAGTTCCAATGGAATGTTGCCTACTCCGGGGGCCTTGTTTCGGCTCAGGTCTTTCAGTGCTCTGTCAAACTCTTCACGCAGTATCGTATCTCCCATTTTATCTTCATCTACATCCTCTTCCATTTCCATAATATTGTCCTCAAGTACATCGCCCTTGTATAGACCCTCTATATACTCCTTCCACCTTTCTGCTTTCCCTTCTTTCCTTAGAACTGGGTTTCCATCTGAGCTCTTGATATTCATACAAGTGGTCCTCTTATCTCCAAAGGTCTCTTTAATTTTCCTGTAGGCAGTATCTGTCTTACCCCTAGTGAGATAAGCCTCTACATCCTTACATTTGTCTTCTAGCCATGTCTGCTTAGCCATTTTGCACTTCCTGTCGATCTCATTTTTGAGACGTCTGTATTCCTTTTTGCCTGCTTCATTTACTGCATTTTTATATTTTCTCCTTTCATCAGTTAAATTCAATATTTCTTCTGTTACCCAAGGATTTCTACTAGCCCTCGTCTTTTTACCTACTTGATCCTCTGCTGCCTTCACTACTTCATCCCTCAAAGCTACCCATTCTTCTTCTACTGTATTTAATTCCCACATTCCTGTCAATTGTTCCCTTATGCTCTCCCTGAAACTCTGTACAACCTCTGGTTAGTCAGTTTATCCAGGTCCCATCTCCTTAAATTCCCACCTTTTTGCTGTTTCTTCAGTTTTAATCTACAGGTAATAACAAATAGATTGTGGTCAGAGTCCACATCTGCCCCTGGAAATGTCGTACAATTTAAAATCTGGTTCCTAAATCTCTGTCTTACCATTATATAATCTATCTGATACCTTTTGGTATCTCCAGGGTTCTTCCATGTATACAACCTTCTTTTATGATTCTTAAACCAAGTGTTAGCTATGATTAAGTTGTGCTCTGTGCAAAATTCTACCACGCGCCTTCCTCTTTCATTTCTTAGCCCCAATCCGTATTCACCTATCACGTTTCCTTCTCTCCCTTTTCCTACACTCGAATTCCAGTCACCCATGACTATTAAATTTTCGTCTCCCTTCACTATCTGAATAATTTCTTTTATATCATCATACATTTCTTCAATTTCTTCGTCATCTGCAGAGCTAGTTGGCATATAAACTTGTACTACTGTAGTAGGCGTGGGCTTCGTATCTATCTTGGCCACAATAATGCGTTCACTATGCTGTTTGTAGTAGCTTACCCGCATTCCTATATTCCTATTCATTATTAAACCTACTCCTGCATTACCCCTATTTGACTTTGTGTTTATAACCCTGTAATCACCTGACCAGAAGTCTTGTTCCTCCTGCCACCGAACTTCACTAATTCCCACTATATCTAACTTTAACCTATCCATTTCCCTTTTTAAATTTTCTAACCTACCTGCCCGATTAAGGGATCTGACATTCCACGCTCCGATCCGTAGAACGCCAGTTTTCTTTCTCCTGATAACGACATCGTCTTGAGTAGTCCCCGCCCGGAGATCCGAATGGGGGACTATTTTACCTCCGGGAAATTTTACCCAAGAGGACGCCATCATCATTTAATCATACAGTAAAGCTGCATGCCCTCGGGAAAAATTACGACCGCAGTTTCCCCTTGCTTTCAGCCGTTCGCAGTACCAGCACAGCAAGGCCGTTTTGGTTAATGTTACAAGGCCAGATCAGTCAATCATCCAGACTGTTGCCCTTGCGACTACTGAAAAGGCTGCTGCCCCTCTTCAGAAACCACACGTTTGTCTGGCCTCTCAACAGATACCCTTCCGTTGTGGTTGTACCTACGGTACGGCTATCTGTATCGCTGAGGCACGCAAGCCTCCCCACCAACGGCAAGGTTCATGGTTCATGGGGAGGATCTCTGTCTTACCATCTGATACCTTTTAGTATCTCCAGGATTCTTCCATGTATACAACCTTCTTTTATGATTCTTGAACCAAGTGTTAGCTATGATTAAGTTATGCTCTGTGCAAAATTCTACCAGACGGCTTCCTCTTTCATTTCTTCCCCCCAATCCATATTCACCTACTATGTTTCCTTCTCTCCCTTTTCCTACTGACGAATTCCAGTCACCCATGACTATTAAATTTTCGTCTCCCGATGGGATTCTGGAAATTTGCCTGTGCCGAGTATGTGGAGATTGTGAGCGCCATTTCGCTACCAGTTCATCAAATATTTTGGTGGGATTCTTTCTGTGGCTTCCGCGCCTTGTTTTGTTACAGTCGTAGTGCTGCGACTAGTTTCTCTTTCCCGGAAGGTCTGCCGTGTTTGCTGTTTATGGGTGTTCGCTCAGAAAGAATTGAGGTTTACTTTAATGGAAGCAACTCCGTTTCATTACAGATGTTAGTAGCAACTGTTTGTGAAATGTGTGGAAGTTGAGTGGCCTGTGTTACAGAGCTTGTGGAGGTACATTAATCAGAACTGCCCGTTTAAACCGATCATATTTCAAGTGGCTTACTGTGGACCATGTAGAGGGCTGAAGTGTGTGTTGTTCTTCCTTTTTAAAAAAAGTGAAGTCTAACTTAACCATAGTACCTTCCACTGAAATCATTTTAGTTAAGCATTTGCAAGACATTTTGGTCGGGTTAGTCTAATTTAATCAGAGTACCTTATCATTGTAATCATGCCTATTAAACATTTGTAAAACATTTTAGAGGGATGAGTCTAATTTAAACAGGGTCCCTTTTCACTGCAATGATTTAGTTATTTGTAAAACATTTTGATGGGGTTGTTAGTCGACCCGTCCTGATTTTTTCTATGGTAAATTCTGCAGAAATAAGAATGTATAGTCCCACTGTATTTGTTACAGGCAGCATGGTAAACAAAGTTTGACATCTGAGATTCGATTGCTTAGTTATTTGAAATAGTCCAGTTTACTTTAGTAAGAGCTCGCCTATTAGTTACTTATGATTAGTGTGTTCTGCAACACATGTTAGAAGTCAGCGAGTTTGAATTTTCTTCCACTTCAGATCAGTGCATAATGACTGCCCTGCTGCATAAATAGTACAAGTAACTGTTTGACAATTAATTTTGGGGGCACGTAAGCCTTATTGGTTTTCACATTCCTGTAATCAGAGTGCTAACCAGTGGTTTGTTGCTTATCGTCACATCCGCTGACTGGATGACTAATTATTTTTTATTTATGTTTTGCTCTTAAATTGTAACGTAATGAAGTATGTGCCGCCTTTTTAAAGCAGTGCACTGTTACTAGTTTTCTAAGGTTAGTTTTTAGTCTGTTGTAGTTAAAGTTGTACAGGACCTGCCCCATGCACCAGCATACCCGTGAGTGCCGGGTTCACGCAGTCCATCCTGTCCGTCGGGGCTGAATTGTATCTGTATAACCTCTCCTGGTTCTGAACTTACGTCAGCAACAGACATGACGCATAGCTTATGTTACTACTGTTGTTAACAAATCTGCTGCGATCATTTAAGATGTTATAGTTGTAAGGCAATTAAAAAATTTTGTAAATGTTAAGGTTTTGATTATTGTGACTTCAACTGCTGATCTCATTTCCTCGTTAATATTCGACAAGTGGTTTAATTTCTTATTTGTTTTTAAAAGTTACTTTACTGACGTCATGAGGCGTTGGCTTTTATTTAAATAAAAGATTATACATGTTTTCAACTGTGAACGCTGCTTCCTTGCCTCCTGGCTCAGCCTTAACGCTCAGCAACGTATTAAGCTGCATTAGCCAGACAAACGTGTGGTTCCTGAAGAGGAGCAGCAGCCTTTTCAGTAGTTGCAAGGGCAACAGTCTGGATGATTGACTGATCTGGCCTTGTAACAATAACCAAAACGGCCTTGCTGTGCTGGTACTGCGAACGGCTGAAAGCAAGGGGAAACTACAGCCGTAATTTTTCCCGAGGGCATGCAGCTTTACTGTATGATTACATGATGATGGCGTCCTCTTGGGTAAAATATTCCGGAGGTAAAATAGTCCCCCATTCGGATCTCCGGGCGGGGACTACTCAAGACGATGTCGTTATCAGGAGAAAGAAAACTGGCGTTCTACGGATCGGAGCGTGGAATGTCAGATCCCTTAATCGGGCAGGTAGGTTAGAAAATTTAAAAAGGGAAATGGATAGGTTGAAGTTAGATATAGTGGGAATTAGTGAAGTTCGGTGGCAGGAGGAACAAGACTTCTGGTCAGGTGACTACAGGGTTATAAACACAAAATCAAATAGGGGTAATGCAGGAGTAGGTTTAATAATGAATAGGAAAATAGGAATGCGGGTAAGCTACTACAAACAGCATAGTGAACGCATTATTGTGGCCAAGATAGATACGAAGCCCACGCCTACTACAGTAGTACAAGTTTATATGCCAACTAGCTCTGCAGATGACGAAGAAATTGAAGAAATGTATGATGAAATAAAAGAAATTATTCAGATTGTGAAGGGAGACGAAAATTTAATAGTCATGGGTGACTGGAATTCGAGTGTAGGAAAAGGGAGAGAAGGAAACATAGTAGGTGAATATGGACTGGGGGACAGAAATGAAAGAGGAAGCCGCCTGGTCGAATTTTGCACAGAGCACAACATAATCATAACTAACACTTGGTTTAAGAATCATGAAAGAAGGTTGTATACATGGAAGAACCCTGGAGATACTAAAAGGTATCAGATAGATTATATAATGGTAAGACAGAGATTTGGGAACCAGGTTTTTAATTGTAAGACATTTCCAGGGGCAGATGTGGACTCTGACCACAATCTATTGGTTATGACCTGTAGATTAAAACTGAAGAAACTGCAAAAAGGTGGGAATTTAAGGAGATGGGACCTGGATAAACTAAAAGAACCAGAGGTTGTACAGAGATTCAGGGAGAGCATAAGGGAGCAATTGACAGGAATGGGGGAAATAAATACAGTAGAAGAAGAATGGGTAGCTTTGAGGGACGAAGTAGTGAAAGCAGCAGAGGATCAAGTAGGTAAAAAGACGAGGGCTAGTAGAAATCCTTGGGTAACAGAAGAAATATTGAATTTAATTGATGAAAGGAGAAAATATAAAAATGCAGTAAGTGAAACAGGCAAAAAGGAATACAAACGTCTCAAAAATGAGATCGACAGGAAGTGCAAAATGGCTAAGCAGGGATGGCTAGAGGACAAATGTAAGGATGTAGAGGCCTGTCTCACTAGGGGTAAGATAGATACCGCCTACAGGAAAATTAAAGAGTCCTTTGGAGATAAGAGAACGACTTGTATGAATATCAAGAGCTCAGATGGAAACCCAGTTCTAAGCAAAGAAGGGAAAGCAGAAAGGTGGAAGGAGTATATAGAGGGTCTATACAAGGGCGATGTACTTGAGGACAATATTATGGAAATGGAAGAGGAAGTAGATGAAGATGAAATGGGAGATATGATACTGCGTGAAGAGTTTGACAGAGCACTGAAAGACCTGAGTCGAAACAAGGCCCCCGGAGTAGACAATATTCCATTGGAACTACTGACGGCCGTGGGAGAGCCAGTCCTGACAAAACTCTACCATCTGCTGAGCAAGATGTATGAAACAGGCGAAATACCCTCAGACTTCAAGAAGAATATAATAATTCCAATCCCAAAGAAAGCAGGTGTTGACAGATGTGAAAATTACCGAACTATCAGCTTAATAAGTCACAGCTGCAAAATACTAACACGAATTCTTTACAGACGAATGGAAAAACTAGTAGAAGCCAACCTCGGGGAAGATCAGTTTGGATTCCGTAGAAACACTGGAACACGTGAGGCAATACTGACCTTACGACTTATCTTAGAAGAAAGATTAAGGAAAGGCCAACCTACGTTTCTAGCATTTGTAGACTTAGAGAAAGCTTTTGACAATGTTGACTGGAATACTCTCTTTCAAATTCTAAAGGTGGCAGGGGTAAAACACAGGGAGCGAAAGACTATTTACAATTTGTACAGAAACCAGATGGCAGTTATAAGAGTCGAGGGACATGAAAGGGAAGCAGTGGTTGGGAAGGGAGTAAGACAGGGTTGTAGCCTCTCCCCGATGTTGTTCAATCTGTATATTGAGCAAGCAGTAAAGGAAACAAAAGAAAAATTCGGAGTAGGTATTAAAGTCCATGGAGAAGAAATAAAAACTTTGAGGTTCGCCGATGACATTGTAATTCTGTCAGAGACAGCAAAGGACTTGGAAGAGCAGTTGAACGGAATGGATGGTGTCTTGAAGGGAGGATATAAGATGAACATCATCAAAAGCAAAACGAAGATAATGGAATGTAGTCGAATTAAGTCGGGTGATGTTGAGGGTATTAGATTAGGAAATGAGACACTTAAAGTAGTAAAGGAGTTTTGCTATTTGGGGAGCAAAATAACTGATGATGGTAGAAGTAGAGAGGATATAAAATGTAGGCTGGCAATGGCAAGGAAAGCGTTTCTGAAGAAGAGAAATTTGTTAACATCCAGTATAGATTTAAGTGTCAGGAAGTCATTTCTGAAAGTATTCGTATGGAGTGTAGCCATGTATGGAAGTGAAACATGGACGATAAATAGTTTGGACAAGAAGAGAATAGAAGCTTTCGAAATGTGGTGCTACAGAAGAATGCTGAAGATTAGATGGGTAGATCACATAACTAATGGGGAAGTATTGAATAGGATTGGGGAGAAGAGAAGTTTGTGGCACAACTTGACCAGAAGAAGGGATCGGTTGGTAGGACATGTTCTGAGGCATCAAGGGATCACCAATTTAGTATTGGAGGGCAGCGTGGAGGGTAAAAATCGTAGAGGGAGACCAAGAGATGAATACACTAAGCAGATTCAGAAGGATGTAGGTTGCAGTAGGTACTGGGAGATGAAAAAGCTTGCACAGGATAGAGTAGCATGGAGAGCTGCATCAAACCAGTCTCAGGACTGAAGACCACAACAACAATGGTGCCTACGACCGTTTCACCTTATACAACCTTAAATTCCTACATAAGATTTTCAGTGATACACCTTCGACTCGCATCGCTAGAAGACTCGTTGACGACTGTCGCGACTTGACCGAAGTGCATAATGCGGACATTTCTTTCCTGGAAAAAATCAAGAGTGACGAGACTTGGTGTTGTCAATATGATCTCCTTAGGTTAGTTAGGTTTAAGTAGTTCTAAGTTCTAGGGGACTGATGACCATAAATGTTAAGTCCCATAGTGCTCAGAGCCATTTTTGTTGTCAATGTGAACCTGCCACAAAACGCCAAGCTGAGAAATTTAGATTGCATACTGCTGTTGTATTCTATAAAGAACGTAATGAACATTTTCAAACCTGTTATTAGCGCTTCACATTAAATGTACCAAAGGGGTTATTTCGACAACGCATCACTGAAAAGAATATCTAGTTATGTAGTTAACAACCACAAATTGCGTGCCGCATACATAACTGAGCAGTACATCCTATTTTTGCAGCACGAAATTCACTCTGTTTCACTGGTTATTTCAACCGTGGAATTTCATTGCTGTGGAATTACGCGGTCAGTCATAAGCATTCCGCGAATGTCATGATTAATATCAGAATCAAATAGACATCAGTTAACAGAGACGACAATGAAATTCTGTATCAGCAACTGCAAAGCTATGGGATGATCGTGGATATTTAAAAAATGAGAAAATAATATATTGGCAAATCGAACTCTCTTGGAATTTTTTGTTTTCACGAAAAACGTCGTTTCTCGAAAGGGTGCCGGGTCAGATATTTCACCATTTTTGTGACGTTCCCCTGCAAGCCAATCTAATCTCAGGAGCATTCGCACAATCTACTGAATGTAGTGAATCGAACCATTAGCCTAGTTTAGAATCCATGGCTAGTATTTCATATTTCATTGTAGATTGCAGAACTCCTTTATTCAGCAGAAAAACCTGCTATTTCCTAGGATTCTTCCCTTAGTCTGAAGCCTGCTACTTACGAACTCATCTCTGTTACAGCAAAGATCACAGGTGGCGTAGTGATGCTTTGTTTGCGGTTAGGGCTCCTGGCGCTTGCAGAAAAGCTGCGTCGGCAGTCAGTCTGTGACAAGCACGGGGCCTGAGGTGATAAACACTGCGCAAAAGCAAACGCGTTTCTGGCATTGTGCGCATGACGTCAGAGGGCAAAACTTCTTCGCCCCCATATTTATCTGTTGGTGGCTGTATGATTTCATGAGCGTTGTCGTTTTCGCTCAGTTACTTTAGTGTAGCGAGTGATTTGCAAATGAAAGTGTTTAGAGTGTGTGCAAACAATGCCAGATTATGCTGAGACTGGTTGTAATTCTCACAATAGGAACACTAAAGAACTGAAGTAGTGCTTGATGCTTTCCTTCGCAAAGCAGGTCTGCAAAAGAAATGGCTGTCGAAATGCTGTAGAAAAGAGGCTGTGAACGTTGCAAATACTAGAATATGCTCTCGCCGTACCAAAGATTATGTTAAAGACTTGCGTTCAGATCTGCTAAATTTACCCCAGAAACTAGTCATCATGAGCATTACATTTCCATCATGTAATTTGCCTTGTAGTCATAGCGACAGTGGTAGCACAATGACGTGGTTCTTTTCGTATAAGTTCATCAACTTTGCTGTTAAAGTATATCATGAAGTCTCAAACGAATGGACCCACTTCAAAGGCGGTACAAAAAGAAGACGTAATTTTCATTTTCAATTCAAATTGTTGGAATACTGATTATTTTCAGTTTGGATAAAATTAAGTTCATTCTCTTTACCACCTTGAATGAAAGTTAAATTCAGGTCAAAACGATCGTTGTTGGTTGATGGCGCACTTGGTGATAAATAACCTTCTACGTAATCAACGTTCATGCAATGGAAATTATCTTGTAAAAGTTACTCGGACTTTGATTAAAGGTGCGGAATCGACTTTTAAAAAGTAAAATATCCAACGATAGAGCGCTTATGCCACAAGATCGTTGCGTTACCAACCAGGTCGCTTCCAACCCAAGTCGCTTTAAACGGCCACAAAATACATGCATTATACAATTAAAACAGGAAAACGGGGAGGTTGCTCATTTTACAAAATAAAACAAAGTTTATAGTAGAATGGTCCAATTATTATTGACAAAGATTTTCAATGAATGCACTTGTAACTGTATCGTACCGCTGCCAGAAAGGGCAGAAGGAAACTATGAAATGTAGCCTTTTTTCATAGATAACATGATTACAGCATCGTACAGCAAAGGTAACTACAACGCTATGGGTGTATAGATGCTATTTTCCGAAAAGACTTTTTCTTTTTATAATACATTTTAAAAATGTGGTTCTTCACTGTCCACTCAATGCAGTTACCATTATTCCGCAAACTTTTTAATTAAAATAATATTAGGATTGTTACGTAGCAGTCTCTAAGTAGGAATATCACTTGCCATTATTGTTATTATTAAAGCAGTAATATCACTTGCGATGATTATTATTATGTCTTTTAAGGACTACTCAATCAGCCAGAAGAGTTCACGTTCGTGGTTTTATCAAAAGATATGTTCTAACATCGTTTGCAACACAAGAAATGGGGGTACGTTTCAATAAACGTGAGAGCCATAGAAGAAGAGCAGGGAGAATAGAAAAGCTTTCATAACGGATGAAGTTGCCGATAGATATATGCTTACAGATGATGTTGTTTGTGATGATTCAGATAAAGCCAGTTAGCAGAATTCTGTAGCAGTATTATAGAGGATAAGCGCTCATATGAGAAAATATGGGCATGGAATTGTGAGCACGCTATAAAGATCTTCGAAGTCCAGAATGCCATTTTCACTCTGCAGCGGAGTGTGCGCTGATATGAAACTTCCTGGCAGATTAATATTGTGTGCCGGACTGAGACTCGAACACGGGACCTACTGCATAGGTCCCGAGTTCGAGTCTCGGTGCAACACAGTTTTAATCTGCCAGGAAGTTTCATTTTCGAAGTCAGTTGTTATCAACGAAACGGCGTTGCAAGTGAAGAAAGCTATAAAAATACACTTGTCTCGCTAAATTAGTCGTATACTGGGCAAAACGTTTCATCCACTGAAATCAGTAGTTCGTCATAAGCGTCAAACTTCTTTCGATGGGTCAAAGAGGGTATTCGCGAGATGTTTACTTCGAGCGTCGTTTCACAGAAAAGTCACAATTTGTAACGTCTCCTGGCAAAACACATATGTTGTAAAAAAAAAAAAAGAAAAAAATAATTGAACTGGATGATTATAATTTTATTTCTGCATGGACAATGATTGTGCGAACTTAATGTAATAAAGAGAAACCATTATGTGTCATGTTTTATTCTTGTATAGAATTATGTATCGATTTTTTAAAGATAATATCTGTGTCGGCGAGTACTAGAACCGCAACAGAAGTTACTTATTAAATATCAAACAAAGATGTAAATGTATTAAACCGAGTGTAAGTAGTAGTGACCGAGCATTAATTTCTCTGTCGTCTTTTTGGAGTTACGTGAGTGGGAAGAGCCTGTGACGCTATATTGTATGCTTGCGTAGCATTCTTTTGTCAAGATTGATAGAGGATGCCATTAGGCATTGATTTGTAAAGGTGTGTAAGAATTTAACCTGTCCAAATGTTTTGAATAGAGTTACTTCGTGACAACTTGCATCATGATTTGTCATAAGCTTGCCTGGTATTTTATCCCATCCTTTTAAGACATTTTCAGCTATTTAAATATTATTCGTGGTGCAGAGCTGCGCTACGAACGAACGAGCCGCTGCCGCGGCGCATTCAAACTGCATTAAATGAAACCAATCATTCCGCAAAGAAGCGGACAGGTAATAGTGAACTAAAATTATTTCTTTCAGCTTTCGGGACTGCAGGGCAGAGCAGCAGATGTTATGATGTGTTTCACACGTGGACGCGGGCTGCGGATGATGTTATATTATTAACAGTGCAAAAAGATAATTTACCTTCATGACATAAAAGAAATCTTGCTGTGCGTAGTTCTGGTCTGGCAAACATTATAGTAAAAACATTTTTTCTCTGATAATAGTCTCATGTTCTCGTGTTAGTCGTGGTACTTATTGGTGTTTTAATGTTAACAAAAGCCCATTGCAAAATTTTGATGTTGAACAAACATTGCGAACTGTAACATTAGTATTGATTACGAAATCATTTTCAGTAATCTTTTCAATAACTGTAAAGAAAGAAAGATATGTTGAACTTAATAGCGAGTTACAATAATGAAACAATGTTCCTTTTGTAGAAAGCCAGATCCAGAATAATAAGAACATAATATATTTTGTTTTGTTGAAAATTAATGATCCAAAGTAATTCACAGCACAGCATCCCCAAAAAGTATTTCAGGGCTCTTCTCGTAGCAACATATGTTAGTTGTTAGGCGAGCAATAACAAAGAAAGCGAAACTTTTTCAGGGAAAAACTTGGATGTTCTCTGCCTCCAGTGGCAACCTTACAGTCTTGGATGAACCGCGTTTCAGATGGCACTCAGATATTTTGAAGGATGTTTTAGTCTAATTAGCTAATGAAAATTCTTTCTATAAATAAGGCACTTGCATAATTTCCTGAGGAAAAGACAGTATTCCCCTACTAGCTGAAGTTCTTTTAAACTTGTGATTAATATAAAACGAAAGCGAGCGTATATGGGTCTTTCTTACTCCATAAAACATTTCTCAGAGCCAACTTAGAAAAAATTGCATGCTGTTTGCGACTATTTGCGCTGACTGCAGAAATAGACCATACTTCGCGCTATTTTTTTTCTTTTTCTCGCACATTTCGCTTCGATAGATTCTCGAGCAGTATCTGTTTAAAAGCTGGACAGCAGCAACTTGCCAGCAATACCATAACAGCAGTTTACATTCCATTATTTCATTTGAAACTAAAAAACCACCCCAGCTACAAAGGTAAATGCACGAACCATGTGCCATAGCGCTGTCCCCGAAGCAGACTCTCAGTGACGTCACAGATTCAGCCAACAGCATCTGAATCTACATACTCACTCCATAACACACCGTACTCTGCTTGGCGTAATATACCTTGTTCCGCTAGCAGTCATTTTCTTTCCTGTTCCACTCGCACTCCATACGGCCCTACTTTCTCTTATCTTCTTGGTTCTTACGCTAAATGTAGATTGGTGGCAGTAGAATCTTTTTACAGTCAGCTTAAAAAGTCGGTTCTTTAATTTTTGTCAGCAGTATTCCTCGAGAAGAACGTCGCCAACCCTCCAGGGATCTCCATTTGAATTCCCGAAGGATCTCCGTAATCCTTTCGTGTAACGAGTTAGGCAGCACGCCTCTGAACTGCTTCGATGTCTTACTTTAATCCGACCTGATGGGGATCCCAAATACTAGTGCAGTACTGAAGAACGGGTAGCACTAGTCTTCTACACGCGGAATCCCTTACAGATGGACCACACTTTCCTAGAATTCTCCCACTAAACCGAAGTCAGTCATGCGCCTCACCTATCACAATCCTTGCGTGCTTGCTCTATTTCATGTCGGTGAGCAACGTCACGCTTAGATGCTTAATCGACTTGACTGTGTTAGCAGCACACTACGGATGCTGTATGCGAACGTTACTGGAGTCTTTCCAACTCATACGTGCCATGTTACATTTTTGAACATTTCAAGAGGGCTGTCATTCATCACAGCAACTAGAAATTTTTTCTAAGTCATTTTTTATACTCACACTACAGTCACTAACAACGACACCTTCCGGTAAACCACAGCAGGCCGCGCGGTTAGAGGCGTCATGTGCGGCCCATCCCGCAGGAGGTTAGAGTCCTCCCTCGGGCATGGGTGTGTGTGTTGCTAATAGCATAAGTTAGTTTAAGTAGTGTTTAAGTCTAGGGACCGATGACCTCAGCAGTTTGGTCCCTTAGATATTCACACACGTTCGAATAAACCACAGCATCAACAGCAAACAGCCGTAAATTAGTGCTCACACAGTCCGTCAGATCGTTTACGTATACAAAGACGAGAGCGGTCCGATCATACTCTTCTGGGGCATTCCTGACGATAACCTTGTCTACGATGAACTCTCGCTGCCTAGAACTACGTACTAGGTTCTGTCAGTTAAGATGTCTACGTGCCACTCGCATATCTGGGAACATTCATTAACAATCTGCAGTGGAATATCGTGTCACACGCTTTCGGAATTCGTGGAATATGCAATCTGCCTGTTGCCTTTCATCCATGTTTCGCAGGATGCCGTGAGAGAAAAGGGCAAGCTGGGTTTCGTACGAGCAATGCTTTCTAAACCCGTACTGATTTGTGGGAAGCAGCTGTTCCATCTCAAGGAAATTATATCAGAACTCAGAATATGTTCAATAATTTTGCAACAAATCAATGTTAATGATATTGGTCTGTAATTTTGCCGGTCCTTTCTTTACCGTTCTTATACACAGGAGAACCAGCACTTTTTTCCATTCACCTGGGACTTAGTGATGGGAGCGAAATTCGTTATAAATGCTTGCTAAGTAAGGAGCAAATATCGTATTCTTTGTGAAATCCAATTATATCCCATCCGGAACTGGTGACTTATTTGTTTTCAGCTCCAGACCACAGATCACTTACTGAACACAAAATTTTTCTAGGGGCCTTTGTACGAGAGATCAACTCATAGAACCTTTGTTCTACTCGTACGACTCGAGGCTCGCCCTCTGAAAGAGCGAATAGGGACGCAATGAATTTATTCCATGGTTCATATTGCGAAAGGAGAAACAGTATGTTTTTCTTCAGGGCTACCGAACGGAATATTAACGGACATTATGTAACTCCAGTGAAAATGGGAATTATTATTGCTCGTTAAGCTGAGTGGACTTTCAATCGGCTTAGAGACATTTTTTATGAACTCATGACAAAATAAACACGGTGTTACTTGTGGTGGTGGTGGTAAGTTCCTATGGGACCAAACTGCTGAAGTCATCGGTCCCTAGGCTTACACGGGGAAAGCCGTGCGAACTGTGGCAAGGAGCCTTAACTCCGCGGCAGGTGTTATTCATAAGCTGTACAATTTCAAAATCCCTATACAATTTCATAATAGTACATTTATCTGAACTAGTTGAACTTTTATCACATATGCACACTGTTACCAAAGTTACTACAGTGGTACGTGCATCTCGGGAGCAGGCAAGTAAACAATATATAAACCTGTCAGCAACGGGCGGGAAAATCACTTTTCACCCTCATCTCACATTCTTCGTACACACATCAAAAAAGTTTTGCATTACCACAATTCCGTGAGTTCCGGAACCTGTACAGAAAATTGGAAAAGAGATTAACATTCACAGGATGTGCACGGTGGAGGCCCGAATTGTAGTCCATGAAGCCGAATGCATCGCCAATATGCTACTGATATGATTACACCATCAGTCGGAGGGTGGCATTCACGTATCGTACAGCCGTTATGGCACCTTCCATAGACCACCAACGGCGTACGTCGACCCAACATAAAGCCACCCCAAAACAGCAGGGAACCTCCATCTTGCTGCACTCATTGGACAGTGTGTCTACGGCGTTAAGCTTGAGCGGGTGGCCTCCAAACACGTCTCAGACGATTGTCTGGTTGAAGGTACATGCGACACTGTAACAATTCTGTCACTAAATGTAACTGGGTTTTCCCTTTTGATGCTAGTCAGTTGCCAGGATGAGCATTACTGCAAAGGGCATTTGATTCTAAAGCATTCTGTCAGGGTGAAAATACTAAATTAATTAATTTTTCTCTCTTAACAACATGTGGGCAGGGTGGGTTCATCCTTGTCTCGGGTATGACCTAGAATGACACAGCATTTTTACATAAGATAACTTTTATTGAAGATTTGTACAACTGTTTCCTTACTCGATGTCCTGGCTCTGAGAGCGGCAGCTGTGTCGTTTGCGAATCCTTCTGCTGCGGCAGCGGCGGCGTCTGATTATGCGTGGCAGTGTGTATCTCGTGTCGCCGTCTCGCCCAGCTGACTGGAGACGCGCAGCGCGAGGTGGCCCGTTTAATTATTGCGAGCGACGTCGTGCATCGGATGGTGATACCTTGGATGTGGCGTCGCAGTGTTTCTCTTCTCTAAGCGGCCGCGGGTGTTGTGCGTCGGCCAGTGGAGCGGCGCGGCGGGGGAAGGCCAGTATCCCGGACTCGAACAATGGACTCCCGCTTGCCAGTCTTCGGCTGTCAGATCTTCATTCCAGCTCACAGGTGACTGCTGATGTGAGTCCGTCTCCTTCCCGTCCTCACGAGTCACCTGGGTATGTAAAACTCAGTCTTCAAATACCTTTTAACTTCTGTCTTCTGGCGCCGAGGCTGCTGCTTGCTATTCCATTACAGCGGCAGACTTGGTGCGTCTCTGCATGATGTAGTCTCTTCTTGCATGACGGTCTTCAGTACTGAAACTGACTGAAAACTACTGCTACTCTTCTTCACTTCTCTTCCTTCGGCTGTCGGGCCCACTGCGTCTCGCATATTTATTCACTTCAGTTTACTGGAGGTGAACGACTTCACGGTCATTGCCTCTTCTGTCACGTTGAGAAGCTTCTCGAAGAATCTTCTTAACTTCGGTCATTGACTCTTGGAATGTAGGCGAGGGCCTTTGATCACATGTGGCAACTGAGAAACACTTGAGCCGGTCGGGCGATGCCCTGACGGCTGAATCGACAGCGTCCACTTATGTGGAACTTGCTGACTTCACGGTCATTGTCTCTTCTGCTCTGCTGTTCTGCCCGCTGTTTGCCAGTATGTAACTGTCTAAACTAAACCAAGTTTTTCATTTATATTCTAATTTCTACTTTGATTTCACTAATTTATTTACTTAAGTACCACTCAACAACACTCATCGGTGAAGAGAACATGATGCCAATCCTGAGCGGTCCATTCGGCATGTTGTTGGACCCATCAGTACCACGCTGCATGGTGTCGTGGTTGCAAAGATGGACCAAGCCATGGATGTCAGGAGTGAAGTTGAGCATCATGCAGCCTATTGAGCACCGTTAGAGTCGTAACACGACCTCCTGTGGCTGAACGAAAGCATTATTCAAAATGGTGGGGTCGCTGTCAGGGTTCCTCCGAGACATAATCCGTAGGTAGCGGTCATCCACTGCAGAAGTAGCCCTTGGGCGGCTTGAGCAAAGCGTGCCATCGACAGTTTCTGTCTCTCTGTATATCCTCCATGTCCGAATAACATCGTTTTGATTCAGTCCGAGACGCCTGGACACTTCCCTTGTTGAGAGCCCTTCCTGGCACAAAGTAACAATTCGGACGCAATCGAACCGCGGTATTGACCGTCTAGGCATGGTTTAACTGCAGACAACACGAGCTGTGTATATCCTTCCTGGTGGAGTGACTGGAACTGATCGGCTGTCGGACCCCCTCCGTCTAATTGGCGCTGCTCATTCATGTTTGTCTACATCTCTGGGCGTGTTTAGTGACATCTCTGAACAGTGATAGGGACTGCGTCTGCTATACAATATCCACAGTCAATGTTTGTCCTCAGGAGTTCTGGGAAACGGGGTGATGCAAAACTTTTTTTGATGTGTGTATATTACAGTGTGTTTCCGTGGTTTGCTCAGGTTTTGATAGTCAGAAGTTATTGTATTTTCAGTTTTCGTTAAGTATACAATTTTCTATCTCTCCATACTCCAAACTAGATCCAATTCTTCAATTATGCTAATATTCTGTCATAATCTGACCCGACATTCGTAAGATGTTTTGAGATCGATATTCGTAAGAAGTTTTCAGAGACCATTGCCTCGTAACACTACAAATAGAAACAAAGCAATTAATTCAAAACTTGAACAGTGGTGATACCATCCTCTTTGGGTACACACATTGAAGGGAACAATGTGCCTTTTTTTCTATCACAAAGCGCATTTTCAGTGCTGTTGTCTTCTCAGTACTCTGATGCATGCCTCTAGTCGTGTCCCAAATGTCATATCATGGAGACAATGTTTCAAACATTCACTGCTGGCTGCCGCGTGGTCTTTGTGCCAGCAATGTTACACTCTGGAGTTCCAAGGGTCAAGCTTCGACGTCTCCTCCGTTTAATTTGGGATAGTCTGAAGAGGAAAAACACTAATTTATGGTGAACGAGCAGAGACTTTGCAGTTGTAGATAATTAAGGCCTTTGTTGCACAAGAATTGCATAAGATTAATTCTTAAATAAAAAGAATGTAAAGAGGCGCTTTATGTATCTATTCATTGGTGTTTACCAACTGTGACAAGTACGCAGTACCATACTAAATAAGTCATAATCTGACAATTACAACAATTTTAACCTGGTAGCAGATCATTAACTTTTGATTTCTCGTAGAGAACATCAGCAGTGTTGATAAAATACTTAAAAACTGATTTAAACACAGTATTGTTCATAATAAAATATTTATTGCAAATAGTAACCGGATACGGCCAAAATGTGATCATCTTCAGATCGTATTACACTGAAATGTAAATATAGGACATATTTAAAGGGACATAACCATAGTTAAAAGAAAGAAATTATGATGGCAGGCGGTGGCGGTGAAAGAAGCAGTTATCGTTGACCCACGAACGTCTACTGCTGAAGAGAGGAATGGACTTGTCACTGAACGACACAATGCTCCACATACCACATTACATCAGTAGTAGCCCGCATCTCGTGGTCGTGAGGTAGCGTTCTCGCTTCCCACACCCGGGTTCCGGGGTTCGATTCCCGGCGGGGTCAGGGATTTTCTCTGCCTCGTAATGGCTGGGTGTTGTGTGCTGTCCTTAGGTTAGTTAGGTTTAAGTAGTTCTAAGTTCTAGGGGACTGATGAACATAGATGTTAAGTCCCATAGTGCTCAGAGCCGTTTGAACCATCAGTAGTAACCAATCAGTATACGTTACTGTTTTGACAGTAAGATATACCCAGAATAGTTATTCCAAAAGTTAACAATCTATGATAAATGGAAACATTTCATTATAAAAAATAGCCGCCATAACAAAAATTTATCAAAATGTAATATACTCGTACATATATACATAAGACAACCAGTGACAATCGGCAGTGATAACATAGCTTGCCATCTATGGGGATTTGTAGAAAGAACTCGTAGATCGTATGCCAACGAAGAAAAACTTGTGTGATGCCAATGATTCTCATGGAGGCGTCGTGGAAGTATCGATTACACCATCCAGCGGAGGACGCTTTCAAACCTCCGACAGCGAATGGATGTTAAAGTGTACTGGGATGCTGGCAGGCATATAGACGTGTATGTCAGATATTGCTGACTGTTCGCATGTCGTGGTGCGAGCAAACATAGAACTTGAGTGGCGCCGATGGTTACTCTGGAGGTGGCGTGGAATCGTCGATATACACGTTTCAACGAAAGACAAATTCGAAGATGACAGCGACTAGCTGTTGAGGAGTACCTGGAAAGCAGGAAAGAGCTGTAGAAATGCATGTCTACCATAGATAAATACGACAAAGTTACCAATGAAGATTATATATGTTACATGAAATTACCAATAATCTGAAAGTTCCCCACAGTGCACCGAAAGGATTTTTACTTAAAGCACTGAGAGATAGAAATTTATGTTCATTATAAAAATACCTTCACCCATACTCAACGGGCAATTAGATGGTAAAGAAAAATATTTTTATGGTCTTTTTGAAGACTGACTATAGAATGTTTTTGCTGTGTTATTATTTTCTTCCTGTCTATATTTTTGAAATTAGAACACTAATTTCGTGCTTCTAACTATTTTTATCGAAGTTTTTTCATGACTGTTACGTGTTACGTAACTTTCAACTACCATCTGGCAGTATGTTCCAAATAACAATTTTAATTTTACGCTTGTAACTACTTTTATCGAATTGTTCGTGACTGATGCGTGTTATGCAACTGTAAACTGCTATTTCTGAGTATCTTTTACAGTTTTGACTGCTTATGTTTTTTATTTATGGCTGCCTTGATGCAGCCAAGACGGTTTATGAGTGTTTCATGTTTGTAACTATTTTTATAAACTTTTTCTGACTGTTACGTGTTACGCAACTGTAAACAGTTATTTCACAGTTTGGACTGCTTAATTTCTTTAGTTTGGCAGCTATGAACAGACCAATGCATTTTTACGATTGTGTTCTGTCGCGGTATTTCCTTTCATATAACTTATACTATGTACACGTATTTTACTTGTTGGTAACTTTTGTAATATTCACCTGTAGTATCTTACATGCATTTCTACAGCTTTCTTACCTGCATGCCAGTGCTCCATAGCAGCTAGTCACCGTCGCAGCTTTGAAGTCATCTTCCGCTTAAATGTGCATATCGACGCTTCTACGCCACCTCCATAATAAACTTCTACATCACTCAAGTATTATTTTCGCTGGCACAACGATCTACGAGCAGCCTGTAATATCTTACGTACACCTCTGCACTCCTACCAGCATTCCAGAACATTTTAACATCCAGTCGCTGTCTTAGCTCTGAAGTCGTCTTCTGCTGGAAGGTGCATATCGATACTTCCTCGTCGTCTCCACGGGAACCGTCGATATCACCCAGGCTCTTTCTTTGCTGGCGTTAGATCTGCGAGTTTTCTGCAAATCCTCGCAGATGTTATAAAGTTTTTGTACAACTATTCTGTGTGTAACTTATTGTAATAACAGTTTTACTTCTTGCATAAGTGACTGGCTAATACTGGAGTAATGCGGTATGCGGAGCATTGTGTAGTTAAGCAACAACACAGTCACTCTCTTCGGCAGCTGACGTTTGTGGATTAACGGTACCTACTCTCCGTTCACCACCACCGCGTGCCTTCATGGATACAACGTCTTCTTTTAATTTTACTTATATTTTATGTATTTTATATTTCACTATTTTCATCAAATCTCCCTCTAAATAGGTCTCATATTTATATTTGAGTGTTATAAGGATTGAAGATATTCACTTTTTTTGACTGGAACCGATATTCTTTGCCAATAAATATTTTATTGCGAGAAAAACTGTTTTTAATTCAATTTTTTGATAGTAGGTCGTTATAACACATCATTGTAACTAGCCTCAAGTTCAATTCTGTTATTTTACAGCCGGGGGGGGGGGGGGGGGCAGGAGGGGGGTCGCAGGTAAACAACAGCACAAACACAATATTTCATTCTGAAGTAATATTGCGGCGTTATCTTCTGGTTATAATTGGCTTCCACAAGGCAGATATCAGTCAATATGTAGATACTCCACTATCGCCTGATAGTCCATATTACGGTACAGTAAATCTCCAAATGGCAGTAAGTGTAGCTTACAGTCTCTCCAAATGTCCGTGATGGATCCTTTTATGATTATGACAAAATAAGGGAAATCAAAGCTCTCACGGAAAGGTATAGGTGTTAGTCTTTTCCACGCACATTATTATTAGAGAATTGTTGCAAAAGTGATTCGATGAACCTTCTGCGAGGCACGTAACTGTAATTTGCAGAGTATCCATGTAGGTATAGATGCAGACGTAGATGCGAGGAATATGATGATGATGCTAGTGGAAAACTGAAGTTTCAATTTTCCTTTCGTGTTCTACTAGTAAATAGAGCGGGGGAAAAACATATGTCTAAAAGTCTCTGTACGAGCACTAATTCCTTTGATCTTATCTTCGCGCTTTTTACGTGAAATGTACGTTGGCAGCAGTATATTCGTTCTGCAGTCGGTCACAAATTACGGTTCTCTGAATTTCCGTATTAGTGCCTCTCGAAAAGAGCGTCGTCTTCACTCCAGGGACAAATCTAGCAGCCCGCCTCTGAATTTCTTCAATGTCTTCCTTTAATCCGACCTGGTGGGATCTCAAACACTCGAACAGTACTCAAGAATGATTCGCACTAGCGTTCTGTATGCCGTCTCCTTTATGGATAATCTACACTCTCCCAAAGTCCTCCCAATAAAACGAAATAGAGCATTTGCCTTCCCTGCTGCCCACCTGACGAGCACATTCCATTCCATATCGCTTTGCAGCGTCATGCCTAAACATGCAATCGATGTGACTGCGCCAAGCAGGACCCTAATAATGCTGTATTCGAAAATTAAAGAATTGTTTTTCCTACCCATCCGCAATGACTCTCGTTTTTCTGCATTTAGAGCCGGCTGTCATTCATCACACCAACTACTCATGCTCATAAATTAAGGATAATGCTGATACATGGTTAAACAACGCTCTGGTGGGCGGTTTGCTGTTTTAAATCACCTCGGGGTATGACCGTGCGGTGCATTTGACCTGCGATCGTCGCACGGTGGCGCTGGCAGCAGTCCACATACGCAGAGGTGTGTTGGTGCATGTCATAGTACGGTGCAGCGAGTAAGTGTGCAGGCGTTTTCAGACGTGTGTTCAAAATGGCTCAAAGAACACATATTGATGACGTTATGGGGGGTAGAATACTAGGGCGACTGGAGGCTGGTCAAATACAGCAGGCCGTGGCACGGGCGCTCCGTGTGCCACAAAGTGTGATCTCAAGATTATGGCAACGATTCCAGAAGACAGGAAACGTGTCCACAGTGTCCACAGTGTAAAACACCACAAGGAGACCGATATCTCACCATCAGTGCCCGCAGGCGGCCACGGAGTACTGCAGGTAGCCTTGCTCGGGACCTTACCGCAGCCACTGGAACAGCTGTCTCCAGACACACAGTCTACAGACGACTGAACAGACATGGTTTATTCGCTCGGAGACCTGCAAGGTGCATTCCACTTACCCCTGGTCACAGGAGAGCCCGTAAAGCCTGGTGGCAAGAACATGTAACAACAACGACGCTGTACTATTGTACAAATAAGTAATTTTTTTTTCTTCTGAATTTTCGATAAACTTGTGTAATTAATGTTATGCTTTCATTTCTTTTTTGTTTCATGCCATTGTGTTAAGAAAACTATAAACGAGTTTCAATGTGAATATTAATGTTTATGTCAAATGCCAAGCAATATTGTAATAGAATTGAAATGTAACAAATGTTGAAACTGTTGTAAGATGTTTAAAATTGTAATTGTGCGTCTGCTCCATACGTAGGCAATGTGTTAGGATATGTAGAATGCAAAACCTCGGATGAATACCCTGTCTGTAAGGGAAAAAGGTGGATGGCAGGCGAGCGCGGGCAAATGCGCTCGAGCACTGCACGGCACAACGGACTCATCAGTAGTTAGTTGGAGTTTGGCACTGGTCTGAGCAACACCTGCTGGAGCGAGGAGGCTCTCCTGGAAGACGTAGCTTCATGAGCCTCGGGTATGCCGTTCCAACGCCCACACAGCATGGCAAAAGTCCATAGGCACTGAATGGAAAAGTATTGCGACGTAAAGAAGAATTAAAGTGCCGATACGTCAAGAGCCATAGCTGTGGTTGTACGTGTGCTCTGTGCCTCGCCATCTCGCCGCCTGCCAACCGCCGCATCGATACAAGCAGGTTGAAACTTTTAGTACTGTATTCGTATGGACCATAGAGTGAACTGTTCAATAATAACCTAAATTTTACCAGAACTTTCCCATCATTTAATTATCCTCACAACTAACCTAGACATGGTCCTTTCCAAATGTTGTGTAATCCGAGTGTCCCGAAATGAAAAATTAAATTTTGTGTTAATAATAATTACTTGCAGACCTAGCTATGTTAGAATGGTGTTTAAAGAACTGTTTTGTCAATGAACCAGTAAATGAATAACGAAGGTCTAACGAAGTTGAAAGATAACTTTAATATTGATATAATAATGAAGTTTAATTATTTCGAGACTGATATAAAGGTATTAATATGAGCAGTAAATAAGATAAAAAGAGTAGTAACTCATATACTGGAAATCTTGAACGCATAATAATTTCAGTAATCAATTTTTTTTAATATAGTGATCATAACAGTTTTAGGGTCCCTCCCCCCCCCCCCCCTTTTTTATTCATTTGAATTCTGAGGTGTTCTAAATTGGTTAGACCAGCAAAAGTTAAAGTCAATATATAAGTCAAAATTTATCAGTGTTTTATCTTTATCAAAATTGACATTTTGTGTGTGTCACGAAAGTGCTATTGCTAGTGTAACCTATGCCCGATTTTAATCAGGTTGATAGACAGTATGAAGTTTTGTAGTATACATTATAGTGTAGTTTTACGTATTCATGGTTTTTCCATATCAGTACAGAACGTGAAACTATCAGTTCAATAGATTTTTTTGTTCTAAAATTCTACTATATTATGCAGTGTTACTACTTGTTTTGCATGAATATCTACCAACTTCTACAGTGAAGAAACTCAGTTAATGCCTAATTAGGCTGGCGACCGTATTATTATTAAATTGGTAGCATCTTCAGTGTTGCTTTTGGTCCATCCTGACGTGTAATTGCATTTGGGACTTGCTTGACGGATCATTGTTATTACCGAGTGGGGGTAAGTCTGATTTGCCACCATTCAGGCACACGCGGTCGATATCTATACGAAAATCCTTTCTCATAAGGTGAATCCCGCTCATTTACCATAGTACAGGCTTTAACGAGTATTGTCTGCCCCACGCGCACGTTACAAACACAGTACATGGTAATTGGAACAGTGGTCCCAGGTTATGTTCACTGACGAATCCAGGTATAGTCTGAACAGTGATTCTCGCTGGTTTTCATTTGGCGTGAACCAGGAACCAGATACCAAACCCTTAATGTCCTTGAATAGGACCTGTATGGAGGTCGTGATTTGATGACGTGGGGTGGGATTACGATTGGTGCACGTACAGCCCTGCATGTCTTTGACAGAGAAACTGTAGAAGGTCAAGTTTATCGGCACATCATTTTGCACCAGTATGTCCGCCTTTCCAGGGGTTCAGTGGGTCCCACCTTCCTCCTGATGGATGATACCGCACGGCCCCACCGATCTGCCACAGTGGAGGAACACCTTGAAACGGAAGATATCAGGCGAATGAAGTGGCCTGCTTGTTCTCCAGACCTAAACCCCATGGAGCACGTCTGGGATGCTCTCGGTCGACGTATCGCTGCACGTCTTCCAACCCCTAGGACACTTCAGGAGTTCTGACAGGCACTGGTGCAAGGACGGGAGGCTACACCCCAGAACCTGCTCGACCACCTGATTCAGAGTATGCCAACTCGTTGTGTGGCCTGTGTGCGTGTGCATGCTGATCATCTCCCATATTGATGTCCGGCTACATGAGTAGGAAACAGTGGCGTTTTGTAGCACATGTGTTTAGGGACGGTTTTCTCAACTTTGTAAGTAGGCTTTTTAGGTTTTTATATTACTAACGCCACGTTGCGCTCTGTATGATAATTACTGGCTGTGCTGTGTGCAGTCTGTGGCTGTTGGCATTGTTGTAGTATTCGCTATTATAGTGTTGGGCAGTTGGCTGTTAACAGCACGTAGCGTTGAGTAGTTGGAGGTGAGCTGCCAGCAGTGGTGGATGTGGGGAGTGAGATGGCGGAGTTTTGAGAGCGGATGATCTGGACAGAGACAGTAAATTTGTAAGACTGGATGTCATGAACTGATATATATATTATGACTTTTGAACACTATTAAGATCCAGTAAAAAAAAAACGAGGGAGCACAAAAAGACATTTCCCTTCACAGGAATTGCATACATAATTTTTGTCAATGACTGGGTAACTAGTTTCATAGAGTAAGTCAAGGTGATGCATCACTCTAGTGTTAAGATGTGACATAGTTATTAGACATTTCCAATTTTTACTGTAATATTTTTTCTGCTTGAGCTTTGTCATGTTTAGGTATAAGTTATAGCATTTGCTGCTGTTGTTTGCCAGGTATAGTTCTACTGAATTTTACATTGTATTAAGCCAGTTCTACTACTGATTTATTTTTCTTTTTGCTGCACATTGGCTCACATTAGTGATAATATTGCATTTGCTCTGCTAATTTAGATATACTGCTGCTTGCTTTGCCAATTTGCATTTTTTTGTCATCCCTGTCTGTGTTAATTGTTTTGTACTGCTGCATTGCCTTGTCCTTTAGTATATATACCTGAGCTCAGTAGATTTAAGTTAGCTTAAGAGGGGGTAGACTATATAAGAAACTGACTATGGAGAATAGGGAAAGAATGCATTGAGAAGTTATATGAAAAAGATTTGGGCCAAAATGAGTATTGTACAATTGGAAATAATTATTTTGAAATTAACAGGAATAGAATACAGAAAGGAGGTATAGATAGAACTTTTTGCGAATAATGATGAATGAAGGGAGATCTCCAAGAAGTAAAGAAAGTTTTGTTTCCAAAATACTGCAGTAAAACAAACCCTGTCCTTTCCTTTTTTATTATTCCGCTATGTGTTTGTGTACCCTTGTGTATTTGTGTTCTTCCTGTCTTTATATGTTTATCTGATAAGACTTATGTTGTAGAATTTTTCTAAATCTCAACTAATTTCACAATGATGAGGAATACTGTTATCCTCAAATATAATTTGCTTTTATAATATGTCATTTACTTTGTAAAGATGTTTAGACATTATTTATTCTATAATGAGATTTTCACTCTGCAGCGGAGTGTGCGCTGATATGAAACTTCCTGTTCATATCAGCGCACACTCCGCTGCAGAGTGAAAATCTCATTCTGGAAACATCCCCCCGGCTGTGGCTAAGCCATGTCTCCGCAATATCCTTTCTTTCAGGAGTGCTAGTTCTGCAAGGTTCGCGGGAGAGCTTCTGTAAAGTTTGGAAGGTAGGAGACGAGGTACTGGCAGAAGTAAAGCTGTGAGTACCGGGCGTGAGTCGTGCTTCGGTAGCTCAGTTGGTAGAGCACTTGCCCGCGAAAGGCAAAGGCCCCGAGTTCGAGTCTCGGTCGGGCACACAGTTTTAATCTGCCTGGAAGTTTCATTATTTATTCTGTTTTGTTTTAATGCTCACGTGTAAAGTTGATGTTTCGAAAGTTATTCTGACCTTTTATGTATTTACTTATGTCATAATTCTTGTAACACTGATGTATATGTTATTTCGATTATTTTGTAAAGCCCGTATCACCACAAATGTTTTCTGTATTGTTATGTTCTTTAATGATGTATTTTGTACCATTGTAATTGTATTCTCATGACGTAAATTTAAAATTGTGTAGACACCAGTTCTTCAAATTAAGTTACATTTCACTGCACACGTTTCTGTTGGTCATAGTATATGCACAATATGTGAGAAGTTGGGAAAGTTAGTGTTTGCACGTGTGTTGATAATTCAGCAAGGGACTGGTTAACAGCATTGCTGGTTTTAAGGACATTTCAAAAATTTTAGTTTTGATTGAACAAGTGGTGGTTCGTGGACTTGCCATAACACCTGCAAGACTCTACGATGGTGATTGTGCACCCACACAGTCGCAACGGATAGCTGCTGGCCGTCTCTACAAGGACTGCAGTAGGTCTGCACCTTTGATAGCCCACCAATACCATACCCTCTACATGGACTACAGTGGGTCTGCACCTTTGATGGTCCACCAATACCATTATTTCAACAAGCACTACAGTGGGTCTGCATCTTTGATGGCCCACCAATACCATTATTTCTACAAGGACTGCAGTGGGTCTGCACCTCTGGTGGCCCACCAATACCATACTCTCTACTAGGACTACCCTACCAATATTCTTCAAAACTTCGACTGACTCTGCTGTGGGTTTGCTCTGTTGTGGCCCATTACCTGTCTGCATGTCAAGAGTCAGCATTGTCTTTCCGTTTGAAGCACAACACTACTTCTTCAAGTCTACATTTCTTCAAGACTGCATGGAAATACACTACTTCCGTGTGCATTTTCTTTTACTGCTGAGACTCTGAGAAATTATTTGGGTGTTTAGCGATTTCGATTGCCTCCCTTTCAACCGAAAGGAGGAGGGCGTCAAATTAAACGGTATATGGATGCCGGTGTTAAAGAAGATGTGTACCACCCGTCCACTACTGGGTGATGGCAACGGCGATCGACGGCGACGGACAGCGGCCAATTGCACTGACGTTTTCAAAAACATGACGTCACGCCGGGCGCGGGGGCGCGCGGACACGGAATTTAGCGGCAGTCAGTAGCGAGCCAGTGTGTGTGTTGGACCTTCCATCAAGCTACGGACCCCCCTGAAGGTTTCTCCCGCAGTCGGAGACGAAACGTTGGGAATCACCACAGATTTCATCAACCGACCACGGCATAACAGCCCGGATAATTACAATGAACATGATATTTCCGGCCGTGAAAGTCTACATTTCTTCAAGACTGCATGGAAATACACTACTTCCGTGTGCATTTTCTTTTACTGCTGAGACTCTGAGAAAAGAAAAAAAAAACACTGCAATTTTACTGTGATGAATGATCAGGACTGTCTTTATGGACTGTGACAAAATTTTAGCTTTTGATCAACATGGTATCAATAAGTGTGTGCATTTGATTTTGTTTTTTATTATAATTATGAAAAATTTTTTCAAATCTGTATTGGCCACTGCCCAAAACAATTTGTAATTTTTTTGTGGGGAGCATGGGGGCTATGTAAGTAGGCTGTTTAGGTTTTTGTATTGGTAACGCCACGTTGCGCTCTGTATGAAAATCACTGGCTGTGCTGTGTGCAGCCTGTGGCTGGTTGGCATTGTTGTAATATTCGCTACTGTAGTGTTGGGCAGTTGGCTGTTAACAGTGCGTAGCGTTGCGCAGTTGGAGGTGAGCCGCCAGCAGTGGTGGATGTGGGGAGCGAGATGGCGGATTTTTGAGAGCGGATGATCTGGACAGAGACAGTAAATTTGTAAGACTGGATGTCATGAACTGATATATATATATATATATATATATATATATATATATATATATATATATATATATATATATATATATATATAATGACTTTTGAACACTATGAAGGTAAATACATTGTTTGTTCTCTATCAAAATCTTTCATTTGCTAACTAGGCCTATCAGTAGTTAGTGCCTTCAGTAGTTAGAATCTTTTATTTAGCTGGCAGTATTGGCGCTCGCTGTATTGCAGTAGTTCGAGTAACGAAGATTTTTGTGAGGTAAGAATTCATGAAATGTATAGGTTATTGTTAGTCAGGGCCATTCTTTTGTAGGGATTTTTGAAAGTCAGATTGTGTTGCGCTAAAAATATTGTGTGTCACTTTAGTGAATGTCTGAGTACGTTCAGCTTTCCTCAACTGTTTGAAAATCAAATAACGTAGGGGTTTATCGGCATAGTAATTCGTTAATTTTTCTAAGGGGACATTACAACGTATCACCAATACCGTGGATTTACAGATCTGTGTCGTGTGTGCTACCTATGTGCCTATGCTATTAGCGTCAGTTTTGTGTAGTTCACGTTGTGTGGCACCACTTCTGCAATTATCCTTAATTTACATGAGTGTAGTTTCTATTACTTGAAAAGTTCTGCATTGGAGCAACGTGTCAAACGTTCCCGGAAATATAGGAATATGGAATCTGCCTGTTGGCCTCCATTGATGGTTTGTGGAATATTATGTGAGAAAAGGGCAAGCTGAATTTCGCACGAGCCATGCTTACTTAATAGGAACTGATTCGTGGACAGAAGCTTTTCTGTCTCAAAGAAATTTATTTTCTTAGTCTCGTACACAGGGTGATTTACTAGCGTTACCACATGAAAATCATACGTGATTTCAGTCACCTTCTGAAGTTGAATTGGAGATTTTATGACGCCTATCGTGGGGAGCTCTTTGTTGGTTCAAATGGCTCTGAGCACTATGCGACTAAACATCTGAGGTCATCATTCCCCTATACTTAGAACTACTTAAACCTAACTAACCTAAGGGCATCACACACATCCAGGCCCGAGGCAGGATTCAAACCTGCGACCGTAGCAGTCGTGCGGTTCCAGATTAAAGCGCCTAGAACCGCTCGGCCGCAGCGGCCGGCGGAGCCCTTTGTCATGGCTTCGTATCCTCATGATGGATGTTAGGTATCGTAACAATCCATAACTTGAGCTCCTTTACTTTGACGCAGCTCTCCAAGCTATAGTTTGTTTTGAATTACTTGATGGTTGACACTTCACGTTCTGGAGCTGGTTTCCTCCAATGAGAGCGGTCAACATCAGCCCTGAACGGTTCGCGTTGCCAAACTACCACAGCGAAGCTCAGCTGACTTCCATTGTTTGGCTAGTTCTGTGTATCAAACGTGCGAATTCCGTTACCATCGCTGTGCGTGTGTTTCTCGAGTGGGTTATCATGTCTAATGAAATACGAAAGAAAAGCGGCCGACCCACGATCCGAGATGCAAACACTTCAGGAAAGGAAGTCGGGTAAGGAATTGAGTTTAAAGGACAATCGCGATAGTTCGTGTGCAATCTGCGGGAATACTTTGAGAGGAAGGTGGAATTGGGTCTCTATTAGCGGTTTCCAAAGTAGTCGTGCGAGCAGCAGCCGTGGTTTAGGTTAGTGAACGGACAGTAATTCGTATTAGTAAAGAGAAATATGAAGAATGAAAGAAGTGAAACAAGACCTCTTGTCTTCATACGTCGTGCAAGAAAAGAAGTATGCAGAAACGTGTAACAAATGTGGATGCTTTCTCACAAGTCGACGCCACCTATACAGTTATTATAAAAGAGATTTTCCTGCATGCTGCCGGCCGGTGTGGCCGAGCGGCTCTAGGCGCTACAGTCTGGAAACGCGCGACCGCTACGGTCGCAGGTTCGAATCCTGCCCCGGGCATGGATGTGTGTGATGTCCTTTGGTTAGTTAGGTTTAAGTAGTTCTAAGTTCTAGGGGACTGATGACCTCAGAAGTTAAGTCCCTTAATGCTCAGAGCCATTTGAACCATTTTCCTGCATTCTATTGGGGGAGGTGGGGCATCGTCGATAATAACTATTGACAGATTTTGTAAATTTGATAACAACGTATTTTCGAACCAATCTAAAAATTTTTCACGATCCATTTCCTCGTGGTACTCTGATTTTTCATAGGATCTGATAAGCAGTTAATAGCCGGCAATAAAGCCGTGGTAGGTACCAGAACACAAAAGAATAATTCTACCACCTACCTGCTCTATTGTCGTCACTCCAATCTTTCGTAACAGTATGACCTGCAGTCACACATGTTTCATCGATCCAAACAAAATGGTTCAAATGGCTCTGAGCACTATGGGACTTAACAGCTATGGTCATCAGTCCCCTAGAACTGAGAACTACTTAAACCTAACTAACCTAAGGACATCACACAACACCCAGTCATCACGAGGCAGAGAAAATCCCTGACCCCGCCGGGAATCGAACCCGCACGACCACGAGCTGCGGACGATCCAAAGAATGTCGTCGAAATTAATGTCTCTTATTTCACGTAAAAATCTACATCGCCATGAGATTAAATCTTCTGGTTCCATCAACATTTTGAGGCCAAAAATATTTTTGTATTTAAAACCAAGACTCTGATGCCTTCAGGAAGTTCGGCCTCACCCAGTGTTTCACGGAGCTCATCTCCGTCCATTTTCTCCATTCCTCCCTCGGCCATCTCCTCCTCCCCCCTCCAAGCCGAGGCCAACCCGCCACTTCTGCTCCTCCACAATCCCGTTTCTTTGTCCACCTCCTCCTTCTCCACCTCTAACCATCTCCGCCTCCTCCTCTCATTCTTCTGTGTCTCTGTCTCCACTTCTCTCTATTCATCTAACATTCTTTCCTTTTTTTGTCCATCGCCTTTTCACCCCCTTCTCTCTCTCATCTCCTCGTCTTTCCTTTCTCTGTGCATCTCTTTCTCTACACTCTCTCCGTTCCTCTCCTCTTTCTGCCCGCCTTCCCATCTCTCTCCATCTCTCCCTCTCTCCCTCACTCCCTCTCTCCCTCTCTCCCTCTCTCTCTCTCTCTCTCTCTCTCTCTCTCTCTCTCTCTCTCTCTCTCCCTCTCTCTCTCCTACTACCTCTCTCTCTCTCTCCCTCCCTCTCTCTCTCTCTCCTGCATATGTCTCGATCTCCTCCTTCCACCTCTCTATCTCCTCTCACATTCTTCTGTGTTATCACTCCCATCCGAGCAGCTGGTAGCTGGTTCTTACCCGCTCCCCCACCCCCCAAAAAAATTGTTTCTTTCCAGGTAGTTAGTAGCACGTGTACCAAGTATGTTTGAAATCGATTCTCAGGTTTAGGCACTGCTTTCTACACGTCACTGTTATTGCAGGTGTCCATGTAACATGTATTTCACATATATTTGTACACATAGCTCAACTGTATGTCTAGTGAACTTTGCCCTGCAGTTTCGTATTCAAATAGCTCAATGTTTATGACGTCACACCTCCTGAACTATCTGTCGCACAATGATGTAATTTTGTAGATACATTCAGCAGCACATGTGGATACTGTCTTCGAAATATGTTAGAATTAGTAGCAAAGAAGTAATAAATTTAAACGTCGTGCATCATGCCGTAGTTTTTCAAGCATCCCTGTGTTTATAAAGTCATATCTCCTGAAAGTGTATCGTACAATGATATACACTAAAGCGCCAAAGAAACTGGTATAGGCAAGCGTATTCAAATAGAGATATATGTAAACAGGCAGAAGACGGCACTGCAGTCGGCAAATGTTTATATAAGACAAGCAATGGAGTCCCAATATTTACGCTGTGAAAAGAAGTGTACGATGAAATAGTTGTATCGAGTGACAGAAGAACGATAGTCCACCACAAAAAAGAGTGACAAACATGCTGAACAGTGTGTGGATGGCGAAAATACGAAGAGGTGATATAGAACAGTGATAAAAGTGATAGTGCGACCTCCAGACCAGATGTGAGGAAACGAAAATCAGCAAATCATCCCACTGATGATGCCTTAAAACAGTAGAAGGCGAACGCGCATGGATTAAATAAAATAAATAGCAGCAGGAAAAGACAGTTTGATTTGCAAAACAAGTATTTATATGCTTGCTGCGGAAGACGGCCACACAAACAAACGTACCAAGTTTGATTGAAATCGGTCCAGTGGTTTAGGAGGGGATGTTGAATATACAGACATACATTATCATTTACATCCATCGTTATAATACGTACTGATTTATCCTATTTCTTCTTAGAGTCAATTTTTATAACATGTTTTAATGACATTCAACACTTAATACCCAACTTTGCTTTAGTTTCCTATTCATAACTCCCATCTATGGCCGTTTACTCTTTGATTTGTTTAAAATTAGCTGACGATCACTTGTAGCTGGGCTTCTACATCTAATACATCACCTCTTGAGTAAAAAAACCTGTTTGTTCTTTTAAGGTTCAGCGGTTCTGATGGGGCCACGTTAGCAACATTGCCGACAGTCACGACATGATACATAAATAATATGTGAACTTTTGTAAATATTATGTCATAATTCCTTTTATATGATGGATGGTACTCTGTGTGTCTCTGGTTTTCTGTGCTTTTTTCTTATTCACAGATATTGTGCCGTTGCTTATTAACCGAATCCGTTAGTAACAATAAAGAATATATATGTACAGCTGCATCTCCTGAATTTTATAAAGTATTTTTTTTTAACTTGGGGGGTGCAGAGTAATGAAGCTTTCAAGGGGATAAAGTTTACTCTTATGGAGACCTCCTGCTGAGTAAATTAGACAAAAATATACAGTAACTCTTAATCGATAGTAACTTAGAGTAAAATAGCGTGCGGAATCCACAGTACTGCGGCCTTATTAAAGCGGAAACCGGAACCGCCGGCCAAAATGTGTTTAACAACCCTCAAGTCCCGCATTACCATTATTACATCAGAAATGTATTCACGGGCAAATTACTTTCGCTCGGGGAACAAAATGCGGGTTAATAAAGTTTCGTTGCGTGCTTCGTATCAAAGAAAGGGCTGTTAGAAGAACAACGCCGTAATGAAAGCAGTTTAATTTCATTCTGCCCCCGTCAGGAATTCAGAGTGGCAGGGAGTGTGACTCCATTACATGGTAGCAGCTTAGTATATATACACCTTCATGATTGAGCGGCAGAATTAAGGTTCATTCTCATTCATGTTTATACCTTGTCTTATGCTAATTGGAAACGATATAACCTGAGAACATTCAAAATATGTTATTTTCATTTTTTTAAGGCTTCGGTTACACCAACAGTGAGAACTTCCACAATGTAGGTCTTGGCAACGTGAGCAGAAAAATTTAACTGCAGCAGTCACGGAAGTATTCGTAATTTTCTTTTGTATTTGTGCATAAAAAATATAAAAGTTTAACATTGACTTCATTGGTATCAGAAATGCATTCCGAAGGGTTAAGAGGGTGCGAAAAGGGTTTAGCTGCTGGACTTGGCTTCGGAGAAAGGGAATCTTAAATCCCTGTGCAACTGTCCTGAATTCGATTTTCAAGAGATTCCCCTTAGTTCGTAAGAACTGGCATAACGTAACTTGAAAATCGTGGAACTAACTTTGTACTAGGAAAATTTTCGTTAAATTCGGATCGTTAACTATTTTAAAGTAATCATATTACTGGCTTCGGCACCTCATTAGCCTTAGCAGAATTTGTCAAAAAAAAAAAAAAAAAAAAAAAAAAGTTTCTTCAAACGATTTAGCAGATAGTTCTATATATGTGAACGTGAACAACGCTGAACATAGTTTCCCAAATATACATCTCACTGCTAACTACGATAACACATTAATTAATAAAATGTGATAACAAATGTGAAATTACCACACAATGATAATTTTATTGATGTCTTACTTATCTATTTCAACAACGTGACGAGACGATTCTTTTAACAACGATGTGGCCGTTAGCATTCCACACCCTTGTCCAGGTGAGATAGTCTACTGTAGTATAAAGAATAAGAATGGTTGGGATTCATTACTTTATGCTCGGGATCAGTGGTAGCAATTTACCCTAACCTCCTCGGTCATGGAAGAACTCATTACGTTATTCAGAGAATTATGATCAAATTTTAAAAAAGTAAAAAAAAAAACTTAAAAATTTATAAAGCGCACGTGACAATCTGTACTCATTAAATACACATTTCTGATGATAAAATATGGTTTTCAAAACAAAGTTTCCGGTGTGCCTGGAAATGAAAAATTAAAAATAGTCTGTTACATCATTTGGCTATGCAGTGAGTCACGGGCATTTACCACGAAGAACAGGAAACATTATGGCTTTTTCAGTAAGAAAGGAAGTGCTCGATACCAGTTATTACTTGCAGAGTTCTAATGACAGTCTGAAATGGAAGACATGTTTGTGACTGTGATTAAATTGAAGCGGAGTTGGACAGGGTATGTAGCCATGCGAAACGAAGGCGAATACACCAAGAAAGGTCTTTGCTGGGTTCCAGGTGTTAAAAAAAGACCTGAAGGAAACCTAAAGATAGGTAAATGTTATAGGTAGATGACATTAGGAAACGTGCAGAAGCAACATGGGTGTCAAAACCTGTTACGCAGGGAAAAGTCTAGAGGAGGTTGTTATCCAGCAATGGACGTCAAATGACTGTTGATGATGACACCAACATGCATATGAGGATGTCACACAGGTTATAAATTTCAGTTTGAAATTATTGGTTTCATCATGTCTTTTCAGTATTGCTGAACGTCTATGAAAATGTAAATTACAAAATAATTAGTGTTACTAGGTAAAGCCAAGAGCCGGCACGCCAGTCGGGAACAATTGAGAAGAGATGGCTGTGAGAAGACAGCGAGTCTCACGCAGACTGAACCCTCTCCAAGACGACCACGCGACAGCAACGGCCCCTGTGTGAAGAGGACAATAGCGCCGCGCCCGACCGGTCGTGGCCCGATTAAATAGTAGCTTCAAGGCTAGTGATTTGTGTACAGCGGCTTAGGATTGTCTGTACTGAAGAAACTTGATTACTTTGTATGTCGCCTTTTGCTTGCGATACATCTGTGTAGTTAACAAAGTTTAGTATTGGATCTTTCCTTTTTTGTAATAAAACTCATTAATACGATCTGTTTGAATTGTTTGTCTAGCGAACCGATAAGGCAGGCTTCCTAGACCCCAAATATTGTGGGGTCTGCATCCTTCCACCATCCTTCATACCTATAAATCCTTGATCCGCCCCATCCTCTGTTATGCGAGCGTAGCTTGGATTTCCACCCCTCCCCGGTTCTATAAAGCCCTCTAAATCCTCGAACGCCATGCGCTCCGCCTCGCCTTCCGCATCCGCCTTCTGTCCCCCACGCGCATCCTCTACGACCTAATTCCCTTCCCCCACCTTCTCCTTTTCCTTGAACACATCTGCACACCATATATTGTCCGTCACATTGATCCCCTTCACTCCCTGGTGTCTCCCTTCCTCTCCACCCCCAGCCCGTTGCCGCCCCTTTACCGTTGTGGCCCACCCTCTCTCCATCTCCACACCCTCAGCCTCCTTTCCCAATGCAACGTCCACCATCTACCCCTCCCGGATGATGAGCTTCGCCCTGACATCTACCCTTCCTACCAACTCTAAACCCATCTTTCTGCCTCCTCCTCAGGGCTCCCTCTCCTCCCCCTCCATTCTCCTGAGCGGCTTCCCCCTCCTACTCCTCCTCCCTCTCTTGTGCTCCCTTTCAGTGTCTCTGCACTCCCTCCTGCCTTGTCTTCCCTCTATATCTCTTGCCCCACCAGTCTCCCGCCTCTTAGTGTACCCACTGACGCCTCTACTCACTTCATCCCACCTGTTTTTAATACTGTGACCGACTTTTAACCTGTGCATGTGCCTTCAGGGTGTTCTTTGTGTTTTAAGAATCACCAATTGTGTTTTTTAACTTTATGACGACTTTTTTAATTGTCCCCCCATGAACATCTCAATGTCATTGTATTTTTACCTCCATTGTCTCCCCTTACTCTGTTTTATGTTCCCCTTTTTTATCGCCTTATATATGTAACATTTTATTCTTGTCTTAGTTGTCATGTCACTCTGATGAAGATCAGCGGATTGTGCCGCTGACAGCCCTCCCATGCCCATATGGGGCAGGGGAATGAAATCACAATAAAGAAAAAAAAATATTTGACGATTAGTGAGCACTTTTTCGTACCTTTTAATAAAATTTCACTGAAGTCTACTTGCAAATAACGCTATCTGATTCAGTTTCAAGGAATTCCATTAGCGCCTTATTTTACATGCGTAGTCTTTCAAAAAGTGAATGTTCGAATCTGCATATCAAATTAACTCCTTTCGGGGCGCCTAAGTGTTTATCCTTGCCAATTTAACCACTCTTTCACAGGGTTTATCATGTTAATTGTGTTAGCACTTCATATTCTATGTTACAAAGTAGCTATCCTAGAAATTTCATGAATTCAGACGTATGCAGAATAAATGCTACTGCACATACTGAGGAGCGTATTTTGTATACTGAAATGTGATTGCATAAGCAAGGTCGCACTATTGATGGGGAAGTACTTCTATTCTTGTTCATTGTTGGGTACAATAACATGTCAGTCCGAACCAAAAACAGAAGTTGTTACAGTGTGCATTTGACATCATCTCATCATATTAAAGTTTAAACAAAATCCTGTAAATGATTGCGAATAATAGCTACTGTCTGATTGAAAATTCAGAAGTCACAATTAAAATTACCTATTAACGACAGAAGTGGTGAGACTGCAAGAGTAGATTCATAGAAGAGCTGCGCACTTCGACATCAATTTGCTTCGTCATCACGAGAGCGCTAAAGAAATGCTCAAGAAACTGCAATGGCAGACGCAACTTGAAAGTCCCGATGGCACTCTCACTTTGTAAGAGGGCATATATTCCTGCATGAACTACGAAATGTGTTATTTGGCCCACAGTAATCGAAATCTGTAGTGAAGCACTTTTAGAGAGATATGGTTTCGCCTTACAGCGTGAGCAGAGGGCTGATACGTTGCCCACTTGCGTAACGGCCGGAGCATGCAGCTGCTGCAGCACTTCCGACATCGAGTAAGCCGGCACGGTAACTCAGCGTGTTCGCTCAGAGGGTTAGCTGCCCTATGTAATAAAAAAAACTGAGTTAATGGATCAACGACGAGCTGAAACGGGTGTCTTGCGACGTTCGCCCCGAGCAGATACAACGAACGAAAACGACCAAAATGAGATTAAAAAACAAAAAGAAAAAGTGACTAGTGGGCTTGATTCTTAATATTACCATAAATCAACTTACTTGCTAAGCTGCACTGTCTGTTGTTGTTGTTGTGGTCTTCAGTCCTGAGACTGGTTTGATGCAGCTCTCCATGCTACTCTATCCTGTGCAAGCTTCTTCATCTCCCAGTACCTACTGCAACCTACATCCTTCTGAATCTGCTTAGTGTATTCATCTCTTGGTCTCCCTCTACGATTTTTACCCTCCACGGTGCCCTCCAATGCTAAATTTGTGATCCCTTGATGCATCAAAACATGTCCTACCAACCGATCCCTTCTTCTAGTCAAGTTGTGCCACAAACTTCTCTTCTCCCCAATCCTATTCAATACCTCCTCATTAGTTACGTGATCTACCCACCTTATCTTCAGCATTCTTCTGTAGCACCACATTTCGAAAGCTTCTATTCTCTTCTTGCCCAAACTGGTTATCGTCCATGTTTCACTTCCATACATGGCTACACTCCATACAAATACTTTCAGAAACGACTTCCTGACACTTAAATCTATACTCGATGTTAACAAATTTCTCTTCTTCAGAAACGATTTCCTTGCCATTGCCAGTCTACATTTTGTATCCTCTCTACTTCGACCATCATCAGTTATTTTACTCCCTAAATAGCAAAACTCCTTTACTACTTTGTCTCATTTCCTAATCTAATACCCTCAGCATCACCCGATTTAATTTGACTACATTCCATTATCCTCGTTTTGCTTTTGTTGATGTTCATCTTATATCCTCCTTTCAAGACACTGTCCATTCCGTTCAACTGCTCTTCCAAGTCCTTTGCTGTCTCTGACAGAATTACAATGTCATCGGCGAACCTCAAAGTTTTTACTTCTTCTCCATGAATTTTAATACCTACCCCGAATTTTTCTTTTGTTTCCTTTACTGCTTGCTCAATATACAGATTTAATAACATCGGGGAGATGCTACAACCCTGTCTCACTCCTTTCCCAACCACTGCTTCCCTTTCATGCCCCTCGACTCTTATAACTGCCACCTGGTTTCTGTACAAATTGTAAATAGTCTTTCGCTCCCTGTATTTTACCCCTGCCACCTTCAGAATTTGAAAGAGAGTATTCCAGTTAACGTTGTCAAAAGCTTTCTCTAAGTCTACAAATGCTAGAAACGTAGGTTTGCCTTTTATTAATCTTTCTTCTAAGATAAGTCGCAAGGTTAGTATTGCCTCACGTGTTCCAACATTTCTACGGAATCCAAACTGATCTTCCCCGAGGTCCGCTTCTACCAGTTTTTCCATTCGTCTGTAAAGAATTCGCGTTAGTATTTCGCAGCTGTGACTTATTAAACTGATAGTTCGGTAATTTTCTCATCTGTCAACACCTGCTTTCTTTGGGATTGGAATTATTATATTCGTCTTGAAGTCTGTGGGTATTTCGCCTGTCTCATACATCTTGCTCACCAGATGGTAGAGTTTTGTCATGACTGGCTCTCCCAAGGCCATCAGTAGTTCTAATGGAATGTTGTCTACTCCCGGGGCCTTGTTTCGACTCAGGTCTTTTACTTATTACTTATTACTGTCTATTACTTATTAATACTTTTTTATTACTTTTTTAGAAAGCTTCACAGAGAAGAAAAACTCATTGTCCATCAATCTGGCATCGTACATTCACATCATAACGTTTATAGCAGAGCTCATACTTAGAAAGAAACGCATCACTTGAGGCAGCAACTTAAATCTGTGTGAAATATCACGTAGAAAAGGTATAAACTTTGTGGGAAAAATAATAGTCTCGAGCATCAAACTGCAATGTCTTTCATTAAGTTTGTTACATACGTCAAATATTTTTAGTCAATCTACCGATCCCCGTAAGAGTTCGGGCAATTTGAGTGCATCCCGCCGGCCACTGTGGCCGAGCGGTTCTATGCGCCTCAGTCCGGAACCGCTCTGCTGCTACAGTCGCAGGTTCGAATCCTGCATCGGGCATGGATGTGTGTGACGTCCTTAGGTTAGTTAGGTTTAAGTAGTTCTAAGTCTAAGGGACCGATGACCTCAGATGTTAAGTCCCTTAGTGCTTAGAGCCATTTGAGTGCTTCCGCACTGAAGACGATCATTGGCCTTATCTATATGAAGCTGGTATCAGCCGAGAGTAATGAGTATGGTGGGGAGGGGCACTGCAAACGTAGTGTGTGGACAGAAAGTTGGGAAGTGTGGGTCTCACGGGGAGCGTGCCAGAGATAAATCCGTGCAGTCGCACTATTCTCTGTGTCCTCGGTGGCTCAGTCGGATAGAGCGTCTGCCACGTAAGCCGGAGTTCTAGGGTTCGAGTCCCGATCAGGGCACACATTTTTGAACCGTCCCCATTGATATTTATCAACGCTTGTAAGCAGCTGAAGGTCTAGATTTCATTATGATTTCATTCTCCTAGAGCTGGAAGATCACCAATGATATCTGTACAGATACCAGCTTCATATAATCTTGTTCTATCATTATTAACACCACCCGAAAAAGTGAAGCCAAATGGCGTATTCTTACTTAATGATGTCACAGTGGAAATCCAGGATGAGATATGAAAATATTTTGTTTTGGCCACCATATGAAAGTCAATGACAACTATTCAAGTCAGACACTTTCAAGACACTGGAAATGGTGGTCAGGTATAATGTGAACCGTATTATCGTTTTCAAATTGAATAGTACGAATTTAAACCATATTTAACAAGCACATGCAGGAACCAATATGTCATCTAGCGAATTTGTTACCATTTTTGGTTGCTAGAACAGCTCACAGCACAATTTCTAGTTATTGATAAAATTATGAAATTCAATGACGGTCGATATAGAGAAAACTTGTGGGAAGAACTGGACAAACTGTCGTGTGTCATTACCTAAGTGCGTCAGTACGTTGTAGGCTATTGATGTATTCACACTTATGCAACACACTCATTCCGACGGAACGAGCCACAATCCAAACATACATTTATATACCGTCAGAAAAGTCGAGGTAATCAATGCAAGAGTAAAAGAACTGGATAGCGATGTCACACTAGCAGCTGCAAAAGGTGACTCTCAGGTGTAACAGTTGAATGGCAGACTCCAGTGAAATGAAGCATATGGCAAAGCAGTCAACATAACTGGACAGCATTATCAAGGCAACAGCTATGGGACGTCAGACATATGAATCTGAGGTGGAAAAGCAGAGTGATACAATCCAGTACGTGAGGCGTATGTAGAGCTAAAAAATGGAAGTGAAGAACGGAAGTCTCAGTGCACGATTAATGCAACTGGGTTGGTTTATCAATGGAATAGCTGAGAAAGTCGAGTTGCACAAATTCCTGATGCAGAACATGGACGAACGAATTCATTGACATGAATTTGAGATAGAAGAGTTAAAAAAGGAGAATAACCCTCACCACTGCTACTCCGACAGTATATACGATGTCTATAAACCCCATGTTAGTTTAGTATGCAAAGCGTGACAACAAGGACGTAAAATTAAAATTAGGGCAGCTGGGGCATTAGCCACTAACAAAAAATATTAAACAACTCTCACATATAGCAACAGATGGAGGTAGAAGAAGAGGAGAGGAAGGGAAGGAGAGAGACATACTATCACTGAAATCATAAACCATGAAAGTCCTATAAAATTAGAGACATCATATCGGCCCAGCCAAGATCAAATATATACATAGGGAAAGCTACCTATATGCTTAATGGAGGACACCATGCACGTAGGATACGTGGAGTTCAAGTGGACGTAAGGTTTAACTGAAATAATATTCCTAAAATCTTCGAAACCCAAAAAACAGTTGCCAAAATATTATGGACAACTAATGCACATAGATGAGAACTCCTCCAAAGGACGATTTAAAAGCCGAAACAATAGAAAATTCACTTTAACTTGTAAGACAAAAAATATGTGCACCACAGGGGAATTAACCGAATGGGTGGAAATTAGTAGTGTGATGTACATGTATAGACAAACAAATGACTACAATTTCAGAAAAATTGAATGATTTATTCAAGAGAAAGAGCGTCCCTAACTGAGAAGTCAATAACCTGTTGTATATCACTGTCCCTTATGCAAATACGAGGACTGTCCAGAAAGTAAGTTACGATCGGTCGCGAAACGGAAACCACAGTGACAACCAGAAACATTTTATTTTCAACAGTTAGGTACACCTTCCACCTACTTCTCTACATAGTCGCCGCTCCAACTTCGAGTTTTGTCGTAGTGTTGTATCAACTTTCCAATATCCTCGTCATAGAAAGCAGCCGCCTGTGCTTTCGGTCAGGTCTGCAGCTCGTTGTCTGTCAAAAAATTTTGTCTTCATGGCCAGCGGTTTTTGTGAGCAGAAATGAGACTCAGGGGGAGCCAATTACGGACTGTATTGTGGGTGATCAAACACTACTCATGGGGAAACGCTGCAGGAGAGTCTTCATTGCCCCTGCAGTGTGCGGCCGAGAATTGGCTTGAAGAAGGAACTGCTCGACAGTTGTGGTATGTGGGCTGCATGGCACAGGCGAAATCTCTAACCGGGCCCTCATGCTCGGCGGGAGACGCTATTCCCTACGCATCTTTACGTGCTCACTGTTCTCTCAAAACTGGAAAGAGCGTCGTGACACGATTGATGGGCATACTAGAGACACTGACCAACACATCTGTGCGAAGCCTTAACGGATTTTCCCAGTGGTTTCCATTTCGCGGCCGATCGTAACTTACTTTCTGGACAGCCCTCGTAGTTACTCGGCATGGCATTGATTGACAGAGTTGTTGGATCTCCTCATGAGTGAGACGTGCACATCCTGTCTAATTAGTGAGTTAAATTGTCAAAATCTCTAGCTAGTGAGAGGGTCTTTCCCTTAACTCCCATCCCGCCCCCCCAAATTGGCTCGCCAGTCTTTGGCGGGTTCGTGCTTGTTTACCACAGGGCCCCCGCCTTCGCAGCATTTTTTCCCTTCTGTGCTGCATGTCTATCCACTTGCTATTCTTTTTCCCCTCCGTTGTGGAACATGTCTGGGGTATTATTGGGAATGTTCTGCATTGTCCGTCGCTGGCGTAAGAACAGTTTCACCATTGTTTTTCACTCCCTTTTCCTTTCTTTGTTTCCCTTCTCCTCTCGTTCCTCCGCTTCGGCGTTTGAGGTTCCTCTTTTTATTATTCCTTCCTGTGCGCTCCTGAAGGCCAGCCCACGCGTCTGGGTGACTGGGTAACGCCTTACTTCCAGCCCCAGGTCGACAGGAATTGTTCGCACGTTCCCCCTGGTACAAGCCAGGCCCAGGGAGGCGTGTGCCTGAGCTGTAACCTTCCCAAACTGCCGATTGATCCCTCTGTCAGGTGTTCAGGAGGTGAGTCCTGAGGTGTGAACCATCACCGAAGGCGGTTGTGCCCCCTTGTGTAGGGGGTCCCCAGTTGGAAGGAGCGCATCATTGGAGACGCTGGCAATCATCGGGGTTTTTCTCGCAATGAGTCAATCATCTTAGCAATCAACGTCTACGAAACCTAAACGTAATAAGGCCAATGATTCAAAGACCCATTCCGCTGCACCACGGTTCCTCATGGTCTCCCATACCGAAAACGGTCAGTCCTTCACCACGGTAAATCCGTTTATTATTCAGAAATCTGTTGATGCAATTGCCGGCCCTGTGAAACCCTGATCTCATTTACGGAATGGCACTTTGCTTTCGGAGACTATTTCTGATTCTGAAGCACAACATCTGCTCCTCGCCTGACTTCTCCACGGCTACCCTGTTCGTGTCAAGGCCCACAGAACTTTGAATTCTTCCCGTGGTGTCATTTACACTAGGCTGCTAGTCGCTCTAAACCGAGGCCAAAATCCAATGTTACCGCCCTGATCAGGGTGTCATTGCCGTCCATCGTGTAACGAGAAAGGTAGATTCCTCCTTAGTGCCCATCTGCACTCTTTGTCTCACCTTTGACAGAGTGGTGCTTCCATCCAAGATAAAAGCAGACTATGAAATTATTGCAGGCTGGCCAAACATTCCTGATCCAATGTGTTGCTACCAGTATCATCATTTCAATCACACTAGAAGAACATCTTGTCGACACCCAGCTAAATGTGTAACCTGGGGTAGGGATGCACATGAGAGTGATTGTTCACCTCCTCCTCCCCACCATATCAACCGCAATGGCGGCCGTGCCGTCTCCTCTCGGAATTGTCCCCTGTATCCTGATGAGCGTGCTGTCCAAGAGATCCGAATCTAGGAAAAAGTGACTTACCCTGCCGGTCGCAAGTTATTGGCTAGTGGCAAACCCTGCACTCCCTGCCTGGCACCTACAGTTCTTTTCTTGTTACCCCTCGCTCCATGAAGTACATGGCCACGCGGATATGCGACTTCCAATTCAGCTCTGAGTTTGTGAAATCGCCCAGTGTCAAGATAGCATCGCCATGCCCCCGTCCAGTTGTGCAAAAAGCCATCAAACTCTCGTCTCAAGGGGCGAAGCCACCAGCTACACAACTGGTAGGCCAGAAAGGACAGAAGGAGTATTCCCCTGAAGACTTCCTTCGTCCGTCCAGCTAAACACTACCCAAGTCTTCCTCTAACCAGAAAGGCTCGAAGAAGCCCGCCAAAGGCAAACAGTCTACTCCTTCACCAACTCGAAGATCCTCTTCGACGGTGTCGCCACGTGATAGCCCGGCCGGCCTCCATGTCGCCAGTGCGCACTACCAACCTTTTTTTCGGCGTTGGACTCCACAGACCGATCGCACAAGCAATCCGACGCTTTTGCGGACTCCATGGAGCACGATCCTCCTGCTTCTGTGCCCAGTAGTAGCGACTCTTCACTGGCTGTCACTCGGCAGGAGCCGAGATGACACCCCTACATCTCTTCCTCATCACGCCTCTCCTGAAATGGAATTCTCGCAGCATTCGGTCTCACAAAGAGGATTTACAACTACTTTTAGCATCGCAGCGCCCCTTCTACTCTGCCTTCAGGAAACGAAATTGCGCTCTCACGACCACTTTGAGCTTTCACATTTTTCAGTTCGTTTTGACCTTTCCCCTGATGTCGGCATTCCATCTCAAGGGGTCGTCATGCTGCTCATGCAGGATGACATTCATAGTCAACCCATCTCCCTGACTACCCATCTTCAAGCTGTTACATTTCGCCTTTTCCTTCCCCACACCTCTGCACAATTTACATACCTCCCTCATTCGATGTCACCAGGGTAGACTTCCTTCAGCTTATGGGGCAGCTACATCACCCATTTTTGCTACTCAATGACTTCAATGAGCATCATCCCCTTTGTGGTTCTCCCACGACCTGCCAGAGAGGTGTCTTCTTGACTGACCTTCTTAACCAGCTTAACCTCTTCTGCCTTAACACTGGCGCACCCACTTTCCTTTCCGACTAGTCCCACACCTATTCCCATTTGGACCTATTCTTCGGCACTGCCCAGCTTGCCCATCACCTTGAGTGGTCCGTTCTTTCTGACACCTACTCGAGCGACCATTTCCGTGTGCTATCCGCTTGCTGACTCCTACCCAATCTGCGTGCACACCTAAATGGCAGCTTATTAAGGCTGACTGCCACCTTTACTCCTCCCTGGCGACCTTATAAGAATAAGATTTCCCCTGTTGTGATGACCAGGTGGAATATCTCACAAAAGTTACCCTTACTGCTGCAGAACGTTCCATTCCTCGCACTTCCTCCTTACCACGTCGTGTCCCAGTCCCTTGATGGACTGAGGCATGCCGCAACGCAATTCACGCAGACCCTATTGGCATCTCCAACACCTTGGGCCTCCATTTTGTGGACATTTCGAGCTCTTCCCATTATATCCCTGCTTTCCTCCGTCGGAAACGAGCGGAGGAGGCTCGGGCGATACCCTTCTCTTCTCCGAATAGTGAGTGCTACAATGCCGCCTTTACTATTATGGAGCAAGATCATGCTCTCAATTCATCCCGATCCTCCACCCCAGGGCCAGACGCCATCCACATTCAGGTGTTACTGCACATTTCTCTTGCGGACAAGCACATCTACTTAACATGGACAACCACATCTGGGCAGAGGGCATTTTCCTGGACGTTGGCGTGAAGCCACCGTCATACCCATACCCAAGCCCGATAAGCACAAAAACCTTCCTCCCAGCTACAGCTCCATCTCTGTTACTAGCTGCGTTTGGAAGGTGATGTACCGTATGATCCATGTCTGACTGGTATGGTGGCTCCAGTCTCGCGATTTACTGGTGGATTTCTGGTGCGGCGTTCTGCAGTTGACCACCTCGTTACTTGGTCCACCTATGTCATGAATGGTTTTCTGCGGAAATCCCAGACTGTGGCCGTGTTTTTCGATTTTGAGAAGGTCTACGACACCTCTGCAGCTCGTGGTCTCGCGGCAGCGTTCTCGCTTCCCGAGCACAGAGTCCCGGGTTCGATTCCTGGCGGGGTCAGGGATTTTCACCTGCCCCGAGATGACTGGGTGTTGTTGTGTCGCCTTCATCATCATCATTCATCTCCATTATGGTCGGAGGAAGGCAACAGCAAACCATCTCCATTAGGACCTTGCCTAGTACGGCGGTGCGGGTCTCCCGCATCGTTCCCCTACGCAGTGTCAAGAAGCATGGGACTTCATTTCCATTTCCTACGACACCTGCTGGGGAACTGATACTCTTTACACGTGGGGATTCCGTGAGTGCCTACTCTGTTTCCTTCAGGAATTTTTCAGAGACTGATTTTTCAACGTACGTTCCTTGTTGGACACCTTTAGCCATGTCTGTCCCAGTGACCAGCAATGGCTGGTATCACTTGGCAGCAGCGCAGAGCTGTGGGCAGCATTCCTCAGCTGCAACGCGTTGGGGAAAATATTCTACTTCTTTTATGGACAGATACGGTGCATACCACCACAGCCCACATGACAGACCAATGCAAACACCTGCACTGAAACGTAAGAACGCCAGCATGATAGCGCTGCCATTAACAGGGAAGCACGAAGTGTTGGAAAAAATACTTTTCTTTGACGAACAGATGTGCTAAATCAGACGCATACCTGTACTGTAATATAAAAACACTGGCGTGACAGCGGATAGAAACGGACTCTCCTGCTGCTGTGGACGCAGTTGCCACCCTGTCTATGTGGAGATAAGCATACTCGATTCCTACTGACTGAAATAAACAACGGAATGTGGCTCTCGCCTATAGAAAAGTGACACTTGGGTGCGGTAGCTCATTCTGGGTTATTTGTTGACAGGTGCCAGTTCCCTTCCGGTCTTCTGAGTATACTGGCCCAAACAATTCTCTAGTGGTTCTCAACATCTACCCCACCATTCCCTTCCTGCCTGTAATGTGTAGACTGGCTAGGGTATTCTTTAATGCTTTCCTTCGTTTCTTCTTGCATACTGAGTAGACTGAATATCCCCTCTATTGCTTTTTGTTTTTATTTTTATTTTTTTTCAGCACCTTGTCGATGTTCTGTGTGCATACCTAAAACATGAAGCGCCATATTGGCAATAATTATGATGTCGCTAATAAGCGTTCCAGATTGGACTCTGGCGATTCTGCAGGTATGCGATAATTTTTGTTCATATTACTGCTGTTGTTGTTGATGATGTAGGCATTTTACTTGCAATCCTACGATTAATCTCTTCTTTTTCTTTTTCCTCTCTTGTAGTCGGTAGTGTCTCATCACCCCTAATGAATGATAGTACATCAGAGTATCTGATTATGCTTATTGGCACTCCACAGCGTGGCGCATGGCTAACTTACAAATCTTGTGAATGTAAGTACTTGTTCATCCCAACCCACCCACTCTCTCTCTCTCTCTCTCTCTCTCTCTCTCTCTCTCTGTGTGTGTGTGTGTGTGTGTGTGTGTGTGTGTGTGTTTTGTGTGTGTGCGTTTGTGTTTGTTTGTGTGTGTGTGTGTGTGTGTGTGTGTGTGTGTGTGTGCGCACATGTTATCTAATGTAATGCTTTTCTTCTGTTTGTTGTAAAATTGTTGGGGGTGAGGGTTGATGACGTGCAACCAAGTGCAAGAACTGCGAGCTCCAAGCCGCAGTCTGTTGTTGAAACTGATTTGGAGAATGAAGATGATGAGGTTCAGGTAATAGAGCAAACACCTATCTCCTCTATATCATAGATCCTGGTATTTGAGCTGACTCCTCGGTGTGTGGTAATGGGGGATGACTCAGGGAGCAAATACGTGAGTCTCAGTTCGTTATATTGTTCTTCATGCATTACTTATGCGAGATCTTGTGTATTTCTAGATGCGCTCGATGATAGTGTCGCGATGGATGTTGATCCGCAGGATGAATTGGATGGTCGATAATGATATGACAAGTGTCATGTGGACTAGTTAAGAAGATGCTTGTTTTGAATGCAAATAGAGCTGCTTACTTATCAATGTGTTTTCTTTCTTTGCTGATGATAAAGAGGAAATACGTGGGTGTGGGCTTCTGCATGCAACTACGCCACCATCTCACCTAAAAATGACGATGCTTACGCCACCTCAGTGCAGTCCACCGACGAGGAATCATATTAAAAATGCATGCATTAGTGACCACAACCTAAATATGGTTGAAGAATATTGCTTTGCATGCTCGCTTCTGACGTAAGATTGAAATTACCCTAAATATGCAACGATACGAAAAAGTACTCTACACCAAATTGCAGGCATTATAATTTCAAAGGCATCTCATTCCCTGTAACACTCCAGGTCCTACCAAAATTCGAGATGCAGTACAGAGATTACTCAGTTCATAATATTAAAAATGAAATCACTTCCAAATATTCTGCAAAATTATATTTATTTGGTCACATACAGGCTTTCAGCTGCTGAGGCCGTCTTCAGGTGACAACTGAAAGTCGCTTACACATATAAACATGAAGCGAGATTTATACAGAAATTATTTGTACAAAAGACACAAAAATGACAGTGTTTACACAGAAAAACATTACAACAATTGCATTGACTAGAAAGGGGCAAATAAAGTTTTTCTGTGGAGGAAGTTCAACAAATGATGAGAACTAAAATGAATTTACAATTTGAATCTAGTACTTATAACGAAAAGTTCGTCTAAAAAAAGGAAAAAAGGAAATTGATTTGATCATTTAATACTTGGTCGGCATTCGGTGTCATGTGTTTGTTGATTTCCAGTGTTTGCAGTAGGGTCATCTTTCTCCTTTTATTAAAGGAAATACAACTTCACAGTCTACATCGTATTAATACAAGGAAACACGTACTTAAGATTTACAGAAAAAACGTAGCTACTGATACGGTACTCCCTGCAAGCTCTCAACGTCCACACAGCCGCAAACATGTAGTTTTCCATTCAGTGTTGCATTATCCAAATCAGCCTTTCAAACAGAACTACAGACCATCAAAGGAATCGCTTCCAGCAGTGTCTACTGTTCTGCTCTGACTGATAATTTTCAGGGAAAAGAGGAAAATGAATGAAATTACAACGCTTCTGTACTCTGGCCAACAGCGATCACTCAGTAGTTACAAAGTCCGGTGCAAAATTCCATATACTGGCAACATTTTAGACGATCTTGCTAAAAAGGTAAAGTCTCGTAACTACAGAGCTGCGTTTCATAACAACATTAAAACTTTTATTCACTAGTAAAGACAAACTGCAACTCTTGGCCCAGAGTGGTGTATATAAAATCACTTGTAAGCAGAAAAGTGTATATTTGTCAGTCAGGCAGAGCTTTGGTAATTAGGCTACGTGAACTTGAGAATGCTGCCGATTAAGGAAGAAAGAGTCGATCTTTGCTTATCATCTTTTAGTAGAGAATCATTCATACAATATATAATGTGCAGTTTTGCATTCTGTCAAAAAAAAAAACAGAAAGATAACCCAACTGGAAATACTGGAAATCAACAAACACATGACACAAAATCCCAGCCTAATATTAAATGAACAAACTCAGTTTCCATGTAGTCATTTGTTACATTAAGTTTTCGTTACAAATATAAGCTTGAAGCTGTAAATTCATCTTATTTATAATCGTTTGTTTAATGCGTCTCAAAATAACAACTTTTTTACCCCTCTTCAGTTAACTTAATTATTGCTAAGTTTAACCATGTAAACACTCATTCATTTTTGTATCGTCTGTACAAATATTTCGTGTTTATCTGTGTTTGCGACATCCATTTGTCACTTGAAGATGGCCTGAGAAGACAAAAGTCGGTTCGCGACCAAAGAAATATATTTTTGCAGAACATTAGGAACTGTTCACCTTTTTAATATTACTATCAAGCTCTGCCAAGCACCGACGGAAGATTCAGTTCATGTTATTCAGTTCGTATTTACTACCTGCTTCTGGATGATGACAGCAAGTGAGAAGATGATCAGGAGCACACTGTGCACAAAAGATGTAAAATGTAAAATAGTTAGACCCATCTATTTTTCAAAATTACTAGGTGAATATCCCAAATATGTAGATTTCTTGCTATTCTGAAGGAGCAAAATGACGTGTGGATCAAAAACATGATCTACCTACTTTCCGCCGAATTGTCAAAACATTGTGCTACAAAGAATTTTTTCCATAGATGCCTCAATTCGTTTACGGGGAAAGAATATATAGAATATATAGAAATACACTGCCGGCCGGGGTGTCCGAGCGGTTCTAGGCGCTATAGTCTGGCACCGCGCGACCGCTACGGTCGCAGGTTCGAATCCTGCCTCGGGCATGGATGAGTGTGATGTCCTTAGGTTGGTTAGGTTCAAGTAGTTCTAAGTTCTAGGGGACTGATGACGTTAGAAGTTAAGTCCCATAGTGCTCAGAGCCATTTGAACCATTTTAGGAATGCACTTCACTGACTGGTCGAGTCAGGAACTGGTACGTGTAGAACTGGTTATTGAGGGCAAAAAGTTCTTAAAATACGTTGACTTCAAGTGCCTTCTAGCCCCTGCGGTGCACTGTGAAGGCGACACCAGTACCTGTCATATGACCTTCACACAACGTCGTATACCCTATGTAGCAGCTTATCAAGTTGCATGCTCACATGACTCCAGTCTCAACAAATTCGAATCATACATTGAGGGCAATCCTGCGACGTGGATGTTCTCTGAGCTCAAAAATGTTGTTTGGGAAGCTAATACGACTTGTAGCAACAACATTCCCATGGCCAACTTGATGGAAGAAAACTTATATAAAATGCAATTGACTGCCATATTTGTAAGCTGCCAATGGATATAAAAGTGCAAACTCCACGCAGCGATCACCGTGAGACCACTGTCATCTAACGGCGAAGTTCTGCAGTGCGGATCATAAAGCATGCCCGTAAACTACCAACTGCCGTGACACATACCCGTCTTCTTCCATAATTTGAGCGGATATGATGTTCAGTTATGTGCTGAGCACTTGTGTATCTTCTGCTTGGAAGGCGATAAGCTCAGTGTCATACCTGACACCATTGAAAAGTACATGTTCAAAGTGAATCACACTGGAAATAACGCTCCAACTCCTGGACTCGCTATGCTTCCTGCACATGTCTCTTCATAAACTTGCTGGGTCAGTGCATCAATAGGAAATACATATCACCAGAGCAAGAGAGCAAGCTATCCTGATGATTCGAAGTTTCAGTTTGTGATGAAGAAGGGGACCTTCCCATACGAATACCTGGGTTCGACTGAGAGATTCCACGACCCCATTTTGTCCAACATAGCCACACTCTCTAGTAAATTAACAAGCACAGCCATTATCGATGCGAAAGATGAGCATGTAGTTATGTTTGGAGGGAGTTTGACATCTCTTATTTATGGGATCATGCTGAATTATACATGAACACTGATGTACACATCCTTGCAGACATGTTCGAGAAATTCTGGACTGTGCGTCTGCGAACATACTCTCTGGATGCTGTCTTCTATTTCACTGCAAGAGGGCTTTTGTGGGACTCAGCACTAAGAAGAATATGTGTCAGCATTGCTGCTCCTCTTTAAACTTGTTATTTTCAGGGTACTTTAGTAGTCTGTACACAGATACACCAAGATGAATGACCGGCAAATGAGTGCGGAGGAGAACAGGTGATCTGACATTTTAACTTACATCATATACTTGTATATAAACAACCTCTATGGGCACTCTATGCAACAAAGTTTTCCGTTTGGATGGTTCTGATGGCTGACCAAAGAGGAAATCGTCGGATTGGAGAAAGAGATCTCAAATTTGGCAGCTGTTTCTGTTGAGAGATTTCTCTTGGAGCCAGGACTGCCATATACTGCCCATGTGCATGATGTGCACAGCAACTTTCCACTGTGTCTGGAGCGCCTAGCCCCACGCAAACGTTCCATCCTGAAGCTGATTACAACTCTGTGGAATAAGCATATATATATTTTGCACTATAGAGATCTCCAGCAACTTCCTACTTTGGTGATGTAACTCGTTAGAATTACCCACAGCATCACCTTCTACTAGCGACACAGTGCGTTGGTGTAAACACCAAGCAGTGGTCTCTCGCTATGCGTGACTTTGAAAAACTCTTTTATAGAGCAATGATCAGTTCAATTTTCGGGAAAACAATGGAAAATGTTAGAAAATACCGCGAAACCCATTTAGTTTACCGTTGGGAGGGGCGTTGTGGTGCACGAGATAATGTCATCATGCCAAATTTCAAGCAGGTCACCACCTTCGAGACCTGGAGACGACCAAGGTTTCAGTAGTTGACAAAGTATGTGTGTTCTGGACCTCTCAAAAGTCCATAAGTACCGATTTCTCCTATGAGTTTGAGAAGCCAAACCTCACCATTCCCAAATTACTTTTTATGGATGTACGATCCCGAAGCTTTCAACAGTTCTGAACATAGTTCCAATTTTCATTATGAAATATCCACAAAACAAGGTTATCGGTATAACGAAAGTTGAGGTAAATCATTCGCGTATTGTGGAGTGTGTGGGGCTCAGGTGTAAAACGAATGCATGCCCCACGGACGCAGGTGCCACCTCGAGGTTGTCTAAGGGTGTGGATCGTGCAGCCTAAGGGCTCTTGCGATAGAGGATTGCAACAACTGCTTGTTCGAGGGCTTTGACGCCACTCCACATATGGTGTGCCAAACAGTCTTTCTGTATCGAAGCCACGAGGTACGTACTGCACTGCAGCTGAAAGCTGGACTTTCGCATCATGATGACAGTTTGTTCATGTGAACAATGGGATCGAGTATCTCCCATACTCACAGTATCTGTTTAGTGATTGAGTGGTAGCAGGTCCATTTACTTGTAAATAGTGGTTTGTGTGTGTGTGTGTGTGTGTGTGTGTGTGTGTGTGTGTGTAAGTGTGTGTGGAATAGTTGGATGAACCACTTGTCATAGTTGTGTGTGTATATGTAGCTGATTTGCACACGATGTGTACTATGTACATGACCGAACACTATGTCTCCATACACAGAAAAGAGTATTTAGATGATCAAACCAATCAATAATTGAAATGTAAATACTGTATTTAGAATGATCTATGATTAAAGATGTAAAACTATGCATAGAATGATGATGAAAACAAAGTACAAATTCAATGAAAAGTATAGTACTTAAGTTCTTCTAGTTTGTAGTGTTCCAGTTGGTATTGGTTATGTATGTATAGCATCAGGAAAAAATTATAAAACAGGTAGCTTTGTAAATAAAGAATGTATGTCACAGAAAATTGTAAACAACTAGCTCAGCAAATTATTGATCATCAGAACCAAACGATTTTGTAGATAAACCAACAAAAGGATTAAAAGTAGCTTTGTAAATCTTCTTCATCAGAAACAAATAGCTTTGTAAATAACTAACAAACGAATTGTCAGTAGAAAATCAAACGGCACTGTTATCAAATTGTAGTGACAAATTGTTAACACTAACCATTAGTTAATTTGTTACATCATTGTTACTATTTCCTGACTCTTCACTAAAAACTATTGAGCTATTGTTCATAATTATTTGTTTATAACAAATCTGAACCTCTCCCTATGATTTATAGTCCTTGACTGAAGACGCCTATGCAGTTGAACTAGTTATAAAGGATAAGGTGGGGGGACGGGGGTAGGAGGGGGTGGGGGAAGGGCACCTCGAATCTTATTGGTCCATTCGCGAAGGGAACGAAGGGGAGAGGGGTGCTTGAGTATCGTGGGAGTTCCCCTGGTTGACTTCCAATAGAACTCGCGCAATTGCCTAAAGGTGTGGGAGTTCCCCAGGGGGGAGGGAAAGGGAATGGATGGCTGACCTCGCCCAATTGCCTCAGTATGTAACTTGACATGAAGTTCTTTTAAGTCACCCTGAAATCAGATCGTTATTATGGCCAGAACATACATTTATACACTGTTCATCTCTATATAACTACTGTAGCCTATATTCAAGTGAATCTGCTTATTGTAATCAACAATTCGTCTCACTTTAAAATATCTACGCTCAACACTTTACTTGTCCGTTTTTACGTCAGGATACACCTTGATACCTATCCTGTCAAGTAGTTCCGTTAAACCCTTTTCTTCCTGCTTCAATTCAGGAGTTCTTCGTTGGCTACCTAATTCATCATCTCAACATTAAATGATAATCATCGTCTTCTCGCTTCTACACAAAAGGTTCTGTTCCACTTAATTCACAGATAGTACATAGGACGAGTAACTGCTTGTATGACCCTGTGTGATGTCTAATTTCCTCTTCACGGTCTCTACAAAAAAATGGTTCAAATGGCTCTGAGCTCTATAGGACTTAACATCTGAGGTCATCATTCCCCTAGAACTTAGAACTACTTAAACCTAACTAACCTAAGGACATCACACACATCCATGCCCGAGGCAAGATTCGAACCTGCGACCGTAGCAGTCGTGCAATTCCGGACTGAAGCGGCTACAACCGCTCGGCCACCGAAGCCGGCACGGTCTCTACAGGAACAATGCATATGTTACAGTGCTGAATAACATTCGAAGACTTCCCTCAACACCGATTATTGGAATTTTATAAGCAGGTTTACGCGAGACACATAGCGACAGATTTGGAGTGTCAACTTATCATATTTCAGAACGTTAGCAACAGTCGGTTGACAGGTAAGGCACACTGCGACCGTCCATTCTTATCTTCGTTGCCAAGGATACCACACGCGAATTAGGGTGGCAATCTCAGGAAATTTCAGTCACCTAACTTCTCCTCACTGTGTCAAAATATTTTCCTGGCGTCCACCTACATATAGAGAAATGATTGTCATAATTAAATAAGAGAAATCAGAACGTGCTGTTCGAGAGTGGAACGTTAAAGAAATAGCTTGAAGCTGGTTCGATAAATCCTCTTCTAGGCGCTTAATGATGAACTGCAGAGTGATCATGTAGATATAGATAAGCTCGGTCCTTGTCTGATCGGAAATGGTCCCCACAGAGACTGGAACACTGTTCCAACATAGTGACAACGTGTGAACTAAGACTGCAGTTTCGCAGTTTTACCTCAGTCAAATTAACTATTGAAGAACTATTGGATTTCATGTACCTAGAGTTGAATCTCACTAGCGAAGAATCGCACTGAATAAGCCTCTGGACTTGCATTTAGGATAAATGAGTTTTAAGTATCCATTCACTTACCTATACTTAGTGACTCTGTAGTTCCCCTAAACTGATTGAAAGATAATGCCAGGATAGATACCTCGAAAAAGTACTATTCGATTTACTACTTTACTTCAAGCTGGTGTTCTATCACTACTAAAGATGTCGTCCTCAACTAGGCACTGAACACTAGTGTACATTAAATTTCTCTGCCATTTAATCATGTGATCATTCCGTTTAGTAATACTGCATTTCGTTAGTTTCATATGAGCATGCTATTGCTTCCTCAAGCTGTTACTCGTTATCTCTGCGGTCAGAAGCTACTTTAATATTTCTGAAATGCACAAATCGCAATACTCCAATTATTTTTTTGAATACCACTTCCTCATAAGTAACGATATTATCAACAAAATGTTGACATGAGTCTGTTTCACGTCTTTCACCATAGGAAAAACTCCTTTCATCGTATACGTATAAATGTAAAAAGATATTTCTCTCCTTCTCTGGATTAAACCAGGCTGTTTCATTATTGACTGTGGTCGTGCTGAAACCCTTGAAAGATTGGTGGGCCCTTTTTTACAAGGTAATTTTTGGATCGCTATCCCATGTGTGATAGTGGTCAGAAGAGTATTCTGCTTAATTCTTTTTTTCTTTTGCTTCTGGATCCAACTTCATCTGACTTTTGAGTGTGTCATGTTGATTTCCTCAGTTAGCAAGTATCAGGCATAATTTTAGTGCATTTATTTATTTATTTAGCGTATGGCATTTAAGTACATTTCAGTATTGGATCACGTTATTCTACATTACATAACATTACATATATTCACAGACAAACATCTAGTCTTTGAATGTATTCAATGGATTTTTGGGATGCCATGAGGAATTCTTCAAAGTTCCCACTGAACACTCTGGCACTGCATTCTGATCTGATGTGTTGGATGGTCTGCTTAGGCGTGCCGCAGTCACATGCTGGCGAAAACAGCAGTCTCCATTTGAAGAGTGAGTCAGCACATCTTCCACGCCCAGTTCTTAGTCGATTCAGAGTTGACCAGATCTTGCGGGGCTGGTCAAACCCAGGAACTGCCTCAGTGATAAAAGGCATTAGGTGGAAAGTTGTTGAAGCATTCTGGAGCCATTCTCTTCTCCAAGAGTTGATGTCAGCTCAATTGAGGCTGTCGAGAACAAGAGTAGAATGTCTTGAAAGAAGCCTCTTGATACTCAGATCAGGTATATCGATATGTACCGATAGTTCAGGGTTTGTTTCGATCTTGTTGTATTCCCTGACCAAGGCTGCTTCTCGTCGAATTTTTGGGATTGGTATATGACTAAGGTCAGGTAGCCATACGTTAGACGTAAATCTAATGGTTCCTGAAATAATGCGCATGGTGTTGTTAAGTTCAACATCGACTTTGTTCACATGGCTACTGTTTAGCCATACTGGTGCACAGTGCTCAGCCGCAGAGTATACCAGGCTCAGTGCAGACGGCCACAGAGTTGTTGCCGTTGATCCCCAGGTGATTCTGCAGAGTTTATGGATAAGGTTGTTTCTTGTTCTCAGCTTGTCAACTGTTTTTGTGAGGTGTGATTTAAATGACAAGGTTCTGTCTAAAATTACCCTAAGGTACATTGGCTCCTTGTTATGATTGAGGCGTGCGTCGTGAAAGTATACTTCCAGAGCTCTGTCGGCTTCTCTGTTGTTGAGACGGAAGCAAGTTACTTCTGTCTTCGTGGCATTAGGCCTAAGCCTCCATTTACGAAAGTATGCTGCCAGGGCAGGCAGATCGGATGTCAGGATTTTTTCCATTGTATCAAAATCGGTGTGCCTTACTGCAATGGCCCAGTCATCAGCGTTGCCAAATTTCGTACAAGCTGTTTCTGGCATGCCAGAAATGTACATGCCGAAAAGCTATGGGGCTAATACCGAGCCTTGAGGTAAGCCATTTTGTAGGAATTTCTGGTTTCTGACTTTGTTTCCCATGATGACCTGGAATCCTATGTTACCAATCATGTTACCAATAAGCTTTGTCACTTTTTGACAGATCAGTTTAGAGAGTAGACCTTGTCTTCAGACGGTATCATAGGCTGCTGACAGGTCAATAAAGGCCACAGATGATTTTAATTTCTTTTGGAATCCCCCTTCAATATGTGTTGTGTCGGCCAGGACTTAGTCTGTACAGCTTCAGTTGGGACGAAAGCCGGCTTGATCTACTTGGATGGCCGTGAGTATTGTCTGACCGATCCTGTTAAGTAGTAATCGTTCCAGACGTTTGTACACCATACTAAGCAGTGCAATGGGCCGGTAGTTTTACGGAAGATTTCCCGGTTTACCTGGTTTTAGGACGGCGACTATCTTGGGGTATGTTCTTGGGGTACGTTTCCTGTCTGCAGGGTAGTGAAGAACTTTGCTAACCATATTTTCGTATATTTGCCAGACTCCATAAGAAACCATGGGAGGATGTTATCTGAGCTGGGGGCTTTATCTAGGTTTGTGTCCTTTATTACTGCCGAGATTTCTTCGGGGGTGATGGAACATGAATATTTAGAGTCAACACTGGCTGTTGCTTTTAGCTTTCTAAGTTCACGTCTAAGCATATTGTTGTCTCTCGGTGATTTACCCCTTTAGATGTTTTAGCAATGTGCAAAGCAATTTTGTTAGGTGTTGTGAGGTTTTCTTCTCGAGTGATACGGCTGGCTCCTCCTAGTTTTCGAAGCAGTGACCATGCTTTTTTTCTAGGCACTACAGTCTGGAGCCGGGCGACCGCTACTATCGCAGGTTCGAATCCTGCCTCGGGCATGGATTGTGTGATGTCCTTAGGTTAGTTAGGTTTAAGTAGTTGATGTCCTTAGGTTAGTTAGGTTTAAGTAGTTCTAAGTTCTAGGGGACTAATGACCTTAGATGTTAAGTCCCATAGTGCTCAGAGCCATTTGAACCATTTGTTAATTCATCTTATTTATAATTGTTTGTTTAATGCGTCTCAAAGTAAAAACTTTTTTACCCCTCGTTAACGTAATTATTGCTAAGTTTTACATTCTGTCAAGAAAAACAGAAAGATAACCCAACTGGAAATACTGGAAATCAACAAACACATGACACAGAATGCCAGCCTAATATTAAATGAACAAACTCAGTTTTCATTTTCTCCTTTGTTGCATGAAGTTTTCGTTAAAACTATAAACTTCAAGCTGTTAATTCATCGCCTGCCGGGGTGGCCGAGCGGTTCTAGGCGCTACAGTCTGGAGCCGGGCGACCGCTCCGATCGCAGGTTTGAATCCTGCCTCGGGCATGGATGTGTGTGATGTCCTTATGTTAGTTAGGTTTAAGTAGTTCTAAGTTCTAGGGGACTGATGACCTCAGCAGTTAAGTCCCATAGTGCTCAGGAGCCATTTGAACCATGCTTTTCTGCTGGACACTTAAAGTCCATAGCCTGAGTAGTTTCCGTCCACTTCTGTCGTCGTGCAGTATCGAAGCTGCGTATAAGTTCATCTGCTATTTCTCTGTCACTGCTGATTTGGTAGTCACTGTATAGTTCCTCATATTTCTCGTCCCCGCCTGGAATGTGTTCTTTGCGGTATCCTCTAAGTATGTGCTTTTGTGCTGTACTGATGACTGCTCCCACAAATCTTTTGTAGCTATCAGCAGATGGAGGGATCCGTCCCAGGCATTTATCGAGGTCTTCAGAGTAAGCTTTCCAATCCGCTTTTTGTAGGTTCCATGTGGGTCGAGGAGTTGAGGTTATCAGTGGAATGCTTGTGTCGATTTCTACAAGGACTGGACGGCGTTGAGTATGAGGGAAATCTGGTAAAATATTTCGGCTTGTGTTGACCAGCTGGTGACTCGTCGGCTGTGACAAAGCATGGGTCTGGGTCATACTCTCGTTTCCAAGATGCTGATCTGAAGGAACCGCGATCTTTAACATCGAAAATTAGGTGGATGTTGTCTCCTTCTGCCCAGTTTGCTAAGGCTTCACCATTTGTATCAGTTGTTCGGTATCGCCATTGCGTGTGGTGGCTGTTAAAGGCTTCTATAAAGACCGCGGGATGGCGGCATGATTGGAGCACAGCTACTGGCCGTACGGATCCTGGTGCTTTGCAAATTTTAGTTATGACCAGTTCACCTATTTTAATTATCACAGAATGGATATTGTCATTTGTGGAAATGGGTAGCAGGTGAGCGTTCTCTGTTTTTAGACATATGTGGCTACTCCATAGGCATGGTGGTTGTTGCGCACATGATATCATATCCTGGTATTTTTCCTCTGGAGCGTAGTTGATCTTCGTTATCTGTGTGTGTTACCTGTAGGGCAACCACGTCAATTTTGTGCGCAGTCAATAACTTTTGATTAATTTGGCATTTGGTTTCACTAATGTCCTCAATATTCAGATGGCATGTTTTAATATTCGTTCCACGTTTCCTATATGTTTGGCCCTAAGAAGGACTTTTAACGTTATTATGAGTCATTTCCTCTCGGTTATGTACTTTTCGAATAGCCAGTAGATCTAGAAAGATTGTCTGGCTGCCAGTTTTGTTGCCTTCTTAGCACCACTCAGGGGTCACATGTGGGGCAAATTTCAAATTTACGCTGACGAGAAGCAACATCGACCCCCATTTTAGTGCAGCCTAACAATTCTTGATAGTTCTTCTTTATTCCACATTTATTCAGACTTTCAGTCACACATGTACGTTGATTAGTGCGTAATAAAAGGTGTTCGTATATGATTGTGATATTGTCCGGGATCACGTTTGACACACTTGACGATAATTTATGTCACATAGCCTTAGTCTCTCTTATTATCTGTTGATCAATATGTGTGTGGTTCAATTACAGTTCTCTTGTGAATCGTTATTGCACTTCACTTTCAGCTGTGCATCATACCTCAGTTAGCGCTGATTGATCCACTATGTTGTTCACTGTAGGAGAAAAATGGAATTGGACTACTAAGCATAGCTGGGGCAATAATCTCTCCTGTTTAGACACTCATTTTATGTAAAGTTAAGTTTTCACGTTTTTCTGCAAAATTATATCTAGTATACTATGTCCGTTCTGCTAATCGAGAAAATTACCAAGGGAAAATATCAGACTCAACTCAATAATCAGTAGCAGCATTCAGAATTACTCTAGCTAGTTGTAAAGTGTGCTCTCTTGTAATAGTCAAATTTATATTAATTTTTGTGGATTGTCTCATTACTCTCTGATCCAAGTGATAGAAAGGGGGGTTCACGGCGAAGTTCATGCCTTATTAACATGTATTCAGGATTCAGCAGTGCTGCTTATCAGTAACAATAATATAAAGGACATCTTCATCTTTTCATGAGGCCCTTGTTTTTTAATTAAGCAGCACATTATATATTTGATGATAAAATAAGTGAAACTGAGTCAAACAATATTTCATTAGAAAGAAAGCAGAACAAGTAAAACGGGCGTGTTTCTTTAGGAAGCTCAGCATATCAGGTAGGAAGTATTGGCAGTCTGTGTTTCATTCAGTAATTATGTAGATAACTAGAGTGAAACTAGTACTGTCGACAAATCTTACGAGAAAGAATAACACAAATTGTTCTTGGTTAAAGCACATTAGGACAAATATAAAGCAAGCCCTGAGACAATCTGTCCTGGGACTCTTGCCCAACGTATAGTCCCGAGCGACTGGAAAAAAGCGCAGGTGACGCCTGTATATAAGAATGGTCAAAGGACGGATCCTCAGAATTACAGACCAATATCCTTAACATCGGTTTGTTGCAGCATTCTCGAACATATTCTCAGTTCGAATCTAGTAAATTTCCTTGATACAGAGAAGTTGCTGTCCATGCGTCAGCACGACTTTGGAAAGCAGCGCTCCTGCGAAACGCAACTCGCCCTTTTTTCACATGATATCTTGCGAACCATGTATGAAGGGTATCAGACGGATGCCATATTCCTTGACTTCCGGAAAGCGTTTGACTCGGTGCCCCACTGCAGACTCCTAACTAAGGTACGAGTGTATGGGATTGGTTCCCAAATATGTGAGTGACGCGAACACTTCTTAAGATATAGAACCCAGTATGTTGTCCTCGATGGTGAGTGTTCATCGGAGGTGAGGGTATCATCTGGGGTGCTCCAGGGAAGTGTGGTAGGTCCGCTGTTGTTTTCTATCTACACAAATGATCTTTTGGATAGGGTGGATAGCAATGTGCATCTGTTTGCTGATGATGTTGTGGTGTATGGGAAGGTATCGTCGTTGAGTGACTGTAGGAGGATACAAGATGACTTGGACAGGATTTGTGATTTGTGTAAAGAATGGCAGCTAACTCTAAATATAGATAAATGTAAATTAATGCAGATGAATAGGAAAAAGAATCCCGTAATGTTTGAATACTCCATCAGTAGTGTAGCGCTTCACACAGTCACGTCGATTAAATATTTGGACGTAACCCTGCAGAGCGATATGAAGTGGGACAAGCATGTAACGGCAGTTGTGGGGAAGGCAGATAGTCGTCTTCGGTTCATTGGTAGAATTTTGGGAAGACGTGATTCATCTGTAAAGGAGACCGCTTATAGAACGCTGGTGCAACCTATTCTTGAGTACTGCTCGAGCGTTTGGGTTCCCTATCAGGTCGGATTGAGGGAGGACATAGAAGCAATTCAGAGGCGAGCTGCTTGATTTGTTACTGGTAGGTTTGATCATCACGCGAGTGTTACGGAAATGCTTCAGGAACTCGGGTGGGAGTCTCTGGAGGAAAGGAGGCGTTCTTTTCGTGAATCGCCACTGAGTAAATTTAGAGAACCAGCATTTGAGGCTGACTGCAGTACAATTTTACTGCCGCCAACTAATATTTCGCGGAAAGACCACAATGATAAGATAAGAGAGATTAGGGCTCGTACAGATGCATATAGGCAGTCATTTTTTCCTCGTTCTGTTTGGGAGTGGAACAGAGAGAGAAGTTACTAGTTGTGGTACGAGGTACCCTCCGCCACGCACCGTATGGTGGATTGCGGAGTATGGATGTAGATGTAGATGTAGACTAATTACAAGGTCGGTATCTTTGTTGCAATGACAGTATTAACTTGAACATGGCAGAATTCTATCTCTCATCATTACGCAGATCATTTATTCGGTCTGCTAGCTCATCTCATTACCTGCGGCAAAGTATACCACACTCTTTACAGTTCTCCAAATAAAAGAAAAAGAATCAAGTATTCACAAGCTACACAATAGCTCTTTGTTCAACCTACTCGATGTGTCCCTAAAGTCGACAGCTGTGCTCGCACATCAAGGCTGCATTGTGGCGGAGCAGGCGGGTGGAATCGTCTCATTGTGATGGAAACTTTAAAAGTCCTGCAGGCGCTTAGCCGAGTCGAGTGGTCTGCACGTGGCTGCAGGTTGCGGTCAAGAGCGGGGATAAATTTCGCGTGGCTTAGCGGAAGCTGCCGAAGGTGACCGATGCTCGCTCACCTAATGATACAACCGAGTTAGCGCTGCCCGTGGCCATGCGGGTTTCACGTGCACACTTCGTACACGGTCTACGAATTTACAGTGTGTGTACGAGCAAATCACTTCCCTTACACGCAGTAAGTCCTATTGGTTCATTTGTTTGGTTTACTCATTAAAGTCTACTGTTTAACTGAACTGAAGCGTTTTCATTATTCAGAAGCAAAGTTGAAAATTATAGTTTTCACATTGCTTCATGTAAATATTTTTCAGTTTTTCTGTCTAAAATACGCCTCACTGTCAGTTCAGACTTGGTTGCAGACTGAAAATGAATAGTAATTCATTAGCTATTCATTCAAGCAAATTAAGAGTTCCACAGCTAAATCAATGACCTACATTAATATTGAATATCCTATTAGCGTTTTAGTTTTCATTATACAGGGTGGTCCATTGACCGTGACCGGGCCAAATATCACACGAAATAAGCGTCAAATGAAAAAACTACAAAGAAACAAACTTGTCTAGCTTGAAAGGGGAAACCAGATGGCGCTATGGTTGGCCCGCTAGATGGCGCTACCATAGGTCAAACGGATATCAACTGCGTTTTTTAAATAGGAACCCCCATTTTTTTATTACATATTCATGTAGTACGTAAAGATATATGAATGTTTTAGTTGGACCACATTTTCACTTTGTGATAGATGGCGCTGTAATAGTCACAAACATATGGCTCACAATTTTAAACGTAAAATTGGTAACAGGTAGGTTTTTTAAATAAGAATGCAGAACGTAGGTACGTTTGAACGTTTTATTTCTGTTGTTCCAATGTGATACATGTACCTTTGTGAACTTATCATTTCTGAGCACGCATGCTGTTACAGCGTGATTACCTGTAAATAGCACATTAATGCAATAAATGCTCAAAATTATGTCCGTCAACCTCAATGCATTTGGCAATACGTGTAACGACATTCCCCTCAACAGCGAGTAGTTCGCCTCCTGTAATGTTCGCACATGCATTGGCAATGCGCTGACGCATGTTGTCAGGCGTTTTTGGTGGATCACGATAGCAAATATCCTTCAGCATTCGCCACAGAAAGAACTCCGGGGACGTCAGATCCGGTGAACGTGCAGGCCATGGTATGGTGCTTCGACCACCAATCCACCTGTCATGAAATGTGTATTCAATACCGCTTCAACTGCACGCGAGCTTTGTGTCGGACATCCATCATGTTGGAAGTACATCGACATTCTGTCACGCAGTGAAACATCTTGTAGTAACATCGGTAGAACATTACGTAGGAAATCAGTATACACTGTACCATTTAGATTGCCATCGACAAAATGGGGGCCAATTATCCTTCCTCCCATAATGCCGCACCATACATTAACCCGCCAAGGTCACTGATGTTCCAATTGTCGCAGCCATCGTGGATTTTCCGTTGCCCAATAGCACATATTATGCAGGTTTATGTTACCGCTGTTAGTGAATGACACTTCTTCGCTAAATAGAACGCGTGCAAAAATTGTGTCATCGTCCCGTAATTTCTCTTGTGCCCAGTGGCAGAACTGTACACGACGTTCAAAGTCGTCGCCATGCAATTCCTGGTGCATAGAAATATGGTACGGGTGCAGTCGATGTTGATGTAGCATTCTCAACACCGACGTTTTTGAGATTCCCGATTCTCGTGCAATTTGTCTGCTACTGATGTGCGGATTAGCCGCGACAGCAGCTAAGACACCTACTTGGGCATCATCATCTGTTGCAGGTCGTGTTTGACGTTTCACATGTGGCTGAACACTTCCTGTTTCCTTAAATAACGTAACTATCCGGCGAACGGTCCGGACACTGGATGATGTCGTCCACGATACCGAGCAGCATACGTAGCACACACCCGTTGGGCGTTTTGATCACACTAGACATACATCAACACGACATCGACATTTTCCGCAATTGGTAAACGGTCCATTTTAACACGGGTAATGTATCACGAAGCATATACCGTCCGCACTGGCGGAATGTTACGTGATACCACGTACTTATACGTTTGTGGGTATTACAGCGCCATCTATCACAAAGCGAAAAAAGTGGTCCATCTAAAACATTCATATTTCTTTACGTACCACACGAATATGTAATAAAAAAATGAGGGTTCCTATTTAAAAAAACGCAGTTGATATTCGTTTGACCTATGGCAGCGCCATCTAGCGGGCCAACCATAGCGCCATCTGGTTTCCCCCTTCAAGCTAGACGAGTTTCGTTCTTTGTATGTTTTTCGTTTCATGCTTATTTCGTGAGATATTTAGCCCGGTCAGTATCAATGGACCACCCTGTATATTATCATAGCCAGGCACTGCGGTAATATTTGGCATATTTCTTTCTCCAAAGAAAATATGGAAAATTTACAGCTAACTAAAAATTGTAATGGTAAATGCATTTCATTGCTTGTCAGGCACATCAGTGCCGGTGCGTTGAGACGAAGCTGTGTGGAGTCCATGTTTCATTAGCCATGTGGTGGCGCCATTCGACTGTTTCCCGCTCTAATAAGCGAGAGTGCGCCCGCGTGATGACGAGTGGGGAAACACAAACCTAGAATTGCGCTCTATCAAAGCTATGGTTCGGCTGTTTTGGTACACTACTTGAATAACCTAGTAACTGGTAGCATTACCGGCGATATTGGCAACATTGGTAGGGAAAGAAACGTGAGTGAATGTGGAAGAGAGAAACGGGGAACCGAGGACTTCTCTTTGTTTTTTTTTGGTTTGTTTGGTTGTTCGTTTTGCACGTAATTAGAACCGCACATAATTCATTATTAGTCCACTGTATATTTTATATTATTATCGAATATAAAACGCATTTCATAACTAATAAAAATTAAATGTAAACGTAGGCTTTCGCGGCCGTTGTCACAGTCAGCTCTCACATCCAATGACTGCACTACACCATAGAATATACAGAAGTGTTCAGATTATTAGACTAAACGATTATTTTTGATACTCTTAAGTTTTCTGATGTAAAAATAGGCGATAAAAGCGTAATAATTGATTTATTTTAATGGTTTGATTGATACCACGAAATTTCCCTTCCAGGCAGCTCACAGATCACTGAATTTTTCACAGTTGGTAACATTTGTAATTTTCTCTCCAAATCGTGTTAGAGTTAGTTGTCTGTGTACATGCTTTGAAACTGTGTTTACAGTAATATTTATGTTTCTGTGGTGTACTTCAGCTTTTTATTTATTCTATCAACTTCTTGCTACATTAACAAGACATTATATAGCTTCTGAACTTTCATATTTTACCTATAGGAATAAATCGTGGAGTTTCCAAAGAAAGTGGAGCTATGGGAAAGACAAAAAATGTTTCACCTCTGAAAGTTTTGGGTGAAAATCGTTATATACAGCAAGAAATTACTGACAGAATGAGAATGTCACAGAAAACTGTCAGCAGAACCAAACTTTCAGTGCAGAAAGGTGGTGAATACAAGCCAAACAGGAAAGGAAAATGTGGAGATAAAAGAAAAGTCAGTCCAAAAACAATGAAAAGACTTACAAACATGGCAACAGTGAACCATAGACTTACTTCTACAGACATGAGACACCACCTGTGACAGTGAGGAGGAGGCTATTTGAATGTGGTTTAAAGGCATGCTGACCAAGGAAAAAACAGAAAATCACACCTGCCATGAAAAGCAAAAGATTTCAGGGGCTTAACAACATCAGGAGTGGAGAAGTTAGGACTGGGCTAAGGTATGTACAATGATATGGTAAATTAAGTGGGTCTGATCTCTAAAGTTAGGAAGTTTGGCTTGAAAGTGAGATGTTTTATTGATACTGAAGAAATGCACATTTGAATTTTGGGACTGCTGAGACTTCCTATGTTTCTATTCACAGCTTTTGAAACTTGCAACTTTGTACACATGCTTTAGCTATGCTTCAGTGATGAATCTGTGTTCACTGTGATGGAAGAAAGCAGCCAGTATGCTCATTGCAGACCTGGAGAACAGTTCAAAGCTGAGTGTGTGCAGCAATGTGTGAAGCATCCAACTTCCATTATGGTCTGGAGTGTGATGTCCACGAAAGTTCCTGGCCGATTACACGTTGTTGAAGGGACAATGGGGCAAGAACAATATAAAGAAATCCTTGAAATAGAACTTTTCCGCCAAATATATGAGTGGTTCCCTCATAAAGATACCATTTTTATTCATGATGGGGCACCTTGCCACAACGCACGAAGTGTTTCCAAGTACCAGGATGAAAAACAACTGAAAGTGTTGCCTTGGCCAGGGAACAGCCCTGATGTGAACTCAATTGAAAATTTAAGGGCTATTGTGAAACTGAGGATAAGAAAATTTGCAATAACCACCAATCAAGATCTCATGGAGAAACTAGAGGAAGTCTGGTACCATGACAATCATATTAAAATGTCATGTGAAAAGTTAATAAAAACTGTGCCAAACAGGATAAAAATGTTGATTAAGAACAAAGGCATGCATACAAAGTATTGAATGTACAAATATAATCTGTATGTGGATGTAAATGTGTAATAAATGTAAAATTTTGAAAAAAAAAAGTCTTTTGTCTAATAATCTGAAGACGTCTATAAGTAATCGAACTAGTGACCATTCAGCAGTTAGCAATACACCCTAAGGAAGTCGCCGAAAGGTCGGAATTTTTTAGTT